>NC_059073.1:92419100-92722130 GCF_020497125.1 Mauremys mutica | reverse complement strand
TTGTTTCCAATATGTATTTCCTGAAACATGTTCACATTTGTTCCTACTAGCTTGTCCTCCATGGATGTCTGTCTGTGGAGAAAACTTGTAGTGTCTCCTTACAGTGGAGGTATTATCCCTGTTTTGGGAGAGTACATTTCAAGACCCACATTCACTCAGTGTTCGTACTTTCTGCTGAGACTGGCTATAGAGATATATGATATGGATTAAGGAAAAGGCATTTTTAAATTTGGTACAAATAAGGTGTTCTCTAAGTACATTTGTGCTAAAGGGGTGATGAAGAAAATAGGACTCAATAAAAACATAACATCTTATTCTGATGGAAGACACCAACATCAGAAGTCTCTTTTGTGGAGTTTTCACTTTGTTGGACTGTTTAAATTTAACCTTTCAAATGAAAACTAAATGTTTGAAAATATGCCAGAAAATACTGATGCCTAGAAAACAACTATCTTAAAATGCTTCCCAAAATATTGGGACAAGCTTTAACAATGATTCTTATGACAAGAATTGAAAGGCAGTCATGTGTTCAATCTGTTATATCCTTGGGCGAGCCGGTGTAGGAAGCAATCACTTGAGGCCAGAGAGCAGGCAGCTAACCAAAACCTCCATTTTATTTACATATATACAGAGAGCTCCTCAACCGGTTGCAACCGGTTGAGCTAACCCATAATAATCTAACTCAGTTGCCATAGCAACAAAACCATGACAACCAAATACACAACATATTCCTCCCCCCCTAATAAGAACATCCCCTAAATAAAACACACACTAGACTAGAGAAGGAGGGTAGACTGCCTCCATTCCCGGCTAAACCCTGGGGATTATTTTGCCCCATAACCGTGGGTTCGCCCTAGCTAAAGATCCAGCCGATGAGGAGGCCTTCTGTCTCTAGGTGGATTACGGCGAACTACTGGTGTTATTGCACCCGAAAGCACTAGGGGCTCAGGGTCCGCAGCACGAACAGGTGAGGAGGTGGTATCAGCTCGTGCTGGGCAAAGGGGTATCTCAGCCGCCGGCAGTAATGGAGGAGAACAGTCAGAAACAGGTGACTCGTGATTCGATCCCTCACCAGAAGAGGTGAAGTCAGACCCCTCAACTGCAGATGGGTCCTGAGGACTGGCATGACCTGGCAACAGCTGATCTACATGTCGCCGCCAGGTAAGATTCTCTGCAGTCCGGACTGTGTAGGAAACAGGTCCTGTTTGAGTGATGACTGTGGCCGGAACCCATTTAGCTCTGGAAGTATAATTCCGAGCCAAAACTGGCTGTCCCGGGCTAAAGGTTCGGTCTTTTGCTCTGGGTGCCCGTCTGATGACTTGATATTGCTGCTGATGTTGCACAATTTGTCGGGGTTCAGAAGGTTTCAGCAGATCAAAGCAAGTGCGCAGCTGTCGTCCCATCATTAGAAAGGCCGGAGATGCGTGGGTCGTAGCATGAGGTGTGTTTCTGTAGGAAAGTAAAAAGGTATCCAGACGCTTTTGAATGGAGTGTTGTCCCCTTGCTGATTTCAAAGCGTTTTTCATTGTCTGCACAAATCTTTCAGCTAATCCGTTGGTGGACGGATGATATGGTGCTGACGTGATGTGGTGTATCCCATTTGCTTTCATAAAATTTTGAAACTCCTGAGAAACGAACTGCGGTCCGTTGTCGCTCACAAGTTGTTCTGGCAGACCAAAACGACTAAAGAGTCCTCGTAGTTTTTGGATAGTACTCTCTGCAGAAGTGGACTGCATTATAGAGACTTCTGGCCATTTAGAATGGGCATCTATTGCCACCAAGAACATGCTTCCTTCAAGGGGGCCAGCAAAGTCAACGTGAATACGTTGCCACGGGTTTTCAGGCCAGTCCCATGGGTGTAGGGGTGCCCACTGGGGTGCATTCCTCACACCCTGACATGACATACAAGCTTTTGCCTTCTCTTCAATAGCGCTGTCCAGTCCAGGCCACCAAAAATAGCTTCGTGCAATTTCCTTCATGCGCACTATTCCACAGTGACCGGAATGTAGCTGTTCTAACATCTGTGATCTCAGTGGTGGTGGAATAATGACACGTCTCCCCCACAACAAACAACCAGATTGGACCGATAACTCCGTCCGCTTGGACAGTAGGGAACAAGGTCGGATGAGACCGGAGAGGTTTGTCGAGATGTTCCATGCATCACCAGGTCCATAACGTGGGACAATACTGGGTCAACGCGAGTTGCCTTCTTTATCTGAGTAGCAGTGATGGGTGTATTCTCTACCTGTTCAAAGTAGAAGATTTCCTTGTGGGCACTATCTTGGTGTTTGACCGGCAAAGGCAACCTTGAGAGGCCATCTGCATTGCCGTGTAGAGTGGATTTCCGATATTTGATTTCATATGTGTGTGCTGAAAGTAACAATGCCCAACGTTGCATACGACTAGCAGCTAATGGGGGAATGCCTGTGTAAGGTCCAAAAATTGATGTCAGAGGTCGATGGTCTGTGAGAAGAGTAAATTTTCGCCCAAACAGGTACTGATGAAACTTCCGAATTCCAAAAACAATTCCTAATGCCTCACGTTCGATTTGGGCGTAGTTAGTTTCTGCTTTGCTTAGAGTGCGTGAAGCAAAAGCAATAGGTCTCTCTTCTCCTGAAGGCATAATATGTGACACGACTGCTCCCACTCCATAAGGGGAGGCATCGCAGGCCAATTGCAGTGGTAAGGATGGATCAAAGTGCGTTAGAACTTCAGAATTTAGCAATGCATCCTTAGCTTTGTTAAACGCAACATCACAGGCTTCAGTCCACTTCCAGGCCTTGTTCTGCCCAAGGAGCTCATGAAGTGGTTTTAGCAGTGTGGCTAACTGTGAGATGAACTTTCCATAATAGTTCAGGAGTCCTAGAAACGAGCGCAGCTGGCTTACATTTCGAGGTGGGGGAGCCTCCACAATAGCTTTAACTTTTGCAGGGGCCTTATGAAGACCTGCAGAATCAATGATATGTCCCAAATATTCAACAGAGGGCTTGAAGAATTCACACTTGTCTTTGCGAACTCGTAGGCCATACTCTTCCAGTCTTTGTAGGGTAGCCTCTAAATTCTTTAAGTGATCCTCTTCATTTCTTCCAGTGACCAGGATATCATCCAGATAGCACTGAACTCCTGACAAGCCACACAAGATCTGGTCCATAGCCCTCTGGAACAGGGCGGGAGCAGATGTTATTCCGAAGGGTAGACGACAGGATCGATAAAGCCCCTTATGAGTCACAATAGTCAACAGCTCTTGGGACTTTTCATCGACGTCCATCTGTAAATATGCTTGACTCAGATCAATCTTACTGAACTTTTGTCCCCCAGCCAGGCCTGCGAAGAGGTCATCGATGCGGGGAAGCGGGTATTGCTCTGCACACAACACTGGGTTGACAGTGACTTTAAAATCACCGCAAATCCAGAGAGAGCCATCTTTCTTCACGATTGGAACGATAGGAGTGGCCCATGAGCTATGGGTAACTGGTATTAGGACTCCATTGGTGACCAGGCGCTCCAGGTCTGCTTCAACTTTTGGCCTGATGGCATATGGCACAGTTCGGGCTTTCAGATATTTTGGTGGACTGCCAGGTTTAATGTTCAATGTCACAGTGATTCCCTTCATACTTCCCAAATCATCTCCAAAAACAGCAGCATGTTTCCTTAGTATAGGGGTTAGACTGGTTTCTTCTTTAGTCATCCGGTGCACTTCTGCCCAGTTCAGTTGAATCTTCCCAAGCCAAGACCTACCCATTAAGGCTGGGTAGTTACCTCTCACCACAAACAGTGGCAATTTAGCCACCTGTCCATTGAGCTCCACCTTAACATCAATAGTGCCCAGCATAGGCACAGCTTCTCCCGTATACGTCTTCAGAACAGTTTTTGTTGCCTTAAGCGGAAGATGCTGTAGCTTTTCTTTATACACAGTCTCGGAGATCAGTGAGACGGCTGCACCGGTGTCCAGTTCCATGCGTATACGTTTGCCATCCAATAACGGGGTTACCCAGTATTCATGTGAGCCCATTGCCAAAGACAAAACATGCAGTGGCACTTCCTCTTGCGATGAGGTGTCACCTTGATCATCCTGGGTCTGCTCTAGGGTCTGCAGGGTTCCTCTTTTTGTCGGCCAGACCACAGGCCTCTTTTTCTTTTGTTTACAGGCACACTCAATGTGTCCCTTTTTGCCACAGTGTCGACACACCAGGTCCTTACACCAGCATTCTGATGCCTGGTGACCCGGCTTACCACAGCGGTAACATTCTTGACTCTGCACAGTTTTGTGGGTTGGTTCTTGTGACACTTTTTGCACCCTAGGGGATGCACCGATGTATTGTGCCTCCCTTGTAGCCAGTTCCATGGAGACAGCAATATCAACAGCCTTCTGTAAGGTAAGCTGAGCCTCTGTCAGTAGGCGCTTCCGTATAGCTTCACTGTACAGGCCACACACTAACCTGTCACGCAGGGCATCATGTAACATTTCTTTAAATTCACAGTGTTCTGCTAGCTTTTTTAAAATGGCTACAAATTGTACAACTGTTTCATCTTCCTTTTGGTCTCTTTTGTGGAACCTATATCTTTCAGCAATTACCAGTGGTTTTGGGGAGAAATGAGACCCCAGGATTTCCACAATGTCACTGTAAGATTTAGTCTCAGGCTTAACAGGGTGTAGTAAGCTGCGTAGCAGAGAGTAGGTTTTAGCCCCTACAACAGTTAAGAATATTGGCACCTTCTTCGCTTCTGTAATGTCATTTGCAATACCAAAAAGCTCAAAACGCTCAGTATACACATGCCACTGCTCTGTATTCTCATCAAAAGGCTCCAGCGGCCTGGTCAGAGTAGCCATGATTTTTAGTTTCACTTTCACAGTCAGTGCAAAAAGCAGCTTTTTTTTTTTGTTTGTTCTTTACCTTAACTTCTACTTCCTTCTGTTACTGGAGCAGCACCGGAATCCCACCCTCGTCGCCAGTGTTATATCCTTGGGGCAGCCGGTGTAGGAAGCAATCACTTGAGGCCAGAGAGCAGGCAGCTAACCAAAACCTCCATTTTATTTACATATATACAGAGAGCTCCTCAACCGGTTGCAACCGGTTGAGCTAACCCATAATAATCTAACTCAGTTGCCATAGCAACAAAACCATGACAACCAAATACACAACACAATCACTTATGATGAAGATAGGGGATAGATTAAAAAGGCATCAATCTGCAAAATTTTCCTCTTCTGAAGATGCCATGAACTCCCATTTGTTCTGTATGATGTATACCTTGTATTCTTTCTCTGGCTAGCACTTGTGATCACTTTCCCCCCTATAATCTATGTCTTACTGTTTTATGATCAGTTAAATGTTTAAAATGGCAACCAGTTGCCAAACTGGTTACCTCTCAGGCTAATAACTTGTCTATATGGGATTTTTCCCCCCATAATAACTTCGGTGTTTTGGGGGGATAAACTGCCATGCTGCCACATACCAGATAATTAAAAAAAATCTTGTGTTCATTCTGCATTCATTAATGCATTGTGGAAGGGAAATAACTATTCCACAATGAGTTATTTGAGGATAACTTTTGTGTAGCCAAATAGATCTATGCCTCTTCCGGCAGTCCTCGCACTGATATCCCACACTGCATAGCTTCTCACTTGGATCAGCCTATCTGTTTACCTGTGTCATCTACTGTTCCACAGCCATCTTGACTAGATATCACCTCAAGCTGGAATTGCAAAGTGATGCAAATTCACACATCTAGGGCTACATACAGTACTTGTTATAGCAGCCATGGTCTGTGCTTCCACAGGGTCCCATCACGAGGCACTGGAGTTCCTTATCCTCTGGATATAAGAGCATGTTGAAGCTCATCTGAATAGCAGTAGCTGGAATGCCACGATCTACAAGTGACTGTCAGAGCAGTTGAAGGAATGTGGATACTGCTGGGACATGGAGCAATGCCATGGCAAAATGAAGGGGCTCGACAGGGCAACAGTGTTGCAAAGGACAGCAGCAGGACCTCTGGAAATGCTTCCACTACCTTGGTTCAAGCTTGGGTGGCTAGCCTGAGCGGTCATCTGTGTTGCAACACCCACACTGCTATTTTTTAGCATACTAGCTGGAGGGAAGCTATTATGAGTCTGTCAACCCAGGCTGGGAGGTGCACTCCCAGATGCAGTGGAGGCATACCCCAAATGACCTAGACACTGGCCAGAAGCAATGGTGGATTAGCCAGTGGGCCAATGGTGCCTGTGTCCAGGGCCCCAGCCAATTGAGGGACCCCAAAAACATGGGTACTCTGATCCCTCTCCACCCCCCTGGTGCTCCAGCTGGGGAGCGGGGTTGGGGTGTGGTGGCATTCCCCACTCTGCCTGCCCACCTGCTTCTTCTGCTGGGGAGTGGGCTTGGGGCATTAGACAAAACCCCCGCGGATTCAAGGTCTGTAGAAATATATATCCACCAATGCTAGTTTTAATTAGTGACTTTTGACTTCACAGCTTTTGTATACCATAAAGAAGGTCAGGTGTGGTAAGTGTCAATACCAAGGAGCAGGGCTGGGGTCAGGAGAGACATGGAGGTTGGGCTGAGGCACCCAGAAAGCTAATGATCCATGTCCCTGTGGTTCCTAGCCTCTATCAATTGTTATTGGCTAATATCCCTCACATGACCACCACTACACATGGAGCAGCCTGGTTGTATTACTGACTGCCAGAACTATGGCACTCAGCAGTGTTTTTCCCCATGTTGCCAGACAGCAGTTCAAAACTGGTGCTGGCTCTTAAAACAACAACAACAAAATTGAGGCATGTCAGGGAAGGAGCTGTGCCTCCTCTGGTCCTGTCTCCCAGAGGGGATAATAAAATGGCTGTAACCCAGGTGCTGTGCCTCTGCTCTCAATTTAAATGCCTTTAACGCATGGGATGAGGAGGATCTGGCCCTGGATAAAGACTGAAGCAATTGGCCAGTGTGGTAGGGACAAAGGCACAGCTATGAAAGGAATGAGCAGTATTAAACCTGCCGAGAATACTATTTGTCATGCCAGTAATCAACTTGAAATTGTTTTGCTTATATGGGATCCTTTTATTGAATACCTTTGATTTTGTAATTCTTAAGTGAATTATAATGGTGGTGAAAGTGCTGGATTGACAGCACAGGAGACTCAAATCCTCTATGTGCAGCACTTACAGCACACAGTCAATGGCAGTGCAAGCTGTGTCAGTGCTGCATCTCTGACACCATGAGACTAATTTAGTCTTGATGGCCTTAGCCTCCTGGGGCTCCTTATGAGGTATGCCAATCATGATAATTGTGTCTGGGATGGCATTACAAACTAAAGGAGAAAAGAGCCTTTCTCCTATCAATCACCTACCCGGTACCATCTTCAAGTGTGTTAAACACATACATTATTACAACAAAAAAGGCAGATAGGGTGTTTAGAAGATCACAGAAATTAAAAGGTTCTAATTGTTTTAATCAAAACCCCATCTGTAGTGGCTGAACCATTTTTTTCCCCAGGAAATATCTAACTTTGATAAGGGTCAAAATGGAAGCTAGCAGTGACCCGAGTTACACCACCAGGTGTGTGATATATCTGATGGATGCATCCATGTGGATGCAAGTTTCTCAACATATTTGTAATAGTTCATGTGGTTTTGCTGGGTGTTTGCTGTTACATGGTATTCACAGCTGAAAACTCCATGACCGACAAAGGATATATTATATCTTTCTTTTTGAACTAAAAATCTGTATATGTGAAACTTGTTCCATATTCATTCCATATATTCAGTACTAACAGTCAAGATTTTTACAATATCTTCTGCAAAATGTGTGAGAGCAGGTAATGCCCTATTTACATATGTGCCAAAACTGGCACTCATTTAACTACCATGAACACCTTATGATCAAAATTCTGCTCTCTCAGACCAGCTCAAGTCTATCGAAATGGTTGTAAAATTGGGCCCTTCTGGTGTTTCTTCTTACTTCTCCAAGACTTTACAATGAGGGTTTACCATATTTTAAGACATCTTTATTTTTAAGCCTAAATTATGTCTGCTGAGATAAAATATACTTTGCAATGTGGTATCCTTGAGTTCTTTTTTCTTTTTTCCATTATGTAGTTTCCCATTCATTAGCGTAAATTAATGGAATTATACTGAATTTACCCAAAGAGTTATATCATCTACAGTGCCATTACAATCTCTAAACCCAAACCTGTAAGGTGCTGAGAATTCTTGCGTGGTACTGAATTTCTCCAGTCTGGAATGTCTCTCCAAGGATCAGGTCCTAAGGAAGACCTATCTAAGTTATTTCTAATCTATCTCTGTCTACACCGATCTTCTGTAAAAAACTGACAGTAGTCTTATCAGTGTGTATTTATGGATTCTTATTAGTATACTCATTATACAAGCCAGATCTCCTTGACACTAACTGGAGTCACTTATTCCAATTAAGGGGTGGCTAATCACTTAAGCCACACATTTGGTTTCCATTTGTGTGTGCTACAAATCTCCATGAAGTTCCCATTAAAAGTGATTGCTCAGCAAACTGATTTCCTATAGAAAATGACTGTTGCTTTTAAATCTTCTTAAAATGCCCTTATACAGTATACTATCACAGGGAAATGTTTTCTCCTTTCTCTCTACTTAACATCTCATATGCTGAAGTGTCACATGTATGTTGGTGATCTTCCAGCTGCTGAAAGATTTTGGAGCATTATATACAGCAGTCATAAAGCTAACTGCACATTTGATAGCTGACCTAACTTTCAGTTTATTTGTTGAGGAAACTGACAGTTTCAAATGTACCAGCCATTTGAAAATCCTACCTTATTTCTTCATCTCTTAGTTGAGCCATATTAATAACAAACATACCCTGTTCAAAGTGATTGATACACTTTCATTGATGAGGCAGCTTACAGCTTTTTTAGATTTCCAGTTGTCTCCAGTTTGATAGATGCTTGGCTTGCCCTTTCTACATCAAGTTGCATCATCTCCAAAACTGTTTCCTACCAAATACCAAGAATCAGAGTGGCCTTAGTGCTTCAAATAGAAGACTGATTCAGGATGTCTGGGTTGTACACTGGATCTGCCACTTGCTCGTTGTGTAAATGTAAGGGAAATCATTTCACTTCTTCAGGCCTCGTGTCCCCTGTTGGGAAATGAGAATAATGTCTGCTTTACTGTAGTGTTGTGAGGCTTAGGTAATTAATGACAGTAAAATATTCTGAGGTCCTTACATGCTAGAGAAGTGTTTATTATTGGGGAGATGAAAGCAACAAGAAACCAGAAGACACATTTACTTCAACCACACCTGAAAAGTGCAAGGATAATGCTTGGCTTCATGAGGACTTCCTCCAGTTATCTTTCTGTGTTTATAATTTTTGTCTGACAGGAAGTATTAACCAACAGTAGAGTGGTTACTATAGTACAATAGAACACCATTTTTTATCCAAATCCTTCAGATGAACAGGGAATCTTGCTGGTAATCTCTGAAAAGATGGAATCCAATGTCCCAGCCCCAGATTGCACTCAGTAAATCCAGCACACAGTTGACTGGCTAGCTTTAAAATCCTTGGGGACATAATCAAAACTTGAATAGCTGAGGCTGTGTCCCAGCTCCATTATTAGGTGGTGTTAGGGAGCAGTGAGAACAAGGAAGTGGCCTGTTGCTAGTATGCTGAAAGAAAATAAAACAGTGTTTCTGTTTTGTAACTGGTACATAAAGAACCTCTGGCATGTTAGGAACCATTTGTAACAACACTGACTTTTATCCTAAAGCTCTTGCTTCCTATGAAACTGGGAAATCAATCCCCAGGCTGTAAATGGACTTCTTACAACTCTGCCTCTGAGAGGAAATAACATCTTCTATTGCCAGCTCCACCATGGTTACAGGCTGAGGATTCCTAGTGGGGCAAGAACATCCTCCTCTGACTTTTATGCAGTTGTGGTGAGGAATGTTTAACACTTTCCTTTCAGATAAACTACCACTCCACTGTCGCATTCTGTTTTTATTTTGCTTAGAACAGGGATGATCCCAAACCAGATTTGCAATGCTGAAACTGAGTCTGCTAATATGCTGGAATCAGGTATTATAGCTTGCTTTATAAGCTTGTCTAGATGAGCTCTCCACTTCCCATTGGCAGAGCTCTGCAATACATTTTTCAATATCAGTGAAACTGGGGGAAAATCACCCTTATTTTATTTCTTACTGTATTTATGAAAAGTTTAAAAATTGTCCTTTTTTACCTCCAACTCTTTTCTACAGGCAGAAAAATAAGTTTTCCGATGGTAGGAAAAATACATAAAACTTGAGCCCAAGCCCACTCCTCAAAATACATTAAGCCTTCTTCTCAGGTTCTATGTTGTACACTTAAAGGCATTGGTGCAATAGCAAAATTATCTCAAGGCAATGACCTGTCCACCTAAAATGAAATTTTAGAGGGCAGAGTTGAAACCCCTCAGCACCTGGAATGTAAACAGTATTGAAAAACTCACTGTGGATGATTAAAAAGGGAAAATTTTACAGGAATGCATGTTAAGGCCTTGACCCTACAGGGTGATCCATCTGCTAATAAAGGTCTGTCTAGCTATAAGTATCTCTTTAAAGGATTGGCCCGTTTAATACAGGGATCATTTCTTTTGGAGAGTGATTCAGATTTGAGAGTCTCAATCTTGACAATTTCCTTCTAATTAGACACTTCAGTACAAAGTAAAGCATTCTAAAACACAATTGTGGAAATACATTTCTTAGAAAAACCTGAGAGCTGTATAACTGTAATTAGGTGTTCTGTTTACATGTGTAATTTTTTTATAGAAGGGTGGTAATTACAGAATTAAAGTCCAGCAAATACATAATTTACACAGGTCCAAAATTCATTATTAACATTTTTATTAAAACCAGCTGTTGCAATATTGATATGAGATGGAACAGAATGGCTTGTTCATAGCAGTCAAGGTTTCAGTGCTAAATAACGGCTACTTTGGATTAATTCCAGTGAATAGTTTAACTCTATAAATAATGCAATCTTGCTACAATTTCCTCTTTCCAGATTTTGGTCTCCTTAATGATTTTAAACTTGTACTGTCCCATGGTGATGTACTGTTTTGAAATGGTTGCAAATTGCTGACTCGTGATAGCTGCAGTGTATTCTTTTATTCCTGCTTGGCTCAAATATATGTTGAACCTTTAGTTACAAAGTGCACTTTAGTACATAAAATTAAAAATAAAAATAGGACCCCGCTGTCCCCATGTGGTTTATTCCCCTATAAGGGACTGGAAAATATGACTTTGCAACTGTGGCATTTCCTTCTCATTCTTTCTTCTTGAAGGGGAGGGACAGGTTCATTTCTTTCCTCTGCTCTTGGATGGATGTCTACTCGTGTCTCCACATGGGTGCCCTGTGCCTCTGCACTTCTACTTTCTCTGGTCTAGGCAGCATGGCTTCTGGAGATGTCATGTACTAGGGACTAGCCACTGCCCACAACCCCACCCCACCTCAAACGTTTGTTTTTTAGAGACTCCTGTTAGTATCAAATGGATGCTTCTGAACACCCTATGACAGGGTGCAGTGGCTGTATTTCCTTTTCCATGGGATTATTGCCTTTTCCTCCACAGTGCAAATGACCCATGAAGGGGCATCCATGGGAAAGCAGACCCTGACTTCAATGGAACAATTTTTGAGGAACTCTGCATGGGAATCAAACAGAAATTTCTTTTTGCTTCCCTTTCTTTCAGGGATTTTTCCCTTGAGAGGGGGCCACCAGGCCAATTGTTTAACAGAAGATGAACATCTTGCCTAACTGCTACTGTACTCACGTGAAGGGGAAATAACCATCCTGGGTCTAGGCAGACATCTTCAACTGAAAGGGGGAGGCCAAGGGTAAGGCAACTCTTTTTGGGGGGAGCTTCCTCTGAATAATCTAGCTTTTCTGCAGTACTTCTGAGCAAGGGGAGATTGACAGCACATAGTGACATAGACAAGATGAGCTCTTGATAACTTTTAAGTTTGTTGTCAATCTCACAGTGCTTTCTGTTGTAGCCTACATTTATGTGCTGCCTTTCATGTTATGAGTCTTTATTCAGTCAAATAGCCAATAAACACTAATACTTTGAGTAGACCTCCAGTCTTGATGCAGAATTCTGACCTCATTGAATTTCCCCTTCGTGAAGCTAGGATGTAATTAGTTTACTTCTACTGCTGTAATGATAGCTCACAGTAAAGAGGAAGAATGACAGAAAGTGATCATGCTAAATAGACAAATCTAGACTAAAATGTGGATTTTTTTGTCCTGACTTTTCTAAATGGGTTGCAGATTTCACTTAAAATCCACTGCATCTCTGAGAAAATAAGTGAAAATATTCTCTTTACCTGTTCCTCCAAATCACAGGCCCACTCAGTCAGTGACACAAGAAAAGTGTCCTGTGGAGACTCATTCCAGCTAACCCATCTATAACTCAAAATGTACAAGTCAGAATGTCCACAGAGATTTAGATAGGGCAAAATAAAATTAAGCTTCAAAGACATATTTTGTTTTTTAAAACTATTCTAACTGGATTAAACTCAAATCACTGCTTATCTTATTTATGTTTTGGTTTTGAGTTTACCATTTTACACAGGGTTAGATCATGCTGATTAAGCTCATTTGTCATGTACATTCTCTCACTCCTATCTGTTCTGTAGTTTGTAATTGAGAGACAATCAACTTCATTTATTAATGAACCCTTTGTCTTTTGATTCTTTGAACAGAATTTGCAAGAGATGTTAAAGAACAGAATCTAATAGAATTGACAATTAGCTGCAAGTTGTATTGGTTGTTTTAGCCAAAACATTATATAATAGCAGAAAAATATATAACGGGATTACTGAGGAAAAAAGGCATCCTTTCCCTACCTAGATCTTTGTGTTGTTTTTATGATTTGTTCCCTATACAGAAAATAAGATAGGTACAGAGTTTTGCACTCCAAGAGGAAAATATCTTTACTCTGCCTCTGGATTTTTAAGAAGATTTAATGTAAAGGGAACAGATTGGAAAGAAATGTTTATATATCTTTGATCTTTCCTACTCCAGTGTGCACAAAAAATTCACACCCAGTACCAACTATACTTGACGTTCTTCTGGAAGTTTCCTTTTGAAGCGTCAATTCTATTTGTTGCAGAATACAACAGGATTATTTTCCAGACAGTGTTTCTTTCTTTGGCCTTGTTATGGTGTGTGTTTTTCTTTTGTCTATTTAATCCTGCCCTCAAAGAGACACCAGTAAAAGTATCACAGGAAAGCCAAGCACCTTGGAAATGTTGCCCAGTTGGTTTGTCTAGTTCAAGCCTGGGGTTGAAATCCTGGCCCCCATTGAAATCAATGGGAGTTTTGCCACTAACTTTAATAGAGGCTGGATTTAACCCTGATAGATTGTGATAGATGATAAAGGTAAAAGAGAAGTTAAATTGCGTTAGTGCTGTGTGACTATGTACTGTACATGATGGGCCAAATTCTGTTCTCTGAATTCAGTTCCATTAACATCTGAACTGAACAACTAAAACAGAGCAGACTTTGACCCACTGTATTAAAATGCCTAATTATGCATTTATACATGCAATAACCAACTTTGCACAGGCTTTCATAGTGACTGTATGTGCATATGTATGTGTGTGTTTACCTCAGGTCTCATCTTTTTTTAAAACTAAGGTTCAGATGCCTCTAAGTCTAACCTCAGGCACTTATAGAAGGCAGGGTATCTTGAAGGCAAGAAAAAGTATTCATAGCTCTATACTGTAGACTGGTATTCCAAACTGGTTGAAGATTAGGGACTGATTTTAATGATAGACATGTCTGGCTTTCCACCTTATCCAGCTAACATCCTATTAACTTATAAAATATATTTATGGTATTTGGGAACCATCAGGAAAGTGTTTTGGGTAAATTAACTGGCACTGGCCATTCGTTCCAAATAGTTTGCCTTTGCATCACCTCTTCTCAGAATTTAGACTGAGCAATTTAAATTCATTGTATTGTAAGATTTTATCTTCTCTTTCATCCCAAGAGAAGTAGGGTATAAAACTGAAAACAGATGATATTTTACTTAGTTTGTTATATAACAACAGCATGACGATCTGTCTCCTGAACACAAATAAGCTATTTACTTTTTTCAAGTCAATTTTTTGACATGCAATATTGTGGCATATCTATATTAGTAAAGCTAGGAGATAATTCTCCTGATACTTAAATACAATTAGGACTAAATTGACCAAAAGAATTCCCACAGCAGTTAGTAATGGATGCATGACTGCTACAAAGTAAACTTCAGAAGTGATTGAACAAACCATTTTGGACAAGAGAAAGAACTGGCTTGAAATTTTACACAAAATCTAAATTAATCATTAACTTGAGATTCAAAAGTTTGCTTAATTCCACTCCCTTTCCCCCTCCCCCAATTTTGTGTGTCTTCACATTCCTATCTCTAGAAACAATAAAATACACTGAGAGAGGTTATTCTAACTGTTGTTGGGTCAGATTGAAAAACAGGAAACCAAAAAAATTTTAGGTCCCTCTTCTTCCTAAATCTCCAGCTCAGATTTGCAGACTCAAAAGTTTGGAATTGAGTGCCACAGAGCAAACAGCTTTGCTGGAAAAAAAATTGTCCATTTATATATTTACTTCTGGCCCAAAAAATTAAAAATTCTGCGCCAAAAATTAAAAATTCCGACCACAATATTTTAAAATTCTGCATATTTTATTTGTTAAAATAACACAATATAAGCTCACCAATTTCAATTATTTTGGTAATTTATCTCAAAATACCTGTCAGCAACAATACAGACAACAAAAAAGATCCAGGAAATGATTTTTGACAAATAGATTCCTTACTAGGCAAATTAATACAGAACTTTGAGTAATAATTCATTTAAACAACAACACAGAACCATATTTCCCACACCTCTTTGCACTGCTTCTGAGGCTTGGGGAGTCAGGGATAATGGAGAAGCTGAGGGAGAGGGAATTAATTGCTGTGAAGAAGCCTGGGAGTGAACATGGAGGGTTGTTGGGTGTGAGTGTGAGTGGGAGTAGTTTGAAACAGTTTTTTGGTGGGGGAGGGGAAAAGATTGTTAGGGAGTTGGAGATCCTCCCCCATGCAGACCCTGACTGACCCCTAGGTTCTTCCATTCAGTCAGGCACATCGGCCCCTGTCTCCATGACCCTTTGCACCACTCCTGCACCACCTCCACATCCCCATGTTGCCCCTTCACCCCACTCCCATTCAGATTCTGGCTCAATGCTGTCACCCCACTAGCTCCTGTGCCCTGGCCCATTCTGTCCCCCACCACTCGCCCTTCTGAACCCCAGTCTGTGTGACCCTCCTAGCAGCCAGGTGTGCCCCACACTGTTTATCCCTCCTATATCCTGTGCCTCCTCACCTGGACCGATGAGCAGAGAGTTGTGAGGAATGCACCCTCTGCCGCCTCCCTATCTGCGGCTGACTGCTCCGGCCTGTAAGCCAGCTGCACTCTCTTTGGGTGCCACATCAGCCCCTGGCGGGGAAAAGGTATAATTGCAGCACCTCTCTGGCAGTATCTATTTTCTGCAGAAAGAAAAAAAAATCTGTGTATGTGCAGTGGTGCAGAATTGCCCCAGGAATATATATTGCAAAAAATAGCACAAATTGTTCTGATTACTAATAAAAGTGGAAAAGGTGGAGGGAAAATCATTTCAGACAAACTTTTGTCAGCTCTACGAATATCCTTGGCAGTTAATATTTCATTGGTTACTATAGAGTTCACATTAAAAAGAAAAAAAAATTGGAGTCATTCCCAAGTCTACATTTTGAAAATGTCAATAACTTTGTCATATTTTAACAGTTTGCCAATGTTTTACCTGGCTGGATCGCTAAGTGAAATTATTGTCTGTTAGAACTATGATTAGATGAATCTGGATGACTCAGGGGATTGGCAATGACTGCAGCTATGATTCAACAATGGCAGCTTTTAGGACAAGTCATGATGAAAAAGTAAAAATCATGGAAATACAGCAATTTCATGCAGTACTGTGTAATCAAGAAAGCTTTTTCTTATCTGCTTTCATTGCAAATCGCTATTGCATATGCTATGACAATAGTCCTGAATGTGCTATGCTGAAGAACTTCTCCATTCAAATGTATGCAAGGAAATCCCACTTTCCACCTGGAAAGGAAGGGAGGTTCATGAGCCTTTGGGGAAATTGGAATTCTGAGTCAGGTCATTTGTCTCACCACATGGTGTTTCGAGCTTTTCATCGCATACAGAGCAGGGTTTAGCTTTATGGCTCTCTGTGAAGCAGGTTCAGTTATTAGTCAACCTTGCATTGGCTCTCCTGGTTTCATGTTGAACCCCAACGTGTAAAAAGGCAAGGATATTAAAATTAAATATGAAAAATATGGAATCTGTAACTCCTGTTACAGCTATGGTAATGGGATACAGTGTCACAGGCCCAAGGACTCCCTCCGTCAGGGGGTCCCATGGAAAGGCAAATTAGCATTGTAGTTAACGCGGTTGCAAGCATCGCAAGACATTTTGGGGGAGGGTCAAAGGTGTGTAAGTGTGAAGTGAAAAATCTCCAGGTCAGTATTCGAATCCTGACTAAGTTATTAATGACTAGCTGGGGGTTGTAGAGGAATGGTGCGAGGCACCTTCCTTTCCATTTGAGTGTGCTGGGCTAGGGACAGTCACAGTCCTGTGTTAGGGAAGTGCAGGGGCTGCTCCCTTGGAGTGAGCACATGTTATCCCAAAGTGAGAGGTATGGGAGGAAGTAAGGCCATGGCCTGTGTTTATGCATCACTCGTGGAGCAGGCTAGGTACATCAGGGAGAAAGCTTCATTATCTAGGGTATGATCTAGGTCTAAAATTTCCATCTGATGACTATTAAACATCATACAATATGTGCATTAAAATCTGGACATTAACTGTGTTATTTGCAGCATCTCATATAATTGTACTTAGAATTGCAAGTACAAATATTCTAGTAACGCTAACTATTACAGGTGGTGAAAGACCCATTTGAATGGCGCACAATGTATGTGAAAAGTACAGAAGTACTTGTGGCACCTTAGAGACTAACAAATTTATTTGAGCATAAGCTTTCATGGGCTACAGCCTACTTCATCGGATGCATAGAATGGAACATATAGTAAGGAGATATATATACACATACAGAGAACATGAAAAGGTGGGAGTAGGCTGATTAATTAAGAGAAAAAACTTTTGTAATGATAATCAAGATAGCCCATTACAGACAGTTTGACAAGAGGTGTGAGAATACTTAACATGGGGAAATAGATTCAATGTGTGTAATGGCTCAGCCATTCCCAGTCTCTATTCAAGCCTAAATTGATGGTGTCTAATTTGCATATTAATTCAAGTTCAGCAGTTTCTCGTTGGAGTCTGTTTTTGGAGATTTTCTGTTGCAAAATTGCCACCTTTAAGTCTGTTACTGAGTGGCCAGAGAGGTTGAAGTGTTCTTCTACTGAATTTTGAATGTTATGATTTCTGATGTCAGATTTGTGTCCATTTATTCTTTTGCGTAGAGACTGTCCGGTTTGGCTAATGTACATGGCAGAGGGGCATTGCTGGAACATGATGGCATATATCACATTAGTAGAGGTGCAGGTAAATGAGCCTCTCATGGTGTGGCTGGTCCTATGATGGTGTCACTTGAACAGATATGTGGACAGAGTTGGCATTGGGCTTTGTTGCAAGGATAAGTTCCTGGGTTAGTGTTTTTGTCCTGTGGTGTGTGGTTGCTGGAGAGTATTTACTTCATTTGGGGGGCTGTCTGTAAGCGATGACAGGTCTGTCTTCCAAGATCTGTGAGAGTGAGGGATCATCTTTCAGGATAGGTTGTAGATCTTTGATGCCCTGGAGAGGTTTTAGTTGGGGGCTGAAGGTGACGGGTAGTGGTGTTCTGTTATTTTCTTTGTTCGGCCCGTCTTGTAGTAGGTGACTTCTGGGTACTCTTTTGGCTCTGTCAGTCTGTTTTTTCACTTCAGCAAGTGGGTATTGTAGTTTTAAGAATGCTTGATAGAGATCTTGTAGGTGCTTGTCTCTGTCTGAGGGATTGGAGCAAATGAGGTTGTATCTTAGAGCTTGGCTATAGACAATGGATCGTGTGGTGTATCCTGGATGGAAGCTGGAGGCATGTAGGTAAGTATAGCGGTCAGTAGGTTTCTGGTATAGAGTGGTATTTATGTGACCATCGCTTATGAGCACAGTGGTGTCCAGGAAATGGACTGCTTGAGTGGACTGGTCTAAGCTGAAGTTGATGGTGGGATGGAAATTGTTGAAATCATGGTGGAATTCCTCAAGGGCTTCTTTTCCATGGGTCCAGATGACAAAGATGTCATCAATGTAGCACAAGTAGAGTAGGGGCGAAGTGAATGTTTGTGAAGTGAGTATAGCCCTTCTTTTAGTGGCCAATTCAGGCAAGCTACCATCTATTGGCTCTAATCTATACCCTTAGTGGCAATATCAGTAGAAAAGCCAGTGCATAAATGAGCCTGGAGCCCAAGATACCATCACACCACTTGGATCCAGTTTTAGAAGGTCCACTGAAGTGGAGTGAGTCTGGCTCTCTCTTAGAAACAGAATATTTCAGATAAATACATTCTACCTCTCCAAATACCAAAAGAAAGCAACCAAAGACTCGGCAGCAAATAAGATCTTTTCAAGAACGTTTCAAGAAACTTTCCAAAAAATTAATAGTATAAAGATTAACTGGTCACCAGAGAGAAGATAAATATGTGAAAATGGAGATGAAACTTTAGCCAGTTACCACTGGTCCAAGAAAAATCTGAATCATTCTGAAAAAAGTAAGTATCAACCATGAATTAAAGGTGTTGGTTTTTTTAATTGGAAATGTCAGACAAAACATGAAAAACATATAAAGATAACTAGAGAACATGGAGACAGCCAGAGAAATAATAGAAATGAGAAGAAAGTCAATCCAGAAGGATAAAATGAGCATATTTTATTTCTGGAAAATCAACAATTACTTTTGTTTTAATCTTTCAGTTGATATTTCAGTTTTTGTATTTCACCATGGCAGTTGTGAACATATAGTAAAGTAGTGTGACTTGGTCAATAGCTGATCCTCCAACCTTTTGCTATTAACATCCCTGATAAAATTCTAGATTTTAAGTGCCAGATGCTCAGCATAGCTCAATTGAACTGCACTGATTTATACCAGCTGAGGATCTAGTTAATATATTACCAAACCAGAAAAGACCATTTGTATCACCATTCAGCCCTCTGATTTTTGTAGGACTATTTGTTTCCTTCTAATATCTTATTCATGTCTTCTTGACTATAGTGATGCTATCTGGACTCCCTTTCTTAGGAATCCATTCCTTGTCCAATGCTTTGTATCCTGAATATTTTCCTCCTTCCCATCTCTTCATATATTGAAGATATTTATAAACTATGATGGCAGTGTTTTTAGACTGATTATGAGTCATTTAACTTCCTAGCGATGAGGCTGGGAGGGGGGTTTCTTTCTCACTAGGTTTAAGTCCTGTCAAGTACAGTACAACATTTTCCATTAAGTTGCAGTTATATTTGAAACTGACCTGGAGTATTCTTGTCCTTTCATTCTCAGTATTCTTATTTTTCTCAATCAACACACTATCCCCTAGGAGGTTAATATGAGAAAGAGAGCCTATGGAACTGTTCTGAAGATAAGCTGCTAAATAATGTAAAGCACTTTAGGAGCCTTCTGGATAAAAGGTGATGATACATAAATAAAAATATGGTCTTATTTCCCTGTAATCTTGAGGTACAGTATGGTGAGCTTCTGGTTGATTTGTTCTGCCTTTTTAGAAATATTAAGTGAATCATCTAGCAGTTGGCCACCATGTTTTTACAAGATGTGGGTGTGGATTTTTGCCACTGAGCCAGGTCTAGGAGCTTGCGTAACATACTCTGGTCCTAAGCCTTTACTGTAATTATGGAAACTATGAAAAAAAGGAACCATTTTCAAGGCTGTCTAAAGAGGGGAGAGGTGATGACATGCAGAATAGGCCCAAGCAACTCTGTACTCATTAAGCTGAAGCAGGAAACCACAATGTGACTCATTTATCCTGCACAGTGTGTCAGCGGGGTTCTCTCATTGCAGATCACTGGTGGAAATGGAGTTCATCTTTCTCTAGTATTCAGGAAACTGCTGAGCGAGAACTCCTTAAGAGGGGCTACAACTCCAGGGCTGGGCATTGTGTGGGCAGTGAGGCAACAGTGATGTTTGACTATGGCTACACGTGAGCTGATGTTTTGTAATATCTCCCTACCAACTTTTAAAAAGGCTTTACATGGCGAAGACTTCAGTAGTCCTGCATTAGAGGTAGCAATAGTTTCATTGAGGGGGTATTAGCATGGAGAGATGGATGTTTTGACTCCTGTCCTTTCATTCTCCTGCTAATAGTTTTGGGTCTAAGTATTGATGTGAAATACCGGGCAAACTAAATCTGGTAATGAAAATCAGCTAAAACAACACAAGTCTGTTTTTGTTTCCATTGGACAAAGATTAACAGTTAAACCAAATCTTGAATGGGAACAAAACTCATTTCAGTTTATCTCTCTTAATTGAATATGTATTTTTGTGAGACACTGATATGGGAGTGTTACTGACCTTCATCACAAAAGAAAATGTATGATTCCATCTCCAAGTCCTTAGCAGGAATTTAGGTCAGAGCAAAAGGCATCCAAGTACTTATTTGGAAAATGTTTTGAAATCACTCAGGGATTCCTCAGAGATTCAGGTAGAATGTTTGAGGACATAAGTACTATTCAGCCATAGTCACTTCCCCTACTGACCCACAAATAGTATCACTCTTTCACTCCCAACCTGCATAAGTGCCCACAAAAAAAGAAATCATCCCACCTCAACCGATTAACCAGGGTCCCATGAGCCACAGACTCTCTTTTAAATATAACAGTAGCTTCCTTTTCTTGAGGAAAACTGTTTTTCAAGATTCCCACATTAATTACTCCTGGGGGAATTCTGCACCTCTGTGCATGCACAGAATTTATGTTCCCCACAGATTTCTTTGCTTCCCCGCAGAAAAAAATTACTTTTTAATGGGGAAGCAAAGGGAAGCCACAAGAGCAGTAATGTGATCCTCCCCAGCAGCTTTGGGGGCACAGGACAGCTGGCAGAGAGGTAAATCACTGTGGGACATGGGGCAGGACTGGGGAAGACCCGGCTGGTGGCTCCTACCCTGTGCCGTACTCAGCTGTTAGTCCCAGCTGGGCTGGGAGGACGGGACTTCCTCTTCCCCTGCACATTATCCGGGGCCATATCAGACCCACCCCTAGATTTCTCCCCCAGCTGTAGGAAGCTCTGCAAACTCCCTGCCCCTGCTTCCTGCACCCATTGCTCCTCAGCTGTAGAGGGAGGGATCACTGTACAGGGAGCTGCTCCTCCATCTGCCCAGCCCCTGGGCATCCAGACCCCCTTGCATCCAGACCTGCCTGCTGAGCCTCACCCACCTGATGAGCCCCACTCCTCATGCACCTGGACCACCCCAATGAGCCACCTGGATCCCCACTCTACTGAGTCCCAACCAGCTGCACCTGGATACCCACCCCACTGCCCCAGCATCTAGACCCCCCCACTTAACTCCCCCCCCGCCAAGCTCTATCCCCCACACACACTCTGACTCTTCCCCGCTGAGCCCCAGTCACCTTCACCTGGACCCCCCTGAAGAGTCCCATTACCACTGCAGCCAGAACCCCCCAACAAGCCCCTGTGCATCAAGATTCCCCCCTCGACACACACCTGGATTCCCCATTCAGCTGCCCACACCCAGATTGCCCCACACAGAACCCTCTCAACCATACCTGGATCCTCCGCACACTAAGCCCCTTCACATTTGGATCCTGCCTTGCTGAGCAGGCCCACCCACACCTGGTGCACCTGGAACAGAGGCGAAGGGCCCTGGTGTGTTTCAGGGGCTGGCCTGTTCCTTGCGTTGTGTCAGAGTTGGGTGCAGCCTCACTGCTGAATCTGTGTCCCGGGGAAGGTGGGGGGGCTGGTGATTTCCCACATCTGTGCAGCCAGTGGACTGTGCTCCCACATGCCATGCAGGAGCCTCCACATTTATTTGACAAATACAAATTTGCAGATTTTTTGCAAAATTTAAAAATATTGTGCACAGAATTTTTATTTTTTGGTGCAGAATAATTTTTTGGCACAGAATGCTCTCAGGAGTAATTAATAGCATATGCTGGCATGATATTAACCATCACCAACTGTTAACTTCTATCACCTATCACCCCCACCCCATGATGTGCAGTTATTAATAATACACCCCAAGATGACAGAGTGAGAAACGTACTCTTAAGAATTAATTACAGCAGTCATAAGTCCAAATATGATAACAAGAGTGAGAATAAATCTTTTGTATCATAAGTGACAGATTCAGAGCTCGTATAAGAGGGTGCAACCCCACTGAAATCCATAGACTAGCTTTTGAGGGAATCCAGAATGAACTAAAGAATTTTTAAAATGTCTTGATAGCTACTAAATTTCACTAGATCTGAATTTGGCCCTAAATGTAAAAGTACAATTCTCAGTTATCTTCTCTGCATGCTCTGATGATCCAGCTTGTGACATTAATGAAGCCTGTGCAACTCAAAAGGAAATTTTTTTGCCAGGATTTGATTAATTTTTTGTTTGTTTTTTGCCCAAAAGATTGTTGCTATACTTCCCAGTTTGATATAAAATTCCTGGAAATGCTACTGTTCTTCCGGGAGATGCTGCTTTTGAGACTAATGTATTAGAATATTCGTGGCTGCTACTTTGGAAGTAAATAAGTTAGTCAAGAGATCTAACCTGCCCTAAAATCTTCTATCCAAGAGTTTCAGTGCTCCTAAATTGAGCATCTTGGAATTTTTTTCAACAAATCATGTTGCAATATTTAGATTATTTTTAAAAGTAGTACTATACTTTTAGTTATGTTATCTTTCTGGAGCTTTCATTGGTTGTTGCTGCTAGATGGCACAAATTATTGTTAAGGGAGAGGATTCTTTCTCTCTCTTTTGTTTTTCTTTTATTCAGGATGGCTCAGGTAATCTTGGGTGGAAAAGAGTGCAGCAATACTTGTAAACTGGGAACACAGAATAAGTAGTTTTTCCTCCAAACACGGCTGTGGCATTTTCTTATTCCAGCCCTTTTTATATGCAAGACCTGGACAAACAACTACTAATTTATATAGAACCAAATGTTGTGTGCTTGTATTTCAAGGGGTTTATTAAGCAGGCAACTTGATGCTCACTCTGAAATAGACTTTGGATGTGGGTTTTTCTGTCAAATAAGCTACTTATCAAATAGAAGTCAAAAAGTCACTGAAATTTCTTTCCCTGTCACAACATACAGTAAAATAAAGAACTCCTTGTGCTGGGAAAGAAAACATTATAGCAAAAAGATGATGTGTAGGGTTTTTTGGCTACAAATTAACCTTTTTAGTATTTTTTTTAAAAAAGTTCTAAATTATGACTTTTTCAATGTTTACTTCATGTGTGTATTAATTATTATATTAAAATTGAGACTATAAGATGGTGAAATATTTGCAAAAATCAAAATGTAAGTGCTTTCATGTGTTGTGATAGTCATGGCATTAGCTCCTACTATTAACTATAAAGTAAGGGTGAAACAAAAATGTCTAACCACATCCCAACAAAAAAGCATGAGCAAGAGGCAGAGAACCCTAGAGAGGAACACTCCTAGTCAATCAGGCAGAGGGAGGAGAACTACTGGGATCAGTACTGTTGTATTTGCAGGCCTATCTGGACCTCTGGGCTGAGCAGGAGGTGGGCCACAAAGGATTACGCGTTGCGAGGCTTTTGTTACTCCCTCTGATGGTAACCAGGCCTCAATTTTTTCCGTCTTTTATCTTGGTTTTTGATTTTTGTGGAGCTGGAGGGAAGAGGGTAGGAAAAGGGTCATGGTGCCCTGTCGATTTTCCATAGTGGTTCATAAACCATTCTACAATTAAGTACAATAGAGGGTACAATTGTACATAAGTGTTTTTAACTTGGAGTTTTTAATGCTTTTAAAGCCCTGATACAACAAGGTACATGAGCCCATGTGAAACTTTAAGCATATGTTTTAATACTTTGTTGGCTCAGGGCTTAAAACATTAAAGATTATCTTCTAAGGAAGAAAAACAATTAGCATGTCTTCCCCCACCCCCCCTGCTTATAATAATGCACAAAAGGCCTAAACAATTTACAGGGATGTCATCTCTGGTATTCTCTGGCTTTGTTAGAAGATTGGCTAGAGGTCTCACAGCAGACTGTGAGCATTCTCAGATCTGAGAGTCATTGAATGTAGTATATTTATCAAATGCATGTTTTCTTTCAACAGTTTAGTAATTTGACTTAAATAGTTATTAATAAACAAAGACAGTTTATTAAACATTTGTGAATATCTCCATCTGTCAGTGTCATGAAGTGGCTTACCTCTCTGGCATTGGTTGCAGATACTGTCTCAGTTTTCATCCCTGTAGGTAGGCAGTCTTTCCTACTCTGTTGTTTGTTTAGTTCAGGCTTCTGGCCAAACTATTAAGAGCCATCCCTTCTAGAATAACAAAAATCCAAACAAAACAGTCCCCTTTGCCTTCCTCCAAACACAGTTACTCCCCTATGTACCATGCAGTGCTCTCCCAACTCCACAAAGTCCTTTTTTCTTTGATTGGAGGGATCCAAAGTAAGCAATACACAGCCATCTGATTGGCTGTTCTGTCCTCAGGCTCTTTGCCAGGATTATGACTAGCTCCCAGTCCCACCCTCTCTGTCTGGAAGTTCCAACCCTAGGAGCTACAAACAAGCTGATGCTCACTTTTTACATTTGTGCAAACTTTGCTTCAGTGCCCAGAGTTGCATCCTTCCCACACTTTTTGCAGCCTCTCTCTTTAGCCTCCACTCTGGCCCCTTTCCAGGCTTCCTCCTACAGCCACTCCCCGGGTATTCTTTGCACATCCTACTCAGGCCTCAGTCACCACCTTTCCGGAGAAGCCCACCAGTAGCTGCTCTCTTCTCAGATCTCTGTTCCTTTCAGGCTCTTTTTTTCTTCTATACAGGTTCACAACACGTCTGACAAGATTGGCTTCCGGCTGTTAAATTTTATTAAAAGGAAGCTAAAATTACTTTAAATGTTTTTTTCCTATTTGTCTAAGCTAGGAATTGCTGTAGTTGCCACGAAATTGTTAAGCAATCACCTAAGTGGTCTGTGCCATCTGAGAGTTTAAGGCCAGAAGGGACCAGTGTGATCATCTAGTCTGAGCTCTGCATGACTCAGATCATAGAACTTCCCTGAATTAATGCAGTCTTCAAGTCCCATAGCTGTAGTTGAATTAGAGCATCTCTATTATGAAATTTCTGTTCCCTATTTAGGTTCTTACCAACTGTGATCAAATCATCCTTTAACCCTTTTAAATAGACTGGGCCATGTCTCCACTACCACTTATGTCAGCAAAATTTATGTCGCTCAGGAGTGTGAAAAAACACCCCTCTGACCAACATAAGTTTCGCCGGCATAAGTGGTAGTGTGGACAGCACTATGTCGGTGGGAGAGCTTCTCCTGCTGACATAGCTACCGCCGCTCATTGAGGGTGGTTTAATTATGTTGGCAGGAGAGCTCTCCTGCCATCAGCATAGAGCATCTACATGAGAGATCTTACAGCGGCACAGCTGCATCAGTACAGTTGTAGTGCTTCAGCATAGACTCTCACTACAGTGACAGGAGGATTCTCCCATTGCTGTAATTAATCCACCTCTCCGAGAGGTAAGGAAGAATTCTTCCATCAACCTATTGCTGTCTACACCAGGGGTTAGGTCAGCATAGCTATGTCTCTCAGGGATATGGAGATGTAGCTATGACAATGTAAGTTTTCAGTGAAGACTGGCCCTTAGGCATGTTTTCTAATGCTTTAATCATTCTTGTGGCTCTTCTTTGATCCCTTTCCAATTTATCAACATCAATCTTGAATTATGGACATCAGAAATGAACACAGTATTCTAGAAGCCGTCCCACCAGTGCCAAATATGGAGGTAATGTTACATCCCTACTATGTGATATATTTCTGTTTTATACTCCCAGGGACTTCACAGCCATTTTAGCCATAGCATTGCACTGGTTGGTCATGGCCAGCTGATTAGCCACCATGACCTCCAACACATTTTCAGAGTCAATGCTTCCCAGAATGGAGTCCCCCATCCTGTAAGTATGGCCCTTGTTCTTTGTTCCTAGATAACCTTATATTTGGCCGTATTGAAATGCATATTGTTTGCTTGCGCCCAGTTTACCAAGTGATCTAGACTGCTTTATATTGGTGACCTTTCCTCTTCATTATTTACTACTCCCCCCCGGCTTTGGGTCATCTGCAAATTTATCAGTAACAATTTTGTTTTTTTCAGGTCACTGATTAAAATATTGAATAACATTGTGCCAAGAACTAATCCCTGTGTGATCCCACCTGAACCTCCTCCTCAATGATTTCCCATTCACAATTACATTTTGATACCTATCAGATGCTTTTTCCACTTACCGTATGCCATGTTGATTTTTTTTATTGTTCTCGTTTCTAAATGAAAATGTCATGTGGTATCAAGTCAAATGCCTTAAGAAGTCTAAGCATATTCCATCAACAGGATTGCTTTGATCACCTAAACTTATAAACTCATCAAAAATATATATATCAAATTAGTTTAGATCTACTTTCCATAAACTCATGTTGATTGACATTAATTATTCTGATTTAATTCTTTATTAATTGATTCTCATGTTGCTTGTTCCATTATTTTGCCGAGTATCCATTCAGGCTGACAGGCCTATAATTACTTGGATCATCCTGTGTACCTTTTTAAAATATTGGCATGACATGAGCTTTCTTCCAGTCTCCTGGAGCTTCGCCAGTATTCCAAGACTTAAAAATCAACGTTAATGGTTCAATGTGCTCAGCCAGCTCTTTGAAAACTCTTGGATGCATGTTATCCAGACCTGCTGATTTAAAAATGTCTAATCTAATATTTAACATGAATGATGGGTGGTTGCCCATAAGACAATGTCAATTTTCATGTAGTTGAAATTATGGAAAAAGTTTGAGAACACTTTTAAGATGGTTAGAGTAATCTGGCAATGTTTTTTCACAGGGAAGAGATGGGGGAATTACATTATTTAGGTATGGAGTGGGATAACAGCAGAGTCTAAAGGAAGAGAAAACTGGAGATGGATTGTCTTCTGATGTGCTGTGTTAAATAGATTGCATGGTCAAATACTACTGTAATGTTAAGCTGAAAGAGGGACACATATGATAAATAAGATGCTGGGGGAAGAAACTGAGATCAAGTGATCCCAGTATCATTAGATGTGAACTATTCATTGGGATAAGAACTACAGGGAGCTACACAAAGGGTTTCTTCTTTTCTTCAGGAAAAGTGATTTTTTTTTAAGGGAGTGAAAAACTAACCAATTTTTGGCGTGTTTGTTTTTGTTTTAAATTCTATAGTTCATGGGAAACCTCCTGCAAGCAAGTAAATATTTAGGAAACTATTTGAGAGGCTGAAATTGAAATTCATCCTGGTTATGTCTCAAAAAGTGAAAGGGCAACAAAGATCAATGTTGTTAAATAGGGGGATACTTTATACTAAGCAGAAAGCTTTTAGAAAGTATAAACATAAACATTCTGTTAGAGGATTAGGAAGTCAGTATTTAAAACAAAACAAAAAACCTAGAATCACAAGCAAAGAAAAATAGCAAATGTCTAAGCTATGCAGATAACTTTTCAGCTCATGATAAAGAAGTTGCAAATACTGTATTTTCAGTAGATAGAAAGCAAAAAATTCTGTCACGGACCCATTGTTTGAAAAACAACCGACTCGCTTCTCTACAACATAGAATTTTCTTCCAGATCTCCCAATGAATTTGTTATTGTTTGTTCAGTTAGTTTGTAAGCACCACAGGACAGGGCCCATATGCTGATCTGTATCTTATACAATGTCAAGCACACTGTCAATTCTTAACAATTAATAAATATGTATATATTTTTAAAGTGTATGTTATACCATAATGCCCTCGATTAGAACAGGACTTGAACATCAGAACTTTTGGGAACTATGGCAGCTCTGCCATGTACTCAGTGTGGACTTGGGCAACCTCCTAAAGCCCACATTTCCACAAGTGGCTTGGTTCTGTGTTGGTAACATAAAGAAGTGATATGCTTCATGTCTTCTGTCAGTGTTTTTTAGTATTCTACCATGCAATCTTATTCTTACTATTCTGTCTTCTTGGACCAAGTGTACTGGTCAAAAGAGCAGCATGATTTACTGCATCTTCAGACAGTGGGAAAGATTTTTGAACAGATCTTCACAATAGCATTTACATGAGTAAATTGGATAGATAAATGTCTAGCTGGTTTTTGCATGCAAAAACTGTTGTATGTGCAAACTATACAGTCACCATTTTAGAGGCTAGTTTTGAAAAATTGTGCCTGTATGTGTGTAGTCTGAATCTGGGGTAGCCTGGGTTTAGGCTGGTATAATCCTGGATGAATCATTCAGAAATAAGAAACCCTGCTCAATTGTAACCAATCTGGGAAAACAAAACTATGTTCCAAGATCACTGTTAACTTTAATTTTTTCCAAAGATATCAAGATTTTTTTATTGTTATTAAGGTTGGACAGAATTTTCTCTTGTGCATTTGCAGTTCAATTATGATTTTTCTTCTTCAAAATTTAAAACAAGTAGACAAAGAGCCATGAATCATAAAACAGTGGTTTAATGTATCGTAGAGAGGTCACTATAATATCTTATTTGAGCTGAATTTTAAAATCAGCCATACACCTATTAGTTCAGCTTAAAATTGAACATTCTCAGACTTGCTGTAGTGATTATCTTTGAAAAGTCATGGAAGATGGGAGAGATTCCAGAAGACTGGAAAAGGGCAAATATAGTGCCAATCTATAGAAAAGGGAAATAAGGACAACCCAGGGAATTACAGACTTGCTTAGGTGGCATTGAAACCCTCCTGTTCTACTCCCTAGTTGAGAAGAAGTTTCTTAGTGCTGGACTTATCCTTTACGAATAGAGATACTCAGCCTTCTAAAAAAAAAGTTGACAATATGTAGCCCCTGTCTCTGGTATTTATTTTACAAAGTCATGACTTACTGTCACTTTCGAAAAGTTAGCCACAAGTTTTGAAGTGGTTTTTATATTTTCCTTTGAAATGGATTCCCTTCCCCTGCCTGCAGTTGAGTCATCCTGTAACTTCTTGTATTTGATTTATGTTCATGAATTGTTCCTTTGTGTTTGTCTCTTTCCAGATGATCTCAGCTCCCTGATTTCTTGGTGATCTTAAATAAGGGAAAAATAAATAAATAGCCAACCTCCAAATGTGTATTGAAGATGTAGTTCGACAAACAAAATGAGATGAAACAGTTGAATACCAGGACAGGGCATAAACTCTATCCTGAATTTCCCAATGTGGACCCCAGATATTGGGACAAACCAAACTAATAATTAATTTGGAACTGTGGGTCCAAATCCTGCTTTTGGTTACATCAGTGCAATCTCACTGAAGTTAATGTGGGTGTGCTAGTGTAACTAAAATAGAATTTGCCCAGAGTACCCACTCAAAACCAGATTAGTTATGTGACCAGTGAAGCAATTTTTGATCCTTACAAATGAAGCAAATTGGTGATGCTTATATCTGTGGGAGTTATCTGGTATGTCACAGGGAATCATAATGAAGAGAAATTTGGGCAAGGAGTGGAAGGAGGACAGGAGAGGAAACAAAGAGGATCCTGGGAATTATAAACCAATCAGCCTAACTTCAGTACCTGGGAAGATGCTGGAACAAGCTATTAAACAGCCAGTTTATAAGAGCCTAGAGGAACAGCCAACATGAGTTTGTCAAGATCAAATCATGTCAAACCGACCTAATTTACTGACCTAGAGGAGAGGGAGAAGCAGTAGATATAATGTATCTGGGCTTTTAGACTGTTGACGCAAACCTACATAACATTCTTATAAGCAAATTTGGGATATGTGGTCTAGATAAAATTACTATAAGGTGGGTGTAAAACTGGTTGAAAAACTGTAGTCAAAGATAAGTTATCAATGTGTCACTTTCAAACTGGAAGGTCATATCTAGTGAGGTTCTGCAGGGGTTTGTCTTGGATCTCCCGCCGGCGGGAGTGACGGTTGAATGCTGACAGTTACCCAAGACCACCCTCGACACAGTTTTCCCCCCAGCATGCATTGGGGGGAAATCCCAGAATTCCAATGGGCAGCGGGGAGTGCGGGAGCTGTGGGATAGCTTCCCACAGTGCACCGCTTCCAAAGTCGACGCTGGCCCCGTTAGTGTGGAATCACAAAGTATTGAGTATTTTCATTAGTGACTTGGTGTAGTGAGGCGGTGTGGCTCCCCGCCGCTCCGAAGGGGGTCGAGCCCATCTGGATGCTGTAGTGGGCGGAGCTAGGGAGCTCTGAGCCCGCCCCTCAGAGTGTCAGGTGGCGACCCAGAAGTATAAAGGCTTGCCCTCAGAGCTCAGTAAGGGCCCAGCTGCCAGAGAGACCAGATGCCTCCAGTCTAGCCCGCGACTGGGAAACCCCCGTGGCCCAAGCTACAGGCCAGGACTGGCCTGACTTGCCCTGTGTTTGCTACCTGGAGGAGCTGCTGTCCTGCTGATTGCACACTGCCCCGAAGAACCCATGATGCTGGACCCCCCAGAGGACAACCCCCTGACCCAGGTACTACCCGAGGGAGAGTCTGGAAGTAGCCCGGGGGCAGCTGACCCTAGTCTGGCTGCAGCACTATGAGGACCTATGTCAGTGTGTTGCAGCCAGGATCCCCACTGACGCAGCAGTGGGTCTTCTGCCGCTGCTACGGCCCTGGGCTGGGACGCAGTGAAGTGGGAGGGCCTGCGTCCCCCCCTGCCACCCAACTCACGGGTGGCCGTCTCCCTCTCTCCCAGGCCTGTGAAGGCTTGGGCCTACTGTCATTGCTCAGCTCTGCCTGAACTCTGGACTCATTACTGTTGGTACTGCTACTGCTCAGCCCTGCCTGAGGGCCTGAGCCCCTAACTCACTGTTGCCCCACCCTGCCCTAGGGCCTGGACTTGCTTCTAACTGTACTGTTGTTGCTCAGCCCTGCCTGAGCCCCCTAACTCTGTACTGGCATGCCCTGCCCTAGGGCCTGGGCCTATTTCTATTGTACTGTGGTTGCTCATCCCTGCCTGAGCACCGGACTCCTTGTTGCCCTGCCCTGACCCAGGGCTTGGTCTTAGGGTGTTTGTTCCAGTACCGCAAGGGCTGCTGAGGAAGACCCCCGCAGCCAGACTAATTCCCCCAAACATCAACGGCGTGTAGGGAGCTGGTGTGGCTCCCTGCCGCCCCGGAGGGGGTCAAGCCCCCTTGTACACTTGGATAATGGATTGGAGCGTATGCTTATAAAATTTGCAGATGACACTGAGCTGGGAGGGGTGGCTAGCATTTTGAAGGATAGGATTGGGATTCAAAATCACCTTGAAAAACTGGAGAATTTGTCTGAAATCAACAAGATGAAATTCAATAAACACAAGAGCAGAGGAAGGGAAAAAATCAAATGCACAACTGCAAAATGGGGGAATAATTGGCAGGGAATAGTACTGCTGAAAAGAATCTGGTGGTTATAGCGAATCACAAATTGAATGCGAGCCAAAAGTATGGTGCAGTTGTGGAAACAGCTAATATTACTCTGGGGTGTACTAAAGGAAACGTAGCATGTAAGATACAGGAGATAATTGTTCCACTCTACTGGGTACTGGGTGATGCCTCAGCTGGAATATTGTGTCCAGTTTTGCATGCCACACTTTAAGAAAGATGTGGACAAACTGGAGAAAGTCCAGAGAAGAGCTACAAAAATGATAAAAGGTTTAGAAAACCTGGCCTATTAGGAAAGGTTAAAAAAACTGGACATGTTTAGTCTCGAGAAAAGAGTGAGGGGGGACCTGATAAGTCTTCAGATATGTTAAGGGCTGTTGTAAAGAGAATGGTGATCAATTGTTCTTCTAGGACAAGAAGTAATGGGCTTAATCTGCAGCAGCAAGATTTAAGTTAGATATTATAGTTGGAAAGTCTTTCCTAAGGATATTTAAGTACTGGAATAGGGATGTTGTGGAGTCTCTGCCACTAGAAGTTTTAATAACACGTTAGACAGACACCAGTTAGGGATGGTCTAAGCCCTGCCTTAGCTTGGTGGTGTGGTGGTATGTGAGTATGGACAAGATGACCTTGTGAGGTCTGTTGCTGCCATACATTTCTATGATTTTATGAAAACAAATGTCTATATCTCAAATGTTGCCATGAAACAAAATTGTTGTCCTGTGGATAGTTCTAATTTTAATATTAAATGAACAGAGGTAACCACACACAGTTTTTTCTGTCACTACTGGGGATGAATGCTGTAGGAGTTATAATTAATGGAAAATAATTAACTTACTAATTGCATTGTATGATATGGAAGCAATTTAAACCTTAAATTGCTGCTACTTTTCCCACTACAGAGTTGGAAGGTACATGTTGTAAGCCCAGAAGATGCGCATTTATCTGTGTGTTTTTGCAATTTAAATTTAGCGCCCAATCTTGCACATTTGGGTTAGTTGCCTCTCTTGCTACGTGGTCTCTTCCAGCTCTTGTCATGTGAGTTATATAGTCTTGGAGCCTTACAATTGCACCTGAAGGGAGGGACTGTCTTCTTTTTATTGGGTACTCATGTTGTTAAATGCAATTAATCCTGCTAGGGAGACTTCCAAGACATTGAGATGTATAACTTTAATCACCTTTCCCTTCACCTCTGAATTTGGTCCGTAGTGGATAGTTCTGTTTTATCATGACTCAGGTCGGGGCGGCTCCAGGCCCCAGCACGCCAAGCGCGTGCTTGGGGCGGCATGCCGCGGGGGGCGCTCTGTCGGTCGCTGGGAGGGCGGCAGGCGGCTCCGGTGGACCTCCCGCAGGCGTGCCTGCGGAGGGTCCGTCCGCTGGTCCCGTGGCTTCGGTGGAGCCTCGGGACCGGCGACCGGCAGAGCGCCCCCCGTGGCATGCTGCTGTGCTTGGGGCGGCGAAATATCTAGAGCCGCCCCTGACTCAGGTCATCTTCTTGCTCTTTTCCATGTCAGGTTCTATCAATGGAATACACAGGCTTTCTGCTATGGTAATGTAGGTTGGTTAGCAGCATCCTTGGCTCTATAGCAAGTGCATCTTTAGCTCAATATATTGGGCTAAATTCAGACCTGTTTAAAGTGGCTGTAGCTCTGTTATGGCCAATAGAATTACTCCTGCTTCCAACAGATTTGAATTTTGGTTCATTTGGGCAGCGTAGTGCTTTGCCTTCAGGTGGGGCTGGTGTCTGTGACCTGCTGCAGGACAGCATAGAGTAATTCTCTGACTGGTTCTTGCTAACCAGTAGACACAGATTTAACTTTTCAGAAAACAGCCTTCTTTTGTTGTTATTTTTTCTGTTTTTGCTGTCTTTTTCCTAAATTAGCATAGTATTGGAGGAGGATTACAGGATTATATGTATTAATTCACACACATTTGTTGTTTGCTCTATATACTTTACAAGATATCATACTTAAACTGGGTAGCTTATTTATAATGTCCAGGGACCACCCGAAGGCATGCTTGAATTTTCCAAGCAAGGCATTGTGAATGCAGTGTTCAGAAAAGGAAAAATGCTCCTGCAAGGGCTGCAGTAGACAAAGAAGACAAAGAAGTATTACGTTGTATAAGACAGCGCCACTGTAGGTTAGGGAAGTTCTGCCGGAATTATGTTTTGTTAATATTCTGTGCAGACATATAAAGCTTCCTCTGATGTGGTATGTATATGCATCAAGCAAAAGGGCTGGAATTTCTTATGGAGAAGTGTCTTAGAGCCTAAGCTGCATAGATAGAAATGGTGCCCTTGGGTCAGAGCTGATTGTGTTGAGGCACTGTACCTGTGGAGGCCAGGTGCAGACAGGCTGCTTCCATGGGTTCTAGGAGAAGTATGCTCACCAGCGCCCTCTACAATCCATTTGGAAAAGTGTAGCATGTACTACCCTTGTGCCCTACAGCCTAGTCCTAGCAGTAGCTGGTGTGGAGCATGAGAGGGAGTCATGTGACTATGTATAGCACTTTGACTGCTCTCCTTCCTGCCCCCACCTTTCTCTGTGATCTAGAAGCACAGACTGACAAATTATGGTTGCTTCCTGCATGGGAGCCCTGCAGGGAATATGATTCCTCAGAGCATCAGTGCTCAATCCTGCGAACCCTCAGAACATAGCACTCCCATTGACTTCTGTGGGAGTTCCATACACAAGGGTGTGCCAGATCAAGCCCAGAATTTTGCCCAAAGCATGTAAAAATCAGGATGCTGCAATATTTTTGTAAACATAACTTTCCACGTCTTCTGTTTATTTTTACATTCAGTTTAGGAAATGGGTGGCTATATGGGATTTCCCATGAACTTCAGCATGAAGCTCAGATTTTTCAGAGACTCTTTCAGTAGCATAAAGAGGCATGACTTTTTCATAATTTGATTGACTGTGTTGATTACAGCTGGGACCTTAGCTCCTGCTCAGCAGCTTCACTGTTTGTGATTGCAGGAGCCAGGCTAGTTAACTCCCTTGCAGGATGTCCCTTCATTTTACATCTTCATTTTTATTTTGTTATGATTTATTGCCTTTTCATTTAAACTGAAATGGGTCTGTTTGAGTAGAGAGTAAGTTTTAATGACACTGTAACTGCATCCTCCGGTGTGTTAATTGGCGTTGGCACTCCCTTCCTTCCCATAAATAGAGGCCATTTTATAAATGGAAACCCTATTGCTTACTGGTTAAACAGTGTCTTTCAAAACCACTGCTTTCAACAGGTTTACTTGGACTAAGTGTTTCTAGAAATCTGTTCTAAGTGCTTTTCTTTAAATCTTTTATAGAGTTTTCAAATCTTAATTTCTCTGGTTCAAGTGGGAATAGGGTGGCATTTTAGCCCCAAAACATAACACATTTATTGCCATTGATTAATTATGAAAGAAATTCCTTCACTTTCCAATCACCATGTCAGACCTACTGGTAAGTGTATCTCTGTGCTAAGAGCTTATCATTATCGTGTTCATAAACTGAATATAGCACTGAAAGAAGTATGCCACAATATGAACGTCCATAATAAAAGTGGGCTGGGGAAAACATTCATTCATAAAACTTTTTATACTAATGTGAATTCTTTGTGTTTCTTGAACCTTGAAGTGAATGGATTGCAGTTGAAATTCCTAGCTCATTTCAGAGTTCTCAAGGGGCCTAAAAGTTAGCATGTGTTTTGTGTTAAACTTTCACGAAAGTATGTGCCCCATAAAATTAGGCTTTAAGACAGCTAGTGACAAAACAAAACAAAAACAAAACAAAAAAACCCTACACACAAGAAAGAAAATCTGAGTGAGGAAATTAGGAAAATAAGGGGAAGAGATTGTTGGATATATGGTATCAAATATCCCAAGCCACAAACATTTTAATTACCATAAAATATAAAGACTTCTTAGTTGAAGAGTATGTAACAGGAGGTTTATTTAGTTATGCTTACTTTGGGTAGCATAGCAGTTAAAATTTCCTGTATTTCTTCTTCCCCTTTTTCCAGTTAGCTGGGGTGGGGTTGCCAGATCAGACTTGCCAGTCCAATGCTTGCTCCATATCCACTCCTTCCTCCTGTATGCAGTCTATCCACCATTTTATTTTTTTGGGGGAAAGGGGGTCTGTCCTCCTGTTCTTTGCCTACAAACTCCAGTCTCGAATGCCTCCATTCATACATGCCCATACCAGCTCAGCCTCCTCTCTTGCAGCTTCTCTCAGATACCACAGACCTTGGTCTCACTCCTGATGACATCATTTTGCATGTGGTGTACCAAAACATCCCTTTCACTGCCCTCACACGTTTCATTCCAATGTCTTTAAGTATTTGCAACTGCCTCTCTTTGGTTGCCTATGTCTCTGATCCCTGCAGAAGAGCTGGTCCAGGGATGTTGGTTGCCTAGTAACCTTGCAGGTTCAAGTCCTGCTGATCCTTACATCACGGACTTAATGCAATACATGAGTAAACTGGATTGGGGTTTTTAGAGGTCTCTCTTTCCCCTAAGGAACTAGCAGTGCAAAGCTAACCCTGCTTGAAATATGGAATCAGGGATTTGCAAGTACCTATTTTTGTTGTTCGTACATTAAGCAAATTAAGCAGTAATATTCTGAACATTAGTTTTACAGTACATCTAAAAAGAGGCTCAGGCATCTGTAGCTTGAGGAGTTACACAAGGCTTGAATGGGCTGGAGATTATGCACACATGGAAAAAGATGTTTTCCATTTAGCTTTCCTCGGCTTCAGCTTCTATTCCTTGTTACCAGTTGTATTGGGAACCAGTTAATTTTTTTCTGATTGAATTCACCAGTTAATTATCTTAAATCGAATTTCCTTATTCTTTTTCCTAGATAGATAAATTTTGAATTACAACTATCTTACCTGCCTTCAGTTTCTTAGCCATTTAAAAAAAAAAGTCTGCATTTACTATATCATAGTATTGAACCTGTTTGTAGTATTTTGGGGGTATTTCCTATTCCTATGCCACAGCCTTTGCATTAATGGGTGAATTTTATCCCCAGGGGGGATAAAAGGGGAAGAGGTCTCAGTATATAAAAGGTACTTTTGATGGTAACAGAAGATACCGCCATCTAAACATGAAATCATACTGAAGTCTTATGTGTATATATATATATTTATATATATACCTATCACTGGTGAAATATTGGTTTAACTACCTTTTGTATTTATTCCACACTCAAGTTTTTGGAAATGTGACCAGGGCAATCACATTCTAGCCATCATTTAGGAATGTACCACATCTTGGAAATATGAACTAGCTGAGACTTGTATCGTCTAGCTAGAAACAGAGCTACATGTTCTCAGACAATGATGAATACATTTACAACGTGGAATGTTGTTACTGCAGTTGTAGCAGATAAAGCGGCAACAAAATAAAGAAGAGGAAACGTATTCTCTAGGGGAACAATGGAAAGCTTTATGAATCTGCTGTTGCTTTATAGCAGGTAGACATTTTGTGGGATATAGTCCAAGAGTTATCAGTGTGCCTGAGCATTATCAGTGTAAAGCATATTCATCACAATTAACTACAAAAGACAGATTTAAAGAAGCCACACCAAAGACTTCTCCCTCATAACTACAAAGTTAACCTGTTCCTGTCATCCTTCCAAACACTGGCCAATGGAAATTTTACATGCAAATTGGGCCTAAACTGAAAATGTGCTTGAGTTACATTTAAAGCATAGATGGACCTGAGCTGTGAAGATGAAAATCAGATCTTCTTTACGTCTACGGATACTCTGAATTGGAGCTTTTGTTATTGTGCATGTACTTGGATCATCTAGGTTCCTAGGCAGTGCATGAAGGAACTGCTTCTCTGATGAAAAATTGTCTTCTGATCATTGCCAAGCATAGATTTGCAACAAAGACTTTGTTGACCTAAATCATACTGTTTTATACAAGCTTCACACAGTTTGTATTCACAGTTTGTATTAACTAAAGCAAACAAATTGTAATTCTAATTCAGTTAGCAGCTGCTAATATTAATTTGGATTAATTAACAAACTTGTAAGAATATTAATTTAATTAGAATAAGAGAATCAGAAATGTAGGGCTGGAAGGGATCTCATGAGGTCATTAAGTCCAGAGCCTTGTGTTTAGGCAGGACCAAGTATACCTAGGCCATCCCTGACAGGTGTTTGTCTAACCTATTCTTAAAACCTCCAATGACAGGGATTCCACAGCCTCCTATGGAAGCCTATTGCAGAGTTTAACTACCATTATAGTTAGAAAGCTTTTCCAAATATCTAACCTAAATCTCCCTTTGCTGCATGTTAAGATGTTTATTTCTTTTCCTATCTTCAGTGGACATAGAGAATAATTAATCACTGTCCTCTTTAACAGCCCTTAACATATTTGAAGATTGACGTTCCCCCTCAGTCATCTTTTCTCAAGACTAAACACACTCATTTTTTAAGCCATTCCGCATAGGTCACGTTTTCTAAATCTTTTATCATTTTTGTAGCTTTCCTCTGTACTCTTTTCAGTTTGTCCATATCTTGAGAGCTAATCAACTGACATCACTTTATGCATCAGGGCATTTTGTAGAATCAAGCAGATGAGTTCCCATCTTACTTTCTGTAACTTTTTTTATGACTGCTCATTTTAAAGTTGTTCCATAGTAAATCTCAGATTACTGTTAAACTGACCAATACTTTGAAAACTCTCCTATTGTTCCAAAACCATGAAAAGTCTGAGACTGCTGCCAATAGTCCTTAACATCTAAGTAAAAACTCAACTTCATTTGGGAAAAAATGTTATTTAAACATGCATTTCATAAGACTCTGAAATGCCCCTCATTAAAAATTAAAAAATTATGAATATATGAATACAAAATATGTACTTTAAAGTTTCCCATCCAGAAACCAAAAGAATAGATTTCTGCTTGGACAAAAGGTTGGTAGAAAGCCAAAATGCATTTAAGCTGTGATTTATCTTCAAGTATATTATTCAAAGTGTATCATCTGGAGAATTGTTCAAACTTAAATGAGGTACAGGTTATCATCACACTTGGACTTAGACTTCTGAAACTACCTTCCACTAAGTCCCAAAGTGTATAGTATTTCTGAATCAGAATTGCATTACTGACTATAATCTACCATCCATCACTTCATGTGAAATGCATCTTGGATATTTATGCAACTCTAAACAATCCTCCTCTGCATTTCCCAGTGAATATAATCTTTATGTCTGTCTTTTTTTTATTGCAACCTCTTCAGGGCAGAGCCTGTTCTTATATTTATGATTGTATAACATTAGTACATTGTTGACACTAAACAAATAATAATTCATTCAGGTGAAAATTACACTGTTTTGAGAGCATTTGTTTGACTCCTTATAGGTCCAAGTAATAGGTATTTATCAAACACTCAAACTGTTAACAGAAAATCCAGTTGGCAAATAATGATTAAGTCCTCTATGGAAAATATACAATTACAGTTTTCCATGGATTTTAATTCACAGTTTCGTTGACTTCAATGGACTGATGAGTGGTATGCTTTAACCGCTTCTTCACATGCTGAGGAATATTATTCCATTATTTCTTTGTGCTCCTGCCCCACTCCCCACCCTCTATTTGTTTGTATACTTTTATTTGCAACCCTTTGGAGTAGGAACCATTTCTTTTTGTATTTGTATAGTACCTGGCCTAATGGGGCCCTGATCAATGACTGGGACATCTAAGGACTACAGATATCAGCGGTTCTCAAACTGTGGGTCAGGACTTGCTGGGACCCAGGGCTGAAATTGAAGCCTGAATTCCACCCCCAAACTGGGGTGGTGGGGTTCAGACTGCAGCCCCCTCCCCCCACCTAAGTCATGTAGTAACTTTGTTGTCAGAAAGGGGTTGTGGTGCAATGAAGTTTGAGAACCCAGATGTAGCTTGTGGTGTACAGTACACTCTCTGATTTTGCATAAAGAATATAGGGAGTACTGTTAATCCATTTAGAAACTAGATATTCAGCACTTGTGGTAGTTAAACTTACCATGGCAAGTGCGGTATTTCTCATTCTAAATATAGGTAATAACATAAATACCATGGTCAAGGTAAATACCATTGTGCAGTAAAAGTTCATGTTAGTAGTGATTTTTATCTGCGAGTATGCCTGCTATTCTAGGGGAACATTATATATACACTTTTTAATAAATGGAAAAAATTTGAAAGGTTTATAGACTGCCAAGTAGGCTATCCAACAATATTTAACCATAAAGCAACAGCATATTTATATAATACATTAACATGGTTTTTAATGTTAATTTAATTTAAAGCCACACTTCAATATACATAAGAAATGAAATATCCTAAGAAATACTTCTGCAAAGAACAAGAATAATGATAGTTTACAGGAAAATCAATACCACCCGGTCCATGTAGGGCTTGAATCTGCAAAGTGCTGAGAAGTCCACCTTGAACCAAGCCAAGTACATAAATATGTGCCTAACTTTAAACACCTGAATAGTCTCATTGAAGTCAATAGGGGACAGAGGAGATGGTAAGGGATTCACTGACTTCAATGTCCTTTGGATCAGGCCCTAATTCCTTTTACTTCCATGAGCTACAGTGACTGTATAAACTATGGAGTTTCATGTGATGAGTTATTGTCCCACAGGCTGAGAGACAATAGATAATTTAGTGTCTGCCAGAGTTTTTATAATAGAGAATCCCCTAAACAGGAGCTGATATGCTAACTCAGATCTAACATGTTTTCGGCTGAGGGTTGGCACAAAGATTCTCAGCCCTTGAGTCCCTTTAATTTAACCAGATTTGAAATATCATATTGATAATTTTAAATTGAGTAAGGGGAGGTAAGGAAACTTTCTGCCTTTGGACCACCTTTATGCTGCTCTCATATGACTCATACATGGCTGCACTTTCAACATTTGCATTTGGGAAGTGAGTCATCTGGTCCAATCAAATTTGATGCAGCCTTTTTAAAAAAAATGTTACTCAGCTATTGGAATACTTCATATGTCAAAACTAAATGACAGAAGGATTTTTGGATTGAACTTCCAATTCTGCAAGCGGCACAGCACCTCCAAGAGGCACCAATATGTATTTTATATGGTGCAATAAGGGGAGATTGTTTTAAAGATGAACCATCATAAAACATGTACATGCACATAAGGCTGGAACAACTGGGCTGAGTTAAAGTATAGAAGTCTCTTGTACGCTTGCTATGTGCCACACTGCCAGGGCTGAGGTAAAAAGGAGTGAGGGGAACAGGTTTACAAAACAGTTAAATATACAGTAAAACCTACCAAGAGTGACCACTCATGGGAGTTAGCAAAAGTGGTGCTTGTAAGAGGTGGTTTCTCTTCCAAGTACTGAATGGTATTGCCACCCTTACTTCTGTGCTGCTGCTGGCAGAGGTGCTGCCTTCAGAGCTGGGAACTCAAGCAGCTGCTATTTTCCAGCTACCCAGCTCTGAGTGGCAGCTGTTGGGCCAGGTGCCCAGCTCTAAAGGGAGTAAGAAAATGTGATCACTGGTGGTCACTCTTCAGTTTCTTTACAGTTAAATTAAAGGAGGAAAAGTTCCATGGCCTCTGCAAGTGACAGGTGGTTTCTCTTCAGAGGTAGTTGTTAAGGGAGGTTTTACTATACCTGAAGGGAATTCCCATTGTTGAAGTTTTACTATTCAAAATCTGCCCTGATATGACATTCCATTCTCATACCACTGTGCCTTCTTTGCTTTAATTTGTTTCAAGGAGTTTATTCTTTGTGAAAGGAGCCAGACTGACAATACCATAGAAACAATATAGACAGGCCAAAAGAAGTGCAGTCTTCCTAATGACCCCCTTGTCAGAGTGCCTTAACCCTGATCTGGAAGCAGCACCTTTAAGCTTCCCCTAAGGAACTAGCTTCAGCCCTGGTCTATACTACAAACGTATGTCAATATAACTACGGCTCTCAGGGGTATGCAAAATTCACACCCTGAGCAATGCAGTTATAGTGACCCAACTCCTGCTGTGCACAGTGTTATGTCAACAGGAGGGATTTTCTCATCGACATAGCTACAGCCTCTCCGGGAGGTGGAGTTGCTGCCGTGCTGTAAGTGTAGACAAGCGCTCAGTCCTTGACTTATGTCTCTGGGTGGGAATACAATCTGAAATCTCCTCCTTCGCTTTGATTTTCCTGGGTTTTGTTAGTTTGTCAAAACATCAGTTCTTTACACAGAGAGGCTGAAATCCTGGCAAAACTCCTGCTGACTTCAGTATTTCACCCTCAGCAGTGGAAAGCAGAATATGGTACATTTAAAAATATATAATACACTTATCACTGAAAATCAGCAGGTTGCTAGTCAGTTATTATGTAATTGGCAATGGAGTCATAGAGTTTAAGGCCAGAGGGGACCACCAGGTCATCTAGTCTTATCTCCTGCATATCACACACTAGACCCAACAACCAAAATGACACCAAAGTATTACAGCTCACAGGAGATTGGACTGTGTGCCACGGGCAGAGAATAGGAGGGACTGAGGTGCACCAACACCCAGTGTGACAACAATGGCAGGGAAATGATTAAGTAAAATATACCCACATAATCCTGGCAAGTGACCTGTATCACATGCTGCAAAGGAAGGAAAAACCCCAAGCTCACTGCCAATCTGACCTGGGGGAATATTCCTTCCCAACCCCATATGTGGTGTTTACTTAGACCCTGAGCATGTGAGCAACAACCAGCCAGCCAATTACCTGGGGGAGAGAATGCTTGGTGCCACCTCAGAAGCCCTCGCCCACCCTGCCCAATGTCCCATCTTCAGTCATGGCCATCCCTGATGCTTCAGAGGAAGGAGATCAACCCCATAACCCCCTAGAACAGCAGTGCTCAACCGGAGGGTCTGCAGCCCCCTGGGGGTCCATGAGCCCTTTCAAGGGGGCTGCAGCCCCGGAGCTGAAACCCAAAGCCAGAGCCCTAGCACCTCCCATGGAGCTGAAGCAGAGAGGTGCGGGGCTGAAGCCCTGAGCTCTGGTGCTCCCTATGTGGCAGAAGCCCTGAGCCCATGGGCAGAGTTGGGACATGGAGGACATTGCCCTCCCGCTCCCCAGACTGCAGTGCAAGAGCACAGCAGTGCTGGGGCAGCTCCACACCTCCCCCCATCTCCTCTCCCCTCCCCCTGGCCAGGTCGGAGGTGGGAAGCTGGAGCCGGGCAGTGCGGGGCAGCTGCTGCTCTGGCTGGTGGCATGGAGTAGGCAGCCACAGCATTCCCTCCTTTCCTGTTGTTGCTCCACATTGAAGCTGCTCCTCAGCTCCCAGCCCCCTTTTGCTCCCACAGAGGCAACTGGTAAGAGCTGCCTGGGTGGGGAGAACTGGCTCTGTCGATGGCAGACCCCGCTGGGAACAGGGACCACAGGGGAGCTTCCCAGTAAATAGCCCCTAATACCCCTCTCCCTACACTCTGAGCTATGCCCTCCCTGCCCCCTGAGTTACCCCCTGCCTGCACACAGCCCTAGCTATGCCCCTCCCTGCACCCACAGCCACCCCCTGTGTGCACGCAGCCCCACTACCCCCCTCCCTGCACACTGAACTACCCCTGTCTGAACCACAGCCCCAGGTACCCCCTCCCTGCATCCTAAGCTGTTTTCAAACTTTTTGAGCTAAGCCCCCAACCTTTCAGTTATAATTTGTGGTTGCACACTGCCCCCAACCCAGACAGGCTGGGTGGCCTCCTGAGTGAATCGGGGGTGGCAGTGGCACTCCCTCCCTAAACCCTGCCATGCAGACAGGGCTCGAGCCCTGCTGGCACCTGCCTGCTGAAGTCAAACTACGCCTATGCCCAAGGCATATGCCTTGCCCTGAGGCCCCCCATCCCCGCACTGGGCCCTGAAGTTTTTATAGCATGTTGAGGGGGGTTTCAAAGAGAAAAAGATTGAGAACCCCTGCTATAGATGGCTAGCAGCATCTCCGTCTTAAAGGCAACTATCAATGCAAGGTCTTGATATAAATGTCCAATTAGTGACAAGGTTTGTGGGGGGAGAAACAAGGTGAAATTATTTTGACTCTTGCAAAGATGAAATTAATGATTCATGTATATATAAAACAGATAGGAAGGGTCAGCTTTTCTTGTTAAATCTGAATCAAGTAAGGCCTAACATTAGTGCTTCTGTATATTGGTTTGACTGAGTCAAACTTTTACTTTTCCCTCATGATAATAAAGTCAGCAAAATGATAACATGAAAATAGACATATTTTTCTAAAATGAAATGTTTCAATCATGCATACATCTTCCTGTTTATTAACAGAGCCATCTCCGAGCCATAAATCCATTATGCATGTGAACAAAATACTCAGACAAAGTTACAAATTAACCTCTTGCTTCTGTATAGACAGCCTTGGGTGAAAAACAAGCTTAACACTCCAAAATGCAAACTTTACATAGCCATAAAACAAAAGGTACTATAGTTACAGACATACAAGGCAATTTAAACAATGCAAGAACAAATAGAAGATGGGTAATGAAAACAGCTTATGTGATAAGATCAGATTGAATGAATGTTGATAAGAATTATGGCGACAGCAGACATGAACTTTGAAGGAAATTTTGTTAGACTAATACAATAAAAACATTTAACTACCAACTCTAAACTATTCTTCTAAGCCATTTTTGGGAAGACATTCATACCGCATTGCTGAACTGGAGCATGTACCCTACTTTTCATATTACTAGACATTTCCCTTAAACTTGTATTGTAGATGCCTTCACAAGGTGTGATTGCCGTTGGCTTCTGTGATTTAAAGGTGCAGAGAGGGAGCAACAAGTCATTAACACCTGCTCGAAAATTTGGGTTCCCAGGGACGTATCCAACATACAGGGCTGCCCCCTAGCTCCTTTCCTCCCCCTAAAACCTGCACAGCCCCCAGGATTTGCTCCTTGGAAAAGGGGGAGAATGCTCCCCACTCATGAGAATTTCAGGCTTCCTCTGCACCATTTTGCACCCACTTGTCTGCTCTTCTCTCTTTCACTGTGTGGAGAAGGGAGCACTTAGGTGGTCTCTTCACACAGTGATTTCCCATACCCATTACTGGCCAGATACTATCTATTTACAGTGTTATCCAGTCATTTTCAGATAATTATTTACAATGCATTACAAGTACATTTCACTGCTCAGGCAGATTCAGCAATATTATAAACTAATGAAAAAAGTGGTGCACTTTTTGTCTGTTCAACTGAATCTGAAATCGCTGAACAGATGTTTGGAATGCACAAGTTGAGTTTGTATTCATGCAAGTTCCTTCTGTGTGCTTACTCTGTGGCTGAGATTCTCTGCTTTCCAGTAAACATCCATATCAGTTGGCCATGAACAGGTCAGCCAACTGTGAGACCTGTACGTTTGGGGCAAGAATAGTTCAACTTATCCCTACAAAAGCGAAATCTGAGCCAACAGAAATAACATTTTCCGTTGCCTATTAGTTTTCATGCAGCTTATTGTACCATATTAATGACAGGCATGTTTGAGTGGGTTTAATGATTATTGAAACAGGAAAAAAATTATTGATATTGGAACTGCTCTTGCTGTTTTTAGGACATGAGTTGAATTAGTTTTGAATCGATCTGGCAGTGTTTGAAAGCAGATCTCTTCATTCATATTCAAGGTCTATATACATTCATAGGAAAGATTTCTTTTGACAAGTACAATGGAAAATGTTACTGATATTTCTAAACTATGTTGACTCCACACATGTCTTGAGATAGTAACTTGGCATTGCTGCTCTGTGTTGCTTTGTGAAATATGTAATCCTTCTTCTGACTGGCTCCGTTGTTGAATAATATCAGTACAATAGGCATGCACAACTAATGTTGTGGGAGGAAAGTGATTATCCTGTGTTCCTTGAGACCTATTTAAGCACCGACTAAGGTCACATCTACACTACCACTTATGTTGGGCAAACTTATGTCACTCAGGGGTCTGAAAAACACCCCCCGAGCGACACACGTTTTGCCAGCATAAGTGGTAGTGTGCACAGCACAATAACTATCACAGCTCATTTGGGTGTGGTTTAATTATGTCAATGGGAGAGCTCTCTCATTGGCAGAGAGCAGCTGCATGAAAGATCTTTATGACGAGTTGCCTCCCTTAAATTTTTTTGCTCTTAAGCCTCCTCTAGCACACACACAGGCAGGGTCATACCGCGCTGCAGAAAGTCAGACACTGAGATCAGCTCTGGGAAGGTTCAGCTTAAGGGACTTGCCTCAGCACTCAGGTGTCCACCTCCCTTGGAGTGCAGACCCAAAGGTATATTGTCTTGCACTGAAGAGAAATCTGTACAATGTAAAATCAAAAATTCACCCCCCCCTCAATGTGGAGGAAGATATGCACAACTTCTTACCCTGCCCCCCCCAATTAGAAATTACAGAAACTGGGTTTAATAATAAATAAAACAAATTTATTAACTAGAAAGAGTAGATTTTAAGTGCTTAAGGAGATAATCTGCTTTGTTCTGTTTGCTAAGCAAATAAAACAAAACATGCAAACTAAGCTTGATTCACTAAAGAAACAGGTTACAAAATGTAATTTCTCACCCTAAATGTTGAATTTAGATAGGATGCAGAGTTTCTGTAGCTCAGAGTTCTAGTTATTTCTTCCTGTCTCAGTCTGGACTCTCCCCTGCCTTTCCCTTCAGGTTAGTTCCTTTGTCCCTTCAGGTTCTTTCATCAGTCCTCCTTCTTGGGTAGCCATGGAGGAGAGAATCGTGTTTGCCTCCCCTTGCCACCCTTAAATAAGTTTTATATAAGGCGAGAATCCTTTGTTTCCCAAACCTGACCCCCCTTTCTTTTTAGTGGCAAGTTACAAGAAGTCCAAGATAATGTTTAGTATCAGGTGACACCACCTGACCTAGTAGTGTCACAACTATGTCCCAGGACACCTCCTGGGAAGGGGAGAGATTACTATCTTCACAGTCTTGTTGTTTCTTCCTGATGACCCATAAAGTCTGATGGCCTGTTGTCTGGTGGGTGTCTTCCAAATATACACCCAGTTGTAATTGTTACGTAGTTCATATTCCTAACTTTAGATACAGAAATGATACATGCATACACATTGGATAATCCCATTCAGTAAATCATAACCTTTCCAATGATATCGTACATGAGCCATCTTGCATAAAGTACATCTCAGCTATGTCATATCCATACCATAAGCATATTTTCATAAATAATGTAATGTAGGAGTGTAATGTCACAAATCATGTCGACGGGAGAGAGCTCTCCCATTGACAGAGAGTGGCTACATGGGAGATCTCACAGTGGAGCAGGTATATCAGTATAGATGTAAGGTCTTTAGCGTAGACATAGTGCTTTTTAGAGCTGACCAAGAAGAGGAAGATGTGTAGTTTGGATTGGGTCTCTGAATACATATCACATTACTGTATGTTGGTAATTGTTCTAGGTTTCTTAAAAAAACATTTAAGAACATTTTCTTTCCTATACATTACACAATGCTGTGTGCTTTTTAAAAGTCCTCTATTTACCCAAAACCTGGTGTGGTGTCAGTAGTGGCAATTTAAACTTCCTCCCTCTGTTTCACCAGAGTACTTCTAACCCTGAGCTGGAAGAGTATTTCACTCTACATGCTCATTCATTCCTTCATTTACATGCTGAGACTCTGCCACCGAGTGGGCCACTTTCTGTCAGTCTTAGTGATTTAGGAACTGATCTGAGACAATCAGCTGGATTTCACACAGGCAAATGAACAGCCATAAAGACTGTAATGACTTTGGTCCTGATCTTACACATATTTGCATATGTATAACTTTACTTGCACGAGTGGTCCGATAGTGTTCCCTATACCAGTTGTAGAAAAGACCATTGTGCACTTCTCAAGAGCTTACTGCTAAATGCCAGCAGGTGTGATGTGGAACTGGCTATTTCTCCATAGCGGCTCACTATGCTTCTTTGCAGACAAGGAGTGCTGTTAGGCATGCTAACTAGTCTAGGAGCTAACACATCAGGGAATGCTTAGGTCAGTAATATATTTATTTGCCTCTCTTGCGTGCCCATGGATAGACACAGCCAGCATTTTGCTCCAAATTTTTGGCAGATGAGTATTATTTGGCATGTTTTTATTGAACTAAGGTGACAAATAAAAAGGAAAATACTCTATTCCAGTTTGTTCCTTAATGCTTCTCTTCCTATGTCCTAACATGAAGCATCTAATATGCTGCTCGTGCCAAGTGCCAGTCCCAGGTCAACAAATGTGGGTTTGGAGGCATTTACTTTTAGAAATTAGTAAAACACCATACTGAAAATAGTGAATTATTCATACTTTCAAGAAACCAACAGTAACTTTTCAGCTGAACATCTCAAAAGTCTGTTTATGTGCAGTGTTTAAACAAACACATTTTTGTTTAAGGGTGGAATTTTTAAAAATACCAAAGGAAGTTAGGAACACAAATCCCATTGACTCTCAGTGTGACTTGTGCTCCTAACTGTTAGGCTCTTTTGAAAAACATACCCTAAAATAATATATAAAATATACAATAATAGAATAAGCAAGGCAAAAGACTAGTTACATCAGCTATCTCCCTCCAACTGCTCCCCACTGTGTGCTTCTAGTATCAGGTCCAGTCTAGTTTGTAGCTTTGAGGCATTTTTGTGGATAAATGGAAGTATATACATTATTTGCTGTTGTTGGAAACTATTAAATAGTCTTTCCTCATTAGATTTTGTTGGATTTGTTGTGATCTGATTACTGGTCCATTCCTCAAAATGAACATCGTGTGTGGGAGCTGCACCATTTTATAGTATTGTTGTCCAGGTGTATTATTGAAGCAGAGATTGATTGTTTTTTATTTAACCACATAGAAAGGATGGACAGATGTGGTCAGGGGAATTCTACAAACTGGCCCCTGGCTACCCTTCAATTAAATTCAGATATGCAACTCAGAGAGACTAAAGCATGCAGTGCTTCTTCCTATGTAAGCTGACCAAAGACTTTCTTTTAAAAAAATAGGTATGATGATTTTATTTTTATTTTTATCTGCTGAGTCAAGACAACTAATTCTTAAAGGGAGATATTGTGACCCAATGGATAGTGCACTAGATTGCGATTCAGGAGACTTAGGTTCTATATTTCCAGCGTTGCTCCTGAGCTGTGTGACCTTGGACAAGCCATTTCACCTCCCTTTGCTTCAGTTTCCCTGTCTGTAAAATGAGTATAATGATATTTACCCTCCTTCTAAAGCACTTTGAGCACTTTGGAGAAAAAACATTATATAAGAGATAAGTATTATCTTCCAGTTTTAATGCATTTTTCCACAACAAAATGGTACAGGTTAACCCATTGGAACCAATACTCCAGAAAGCAGGTATTAATTGCAATAAAACCATGGCATTTAGGAATCCAGTGTATTCAGAGTAATATATGTAAAACTGAATACAGTTTGAAGGGCAATATATTGTGTTTATTTTACCTTTAATTAAAATTCAGAATCTGAAATTTGCAAGAAAAGTAATAGAGGACTGGTTCATTTAAAGAAAAAGAAATCAGATTCAAATCTAGTTGAGTGAGTGGAATGTTCTTCATAGAAGAACAAGATGGAGAAATCTGTTTTCTGTTAATCCAAGGTGCTGTCAATAGCTCACAAGACATTAAGAAAGCAAACACAGAACAGAGATTAAGACATCATATTCTTTATGGGTGTTTCTGGTCAGTATATATATATAGTTCTTTATCAGCTCAAAGGTCAGGATGAGATAGGGTTGGTGGCTAGCAAGCCACTCCAACCTCACACTTCTGTGGCTGACCCATTAAGAACTTTAGCTGACAGCTTTTGCAACCAAACTAGACGGTATGTCCCAGGAACAGAGGTGATGTAAAACAATTCAAGCAAATCAGAAGTCTGATTGTTATCTACAGTACAAGACAAGCCAGCAAAACTCTGGCAGAGATATTGGATTGTTGGCTGTCTACTTGTAAACTAGGGTACCAGAATTCGCATTTTGAGAACTGATCCTGAATCCTTCCCAGGATGCCCCTCTTTCCTTCAGTCCGCCTCAGATGATATGGTGCAGTGAGGTGAAACAATAATATACTTTTAAGGAAGTGGACCTTTCTAGGGTAGGTTTATTTTTCACTTTGATGGAAAAAATGAACAGCAAATTCACTCACACACTTTAACCAAGGTCATTGTTTTTACTTATCACAGAATCGCTTGCATTCACACACTTTTTTCCTTTAGGCACTGCTCAGTGGAATGTGTGTTTTTAAAGGTTTCATACTATTTACAATGTAGATAAAAAACAATATACAGATAATGGTATTCTTAAATAAAAATGATGGTAAGGGTGTAAATGTTTTTAAGAAAAGTAGGGTCATTCTTAGGTGGTCATTTTGTGTGTCAGTCACCCCATTATGTCTAAATATTGCACGGATAAAAGAATTTTGATCTATCATAAGTGATGCAGTTTAGAGAGAAATTGATGCTGAAATACTCAACCTGCCCATTTATGGTAGCTAGAAAAAGTCCCTATGTTGAATAGGACTATTAATGATTATAGGAGAGACATGGCTGTGTACTATGTACATGTGTATTTTATATTGCCTTTTTTGTGTTCTTTTCTTTTGGAAAGAAACTTAAAGAAAGTCAACTGAAAGTCAAATGGCATCAGCCCATACAAAGAGGTACATGCAAATTTTGAGTTTTTCAAATTCAGAGGAAACTCCATTCATTTTGCTCAGTATAACCTTATAAAAGTTTAATGGTTAAAATACATTCCAGTATAAGGGCTCAGTCTTGCTCTCATTGGAGTCAATGGGAATTTTACTTTTCCCCTCAAAAGGAACAGAATTGGGCCCTAAAGTTTTAAAGTAAAATATTGCCAGGCTTGACATTTACTTTCAAAACCCTCTTCAGCACCTGGCATTGGCTAGGATACTGGGCTAGATGGACCTTTGGTCTGACCCAGTATGGCCATTCTTATGTTTTGTTCTTATGTAGCTCTCATATAGTTTTGTGTGACCAGAGGCAAAGGCAGTTTACATGGTAGCATAGACTGTTTACTAAGATTTGCAATGCGACTGCAAGATATTTTGATTTTCATTAAATCCCTGAATAGGCTTTCATACATTTTTACTGGAGGAGTGAATTTTTTCATACTGTTCTAAGTCTCCTAAATCATTATAATAATAATTATTATTTATTAACCATTTATATTGCAGTAGTGCCTAGGATCCAAGCATGGATCAGGGCCCCATTGTGCTAGGTGCTGCAGAAACACATGAGGATACCTCTCCACAAAAGTTTATAATCTAAGTATAAGATGTGAGACAAATGGATTTATTTAAACAGACAGGGGGAGTGCAAGAAAACAATGAGACAAATACTGATCGGGATGATAAGCAATTGCTTAACCATTGTCCTGTTATTTGTAGGCATCATGGACCCATACAGGTATTATGTGTCCTTCAGGCAGGTACAATATATATGGCTTTAAGCCATGCTGTCTTCTGGTGTAATCCCATCAGATCTCTCAAAGTAAATATTATTTGGTTGCATTGATGCTTAAGTGCAAGGTCTCTGAGGAACAGGTACAGGTAGTGGTGTGGGTGGTGATTCAATAGCTGGCCCTCTTCCCTGAGAGCTAAAACTCAACTCATGTATGATTTTTTGAAGGACAGTGCCCTTGGTGCCATCTTCTGGCTGAGACATAAAAGAGATCACTTTCTGGAACAGCACAGGTGTTAACACTAGTATATTGGCCAAATTTCAACTTGCGTAATTATATTCTGCTTATTTAAAAATTACCCCTGTAGTCTCAAATGGGTATGATATTCTTGTTCCTGTACCAACATTGTGCTTACTAATGCTGTGTTTCATCCTAGGAGTGGGTGCCAGGGCTGACTCAAGGAACCATAGGGCCCCTTGCTGCAAAACCATTCAGTTGCCCCCCCATCCCAATGCCAATTTCTAAGATTCAGGATGAAACTGTCTTACCCTGCCACAAGCCCTACTTTGCCATAATAACAGGGGGATCCAGCTGTAAATAACATGTTCAGCACTGGGGTATGTGTGTTTGTGCAAAGATTTATGGGACTGGTGTATGGAAGGTGTATGTAACTGATTGGCCTCCCCCTGGGAGGGCCTGGGGGTTCTGGGGTCAGCCAGCCCTATTTGATTATCAGACCCAGTTGGGAAGGGGTCCAGTCTATAAAAGGCCGAGAGATCTCAGCTGCATGAGTGAGATGCAGTAGAGGGATTGAAAGGAAGAGTACGTCCTCCTTTCTGCACTGAGAAGGGCCAAGGTGAAAGCCTCTGGGAGCTGCAGTCCGTGGTGGGCAAGGGAACTGATTTGTTGTGGTGATCTGGATAAGTTTTACGTGTGAAGAATAAAATGGTGCCCTGAAGGACTCTGGATGTGACGGTGAGTCCTTCATGAACTGGGGGACAGGTCAGCAGCCTACAGTGGGTTTATTTATTACACAGTTCACTTCTCTTCTGTTTTTAAAGCCTAAAGACTCGATAGGAACATCAAAACATAAAATGTCTAGAGGGACCAAGTGAAAACAGAAGCATAATTTTGGAGACAATGTCTCCTTCAGAAGCTGGTGCAGGGAGTTAGAGAAAGAGCACTATTCCTATTTAATGATAAGGACTTGGTAGGTGGGATAATATTCTCAGAGCCAAGGGCACTTGAAAGGGACAGCTGCCCTGACAACGCAGGGAGCTCAAGTTATTATCTCTACAGAGCTGTATCATCACAGAAGAGCTTGTAATCCATGCAATGGGACACTAGAGTGAGATCAGTGAATATGCATTTCTACCTTTACCTGGGTTAGGGCTCCCCTGCTCCTACCATCTTGCAGGGCTATAGGTTTTGCAGGACTGCCTAGACCGGCCCTTGTGAATAAAGTGTTCCTTGTATGCCAGCTTGTAAAGGACTTTGGAAGCCCTGAGCGTGAAGGGTGTTGTATAAATGTAAGACAATGTTTTATTTTCCATGAACAACGTGCTTCTCAGCTAGTGGTGACCAGGATCTTGTATCCTTCTGGGAAACAGTCTCCAAAATATTCCTTCTGGCCTTGCTCCATCCTTTTTGTATTATATCAGTATTTTCACTGATATTCATACCTTGGAAGTTGGCGGAATCATCAAACCATAAATAAGACGAGTGTGCTTTCCATTGTTCACGAGTGCTGAATGTGCTTGTTACATTGTGTGCATACCAGTATTTTAAGCCATCTATTAAACAAAAACGCACGTATACATTGGAAATTAAAACAATTGATTGTGCTTGTGAATAATATGCTAGTGAAAGAGGACAGTGGCTGTCTGCACAGTAGTGACAACCACAGAGACAGATAGAAACAGCTAAGTTAACAGACTCTGCAAATAAGGAAGGTGAGATCTACCCATTTCTTTATTTGTTTTAAATGTAGCTGTATCACCAGCCCCAAACATTCTTCCTCACTGAATTGAGCAGAAAAGAATATGATTAAACAAAGCTCAGCAAATTCAACAATTGTGTCTCCAGGAGCTGTGCTGCCTGGAATTTATCCAGTTCTGAGGCATCAAGACAGCAACTCCTCAGAGATAGGACATGAAACAGAGAATACACTTAGATCAGCTGCTTCCACTCCCACTTTGGCTCCCCAGTACAATAACGGGTCAGTCTTAAAACACTCACAAGATTGGTCCAACCTCCAACCAGCTAAATAGAGTCAAGGTCAAGAATAATGTTTCATTTATGTAATATGAGAGGCACAAGTGTATACTACAGTATTCTTGCTTGCAGGTCACAGCCGGATTTATTGCATTTATCTGTAAAAGCTGCATATTGTTCATAGCTTTCCACAGCTCTTTGTCACCCTCAGACGTGCCAGACCCCTCAAGGGATTTTTACATATCAAATAGGGTTGAATGTTGGGGGTTTTCTAGAGCCAGTCTGAAGAAATCCTAAGCTTATGGCCATCTTCTCATCAAACAGAGAAATGAGAAGCAACCATAAAGTCATCGCTTGCTCATAATTAACATAGTAGCGTCAATGGAAATGAAAAAAAATAGATGTAATGGAGCCAAGACAGTGAGCAGTGGAAACTGTGGTTTAGAGATAGGAAACAAATCAAAGACTCATCAAAATATATGGTAGAATCAAATTAACCATTGGAGTTACAAATTTAAGAGTTGGAAAGTTATTTTATGTTCATTAATTAACAAACTTTCATCTTTATCAATTCTGCTTCTTGGCTGTTTTCATTCTTCATTCTCATACCTTCCCAAACTTGAACCCAGTCCACCACTTTAAGTGCAGATTAATCTCAACATACACTTCTTGGTGCAGCATACCTGGGTGACTGTATGCTGTTCCTTCTAATTTAGTGTCCACCTTTCTTTTAAATTTTTTTTTTAGGAAACAAAAATGTGAATTTAATGCCTATGAACTATGCCATACTGACAGTCCTAGAAAGTAACATCCTAAAAATTAAGGTTCTTTGCCCAGTGTATACCTGTTCTTTGATAAACAATGTCAGTGCATACGTCCATGTAGCACCCTGCCAATGTGCCTCTGCCCTGCTCTGGAGAAATCACCTCTAGAATGACAAGGTAGTTTAGACTCTGTGCCTACTTAAGGTCTGATCCAAAGCCCAGTTAAGTCTATTACTTCATCATTACTTTTGATCAGGTCATTAATCACTGGCCCCTCTGCTGACACTGCCACCAGTGGAAATGAACATAAGAATATCAGAACGGCCATACTGGGTCACAACAAAGGTCCATCAAGCCCAATATCCTGTCCTCTGACAGTGGCCAATGGCAGGTTCCCCAGAGAGAATGAACAGAACAGGTTATCATCAAGTGATCCATGCCCTGTCACCCAATCCCAGCTTCTGGCAAACAGAGGCTAGGGACACCATCCCTGCCCATTCTGGCTAATAGATTCATGGAAGATAGGTCCATCAATGGCTATCTAGCTCCCTTTTGAACCCTGTTATAGTATTGGCCTTCACAACACCCTCTGGCAAGGAGTTCCAGAGGTTGACAGTGCGTTGCATGAAAAAATACTTTCTTGTGTTTGTTCTAAACCTGCTACCTATTAATTTCATTTGGTGGCCCCATGTTCTTGTATTATGAGAAGGAGTAAATAACACTTCCTTATTTACTTTCTCTATACCATTCATGATTTTATAGACCTCAGTCATATCCCCCCTTAGTCGCCTCTTTTCCAAGCTGAAAAGTCCCAGTCTTATTAATCTCTCCTCATACGGAAGCCGTTCTATACCCCTAATCATTTTTGTTGCCCTTTTCTGAACCTTTTCCAATTCCAATATATCTTTTTTGAGATGGGGCAACCACATCTGCATGCAATATTCAAGGTGTGGGCGTACCATGGATTTATATAGAGGCAATAATATATTTTCTGTCTTTTTATCTATCCCTTTCTTGATTCCCAACATTCTGTTCATTTTTTTGACTGCCCCTGCACATTGGGTGGATGATTTCAGAGAACTATCCACAATGACTGCAAGATCTTTCTTGAGTGGTAACAGTTAATTTAGATCCCATCATTGTATGTGTATAGTTAGGATTATGTTTTCCAATGTGCATTACTTTGCATTTATCAGCATTAAATTTCATCGCCATTTTGTTTCCCAGTCACCCAGTTTTGTGAGATCCTTTTGTAGCTCTTTGCAGTCTGCCTGGGACTTAACTATCTTGAGTAGTTTTGTATCATCTGCAAATTTTGCCACCGCACTGTTTTTCCACATCATTTATGAATATGTTAAATAGGACTGGGCCAAGTACAGATCCCTGGGGGACACCACTATTTACCTCTCTCCATTCTGAAAACTGACTATTTATTTATTCCTTACCTTTCCTATCTTTTAACCAGTTACCAATCCATGAGAGAACCTTCCCTCTTATCCCATGACTACTTATTTTGCTTAAGAACCTTTGGTGAGGGACCTTGTCAAAGGCTTTCCGAAAATCTAAATACACTATATCCACTGGATCTCCTTTGTCTGCATGTTTGTTGACGACCTCAAAGAATTCTAGTAGATTGGTCAGGCATGATTTCCCTTTACAAAAGCCATGTTGACTCTTCCCCAGCATATTGTGTTGACTATTTCCCAACAAATTATGTTCATCTATGTGCCTGATGATTTTGTTCTTTACGACAGTTTCAACCAGTTTGCCTGGTATTGAAGTGAGGCTTACTGGCCTGTAGTTGCCAGGGTCACTTCTGGAGCCCTTTTTAAAAATTGGCATCACATTAGCTATATATTGGATATAATTTTTTTACACAATGCATAATTAACCTGGCCTGTGTTGTGAATATTGTTGTTCTTAGGGTGAAAAAATACAGTAGAACCAACCACAGACATTCAAAAAGCATGAGTGATGATTCAAAAAATCATGGGATTGGATTAAAAAGAACAAGAAGAATTTTTTTAAAATGGTAGGTTCTTTTATTAGCCTTTTGTTTTTGAGTCTTTATAGTAACTTGGGTCACATTTTCAAGATTTTCTGCATAGCCATGGAGAGGAATAGAGCATACGTATTTAAAAATAAAAGCTGATATGCTCATGTAATTGTATTATTCCAGGATCTGGGATTTTCAGAAAAATACTAAATATTATAAGACTTGCAATAAAATCATGTTCACTTTAAGAATATTTTTCTTATACATTTGTTCCTTAGCTGGATCCCCTGAACTGAGAATGTTTTGTTCCCAGCTCTCAGATGCTTTGTTCTGGGCTTTGTGATATGCATTGCCATGAAGAAGTGAAAGAGTCTAGTTTATAGAAGGAGATGCAGTCTCTGATGCTGGGACCTGAGCCATTAATTGTTTTGAAGATTCAGAGCAAGACCTTAGCTTAGACTGGCACAGAAGGCAGACCCAAAGTCAGTGGAGGGACTGGAGCACAGGCTTGATATGCTCATTATAATCTAAACCACAGAGGAGGTAGGCAAGTGCATTATGCATGTGCTGGAGTCTTTGCATGATTTTCACATTCAGCTTTATGTACCATGAATAACAGTAATCCAGCCGGGACCTGACAAATGCATGGATTACTGTGGCCAAGTCCTCATATAGGAAGGAGGAGCAAAGTGTCCTAGCTAGCTGCAAATTAAAGAATGTCTTTTAAATTGTTGCTGATATCTGGTCAGCTAGGCTCAGTGATGAATCAAACAAGACCCCAAGGCTTCACATAATTTTGATGAATGGGCCTGTATGAGTAGAGGTAATATCTTGATAATTCTTCAAAGCATTTCCTCTGCTGTCGGCCATCACTTAAGTCTGTCCTAGGTTGAATTTAGGCCAGGTGCTTTTCTTCAAGAAGCTGATCTCTTCTGGAAAATGTGACACCTAAGCAGTGGTCATGGGTGTGTCAATGGATAATGAGATACATTGGGTGTCATCAGCGTATTGCTGGTAGCGGAGCCCAAGACATCTCATCATTTCTCTAACTGGTCTCATAGATATTAAAGAGAAGGGGTGGCAGTATTAATTCTTGTGAGACCCCACAAATGAGGGCATTTGGGAAAGAGCAGCAGTTACCCATCACTGATCTCTTGGCTCTACTGGAGAGGAATGGTCAGGTCCAGTGTAGCACTGCACAATCAGTGCCAGCTAAAATATTCTGAATAATGACACTGCTACATTTAAAAACATGTAAAAGGGATTTTGATGGGATGTACCTAGCCCTTCGAGGCTCCATGTTGGAGGCCCTGCGGTCCTACTACATCCCGCCCCAGGAAGGAACAGAGGAGGTGGGTCCTCCAGGCCTGCCTAGAAAGGCTGCACAGAAGCACCCAATCAGAGACCAGAGTCTCATATAAAAGGAGCTGCAGGGCCTGAGCAGGTCAGGTTCTGGCTGGTGCCAAAGGAGCGAGGAATGGTGCTCCTTGCTGGTCACTGGAGCTGGTCATGAGTAACTGAGTTCTGGTGGCACTGGCATTCAGTGAGGAAGAAGACATTTGAGAACTCAAGCCCTGAGGTCAAGGTGAAGAGACAGTTGCTCTGTGGGAAAAGGCCCAGGGAATAGCAGCAGCAAACTGGAGGCATGTATGTGCTGTTTACAGGGTCCCTGCGTTGGGACCCAGAGTAGTGGGTGGGCCCGAGCTCCACCACTGGCCACTAGAGAAGTGGCCTATGCCCTGAGAAGGGGACACATTTCCTTTAGAAGCCTGAGCAAAGGGCTGAATTTAAAGGAGCCCAGGAGGTGCTGAAGAGAGAAGGCACCCACAGGAAGGAGGGGCTGAGTCCAGCTTGAGCCTGGGATTGGAAGACTTTTGTGTTTGTTTTGGACTTGGATACCACAGAAGGGGTTCGTTCACTTGATTGAGTGACTTGGCAAGAGGGCTGAGCCACTGAAGACCTGCTTAGCAGCAGAGGAAAAAGGATTGCAGCACTACACCCACCCAATAGGAGGCTCTTAGGTGGTGAGTGCTGCAACACATTGATATAAACTCATGTGTCGTGACATAAGTCAGTCTCCAATTGTCAGTGGCTAGGAAAAACTTCCCTGTGGGCAGGTTATTCCATAAGTGTCCGCTGTTGTATCTTCCTCTAAAGCATCTGACACTGGACACTGTACTAAATGGACCATTAGTCTGATAAAGTATGGAAATTCCAGTGTTCCCCAGAAAATTGTCTGATGTGAGTTCAGACAAAATACAAAAATATCCATTCACCCATTTTCCAGTAAGTCTGCACCGAAAAAGTGTCATGGGTCTGCTTCTAATGGCTCTACAAATACTAGTAAATCTGTCATAAAAGATATGTTTTGTTCTGGTTGCATCAGGTCAAATAAGTCATGAGGATGCAGACTGTCATAAGTAATATATTTTTAGAAAGACTCACCAGACGTGTCGTTTGGTTGCTACAGTTTGGTGATTATCCATCTGTTTATAGACTTAAAGAAAATTGGGTACTTGGTATTCCCTCTGTATGAGAAAAGGAAATTAATCACAGCTGGTGCTGCTTGTGACTGTCTGACTAATTGCTAGACTTTGGTCTGTGACCAGGAAATCTGATCATCCTAAAATCAATCCCTAGTAACAACCCACTCTGCTGCAACTCCTGCTCTAAAAAGTGCAGGAAGGCTCATGCAACATGGTGCCTTTTAAAAGTGTCTTGGGATACACACACATTGCTATTATTTGGCAATCTGTGCAGTATTGTACAGTATATCCTATAAAGACGTTACTGGGAAATAGTTTTCTGTGAAATGCCCATCAGTGAGCATTAATTGCTCTGTGACTGATCTGAGAACAAAGTATGAGAACCCCTCTTATGCAAAAATGTACAGTGACATAACAACATCCAACATACACAAAGAGGAGAGAATGCACCTGAAAAAGGAGCAAAAAGGAATGTTGGCTGCAGTAGAGTAATTTTAGTTAAAAATGAAACTACCAAAAGAAATATCCTGTTGCAATTGAGCATGTTGCAATGTGAACTTTAAAAATGTAACTGTGGTGATCCCTTGGCACCTGGAAGTAGCTTAATGCAGGGGTCCCCTCCGCAGTCATGCCTGCGGGAGGTCCGCTGCTCCCGGGGCTCCAGTGGACCTCCCGCAGGCATGACTGCGGACGGTTCGCTGATCGCGCGGCTCAGCTGGACCGCCCGCAGGCACGCCTGCGGGAGGTCCCCCGGCTCTGGTTGAGCTGCCGCAGGCATGCCTGTGGGCGGTCCAGCTGAGCCGCGCGACCAGCGAACCGTCCGCAGTCATGCCTGCGGCAGCTCAGCCAGAGCCGGTGGACCTCCCGCAGGCACGCCAGCGGGCGGTCCAGCTGAGCCGCGGGACGCGCGCTCCCACCGCAGGCATCTTAATGTATCTGCCTTTCCCACTGCATCGAACTAACAAAAAATAACCCAAATGCTTTTCACTTAGATTAAATTGTAGAGCAAGTGAAATGGTGGGTGAATCTACTTACACAAGCAGAACCCCAAAACGGTAGCAGCAGCAGCACAGTAAAAAGACCTAGCACAAGGCCTAGTATCTCTACAACATGGATTGATCGGTGAATTGGCTGCATTTCTAAACATCTATTGCCTCTGCAATGTCTCTGATGTCAGCTCATGCATGGACTTCACTTAAAAGTGAACTGCAGAAAATGATCATTGAAATCAATGAAGTAAAAGGGCAGGAGATGAAGAAGAGAAATAATGATGAGCAAATCAAGCAACAGAAGAAGAAACCTACAGCAGCGGTTCTCAAATTTTAGCAACCTGAAGGTCCCCCTCCCCTTTTGATTTAAATTTTTTTGCAGACCCCCAAGGCCTTGCCCCTGTCCGCCCCGCCCCTCCTCTTCCCCACCTCTTTCCACCCCCTCCCCTGAGCGTGCCCCGTCCCTGCTCGTCCCCCTCCCTTCTAGCGCCTCCTGCATGCTGCTGAACAGCTGTTCCCTGTCATGCAGGAGGTGTTGGGAGGGAGGGGGAGGAGTTGATCAGTGGGTCCTTTGAAGGACCATGATGAGGGAATACAGGTGCAGTTGCCCTGAAACCATGACACCTACCTCTTCCACTGCCTCGGTCTTTTCCTCCTCTGTGCATTGGCTTTCCTCTTTTAGAAGAGTAGTTTAGCCCTCCAACCATCTAACAAATCCATCTCTTCCAGGATACATAAAAATCTCACAAGCAAACACAACCCAACAAAATCATTTGCTCAATTCCTCATTCTCTGGGCCACAGCCCTCTCTCTTGGGTCTGTACAAACCTCCTCTTTGATCTTGGGTTCATGCTTGTTGATATAGGATTAAGAACTACTTCATTGTGGTAGAGGAGACTGTGCTTTCCCTCTACCATGGGCTCCAGCCTAGAGACTATAAACAGTGAAGCCAATGGCTACTTAGACAATCTTTCCTTAAGGCTACTTCCTATGTTTTCCTCTTTGGCCTTCATCCCACCACTTCCATAGTCTTCTTAAGCACATCTCCTCCTTGGGCACCTTCCTTAGCTGGGAGCTCCACTACAGCTTGTACCTCAGTCAGTGGAAAGCCCTACCAGCAAGCTGCTGTTGCCCCCATCCAAGTCTCTCTCTGTTGAGAAAAGTGGCTTGCGCTTATGCCACTTCCTTTCTCAGCAGCCTCTCTCTCTCTCTCTGGTCTGCAACTCCAGAGGTTGCAGAACCACAAGTCAGGAAAACAGACACAGGTCAGAGCTGGGGCATGATCTTCTCTTAAAGGTTCAATTCAGCCTCTAAAAACCAGTCTTCAGACCTTACACAATTGCCTCTTTAAAATAGACCTTAAGCTTTCTGTGCATGAAACCCATAGGTCCTGATTCAAAATGTCACCCAGATGCAAGTCAGGACAGCAATAATGGCATTATACTAGCATATAAATGGTATACAAAGAAATTAGAGCACATAGAATGTTAGGCCCTAAAAGATGCTAGCAAACCCAAACTATTAATGAAATTCAGGCATAAGCTATTAATAATGAATAAAGCCAGAAGAATGGATAAGTTGTGACATGACTGGATCAAAAGCTCTAACAATTTGCTTGAGCTGGTTTTGGTCTCCGTCTGATATATAATTTAATGTTGTTGGTTTTTTTTTCCTGGTGAGGAAGGAAGTCAAATCCAATAATAAACTAACAATAAAAAACCCTAACCAACACTTGCCAACAAAACTATACAAAAACCATGGAACTAATGGAGATGTACCAAACTTCACAGGTGGTTTTGTGTTTTGTTTTGGGGTGGGGTTTTTTGTGGGGGGGGGATGTTCTTATGTGCTTTGTTTCATCCCTTTCATCAGTTGTGTTCCAAGTTGGATCCAAATCTGAAAGAGGCTCATTTTCTGGATTTGGCTCATGTGCAGCTGACCTTGTCTGTGAGTTCAGCTGCAAAATTTGGGGCTACCAAATCTGAACAGGAACCTTAATTTGGTTTGGACTCCAAAAAACTAGTAAACATTTGTAACCGTTGTTGTTGTTATGGTTTTTGAAACCAGTCATTGGAATGAATCCAAGTGGCTAAAGAGGAGGAGAGCTAAGCATAGGTGTAAAACTCCCATTGATTTATATGAGAACAAGATAAGTTCAATTGTTAATTTTATTATTCTAATCTACTAACCCGCATGACATGACTTTTCACCAGTGACTTCCTAAGCATAGTTATGTTACACACAAAAAAAAGTTAAAAGAACATTAAAATTGCAATGTAAGTATTCAAAAATTAGAAAATGCCAGAATTAAGGTTGTCTATGCATGCATTATGGTTGCCTATGCCTATGCATGCATTATGATATGATCTTTAATTACATGATCACATACTATTTTTTCCTCACAGGACTCTTGCCTCATTCAGTACACAGCATGGATGATGCTCACTTAATAAGCAACTATTCAATAATAGTTTAGTTTTTTCCTCATTGTTTAATGAGTAGCCCTAGGTTTGAATTACTGCACACTATTCAAAGCCTGCTCCAAATACAAAATTAATAATTTCCTTGTGGACTTTTCTATGATGCTCATTACTGTAGTGTCTGAGTGCTTCACAAACATTAATGAATTTATCTTCACAACACCCTGTCAGGTGAGGGGGTTGTATTATCTGAACTTTACAGATGGGGATCAGAGGCACAGACAGATTGAAGAAAAAGACTGTCCACTCATTTTGGGTGCCCAATTTGAGATGCCTAACATCTGATTTTTTTTCCAGAGTACTTTAGCATTATGCAGTGCTTTATATGTCCAAAGCATTCACTTCCACTGCAGCTGTGAATGCTAAAAACTTCTGCTAACTAGATCCCAGGTTCTCCAGCGTAGCAGCCAGAAAACAAAGAACAAACAATCAGTGGCCACATGTGAAAAGATTGGGTTGAACATCTTGGATATAGGAACTCTGTGGCAAAGGCAAAGATAGAATTCAGTTTTCCAGGGAGGCATTCAACTGCCTAGTAGGTTCTTTGAGTTCAAGAGCATTGCTGCCAAATGAATGATTTTAAGCAATTCGTCACTTCTGTCTGACAGTTCTAGCTCAACCTTCAACTATGGTCTGTGTATACCTAAAGTTTCTAGGCCATGTGGCTGCATGCTCTTATGTAGTCCAGCATCTAAGACTGTGCCTTCATCCTTTTCAAGCATGGTAGAATTTGGTCTATCACTGGAGTTGCCAATTGTTAGACAGGCTTGTCTGAGTGCCTCTTGCCCAGATGGTGCTGGAGAGTTCAGAGCATTCCCTTTGCTCATTCTACACCAACCAGGACTAGGGTCATCGATGCCTCCTCAGTAGGTTGGGAAGCACAGCTAGGGACATTACACATTCTGGGCTTCCGGTTGGAACAAAAAGCTTCCCTCGATATCAATGTTCTGGAGCTCTGAGTGATGCCTGCCATGCCTTTTGGGATCACATCAGGGGTCCAGAGGTTCATGTACTCACCAACAATTCCACTGTGATGTATTATGTGAACAAGGAGGAAGGAGCCCACTCTGACCAGCTTTGTCAGGAGCCAATAAAGTTCTGGCATTTCTACATCAAGGAAAGTATCCTTCCCACAGCCACTCACTTACCTGGGGTCCAGAATCACCTGACAGATCACCTCATCAGGAATTTCTCTTAGAATCACAAGTGGTCTCTGAAATCCATTGTGCAGAGGTCCATTTTTGCAGACCAGGTATTCTAATTATCAACCTGTTTTCAATGAGAGATAATAGGAAGTGCCATCAGTTTTGCTCTCAAGTGGGTCTCAGTCCAGGCTCCTTAACCAATGCCTTCAGCCTGAATTGGGAATCTGCTCTGATGTATGTCTTTCCCCCAATCCCATCATCCCATGGGTCATTCTCAAGCTAGATCCTGCCAAACTGATTCTCATCACACCAGGTGGAATAGGACAATGTCGGTTTTCTGGTCTACTCAGTCTATCAGTTTGACCCCCCCATCTCTCTCTTTATCCCAAACTACTGATTCAGCACCACAGTTGAATTTTGGATCAAGCACTTGCGACTCTGCTTCTCTTGGCATGGATGCTGCATGGCTAGATGAGGGGGAAGAATGATACTCAGAAGCTGCTTGACAGATGTTGCTTAATAGTAGGAAGCTGTCTACTAGGGTGACTTATTTGTACAAGTGGAAGCAATTTTCAGTTTGGTTGCTAGCTTGGGGAACTAGCCAATTCTGGCCTGCCTTCAAGACATTTTGGAGTACTTGTTACACCTTCGGTCTTCCAGTCTCTCACCCAGCTCATTGAGAGTTCACTTAGCAACGCTCTTGACATTTCATCTGCCCATCTACGGGAAGTCAGTTTTCTCTAACTCCATGGTAGTGAGATTTCTAAGAGGAGTCATTCATCTCCACACACCTGTGAAAGAGCTGGTTCCTTTGTGGGATCTTAATACTATCTTAGCTGCCTTTATGGGACTTCCATTCAAGCCACCTGTTCTATGTCCCTCCTGTGCCGGAAGACCACCTTCTGTGTAGCTAAGACATCTGTAAGGACAGTATGAGCTGCAGACCATAATGGCAGAGCCCCCATACATACAATTTATCAAAGACAAACTGGCCTTACAGCCACATCCAGAATTTTTGTTTAAAGTGGTTTCCCTTTAACCAAATGATTTACTCACCACTGTTCTCTTCTAAACTACACTTCAATGCAGAGGATCAGCGGTTTCACATATTGGATTTGAGATGATGCTTGGTGTTTTATTGAGAGAGGACTAAGTCTTTTCAGGCATTGCCTCATCTGTTTGTCTCCTTTGTGGATTGAATGAAGGGTCAGGCATCCTCTGTGCAAAAGATTTCCAGGAGGTTAACTTCCTGTATTACCTCAGCATATGAAGTAGCTCAGACCATACCTCCACAGGCTTATTCAATGAGGGCCCAAGCGACATCGATAGCATTCTTCAGTGATGGCTAAATATTGGACATTTGGAGGACTGCTACCTGGTCTTCTATACATAGACTCACAGCCTTATGCTTGGTAAATCTGTCATGGATTCCATGACTTTCCAGCACCTCTGTGACTTCTGCAGTGGCTGTGCAACTGACCCTAGGGCCACCCAAGCATCTGGGGCAGCCCCAGGGCCAGCTGCTGCTCAGGTGGCCCCAGGCAGCTTGCCCCAGGGGACACCGGAGTAGCAGTGGTCCCAGGTGCTGTTCTCAAGCAGCCGCAAGGCCCTGGGCTGCCGCCTGCCCCCGGAGCAACTGCGGGGCCCTTGGCTGCCCCACCCTGAGAAGAAGAGCCCCCCCCCAGAACAGCAGTGTCACCAGGGGCCCCCAGAGTCCCCCAGAGCACCTAAGATTTAGTATGGGGTATTTACAGTACAAGTCATGGACAGGTCATGAATTTTTGTTTATTGCCTGTGACCTGTCCATGACTTTTACTAAAAATACCTGTGGATATATCGTAGTGTTAACCAAGCACTATGTGATTACCACTGTCTCTGTCTAGGTCAGACGCAAACTTTGGGAAGGCAGACCTGCAGTCATTCTTTAAGTAGACTTCAAGCCCTACCTCCTATGAGTACTGTTTGTGAGTCACCTGAGTGGAATACATGCCTTCAACCACTTGAAGAATAAGATGGTTACCTACCTGTACTGTGACTATTGTTCTCTGAGATGTGGATGCAGACATGTGTTTCATAATCCACCCTCCATCCCCTCTGATCAGAGTCTCTACTCTTGACTTTTGGTGAAAAGGAGCTGTGGAAGTTTGGGACAGCATTGCCCTTGAATAGCCAGGGAGGGGCGAGGGCCACAGGGTGTGAGTGCCACCCCTATTGGTACTGCTAGGCAAAATTCTTTGGCTTTGGTGCACTGGGTGTGTGCATGCACCTAAATGGAGCACATGGCTTCACCAACATCTCAAAGAACAACAGTTACAATACAGGTAAGTAAGATATTTCTATTCCAGGCTGTAGTGTGCTGTAGTGATCACAAATTCTTCTGCCTCATCCCCTCCAACCTATCCCTTTTCCTGTTCCAGTCCTGGTTCATTGTCCCAGTCCCATTCTCCTTGCCTACCCAGTCCCAGCCTACTCTATTCCTGCCAGCTCACAGTCCCCTCTGCCAAACTCCCAGTCTTGGGTGCCAGCAGGGGAGGTGCTGAGAGCAAAGAAGAGACAGGCTTCCTGCTTTCAGTTCCAGTGTCCTGTCCCACTCTGGTCCAGAGTAGTAAGTATAGGAAGAATTCTTCTGAGCCCCTCTAGACTTGAGTGGAGCATGCTCTATTGTCTGTGGGGATGGGTTAGCTGCTAAATTCTAAGAAGTCTCTACCGAGCATATACAAACTGATTTTTTTCCCCCTCAAAGGATTATAACTTGGACAAGTATTGAGGGGATTATCATGGGAACAGCAAAAGACATTCCCTACTGCAAAGGTCACCCTCTCTCAAATTTCAAGTCCCTGCTCCAAAACATGAAGGGCATAGAGATTCTCAAAGAGATGGTTGCCAGAATTTTTAAACACTGCAAAACAATGAATCTTTCCCTATCCTCACTCTGACACTGGTGAAGCATTTTGACTGAAGTTTTCCAAAAACATCAGCCTGGGGCAGACACCAGCCCAGCCTAGAATTAAAACAATACAAATAATAGTCCACTGTAAAAGGATGAGGGAATTTGAGAAAGGCAACTCATTTAGAATTGAAATTGGTGGATTCATTCATTAGTCTAGTTTAGTTTTGCTGTGTTTTTTTTCCCTCTGCTAGCTCTACCAGTTCAAATGGGCTAACAAATGTAAGAATTAATACTGCTGTTCCTATTTATGACTTCTAGAGGTTAAAGATATTAATAACAGTGGGCAGTGAATTTAAAGGTGCAAATAAACAAACCTGCACCTAAAGAGTTTCAAGTTATAAGATCTATGCTATAGTTAACTGCACATTTTGGATGGATGTTCCAAAGTAGTTGTAAGCAAACTCCACCTCTGCTGCTGACTCTTAGGGAAAACCCTGCATCAAGGGATCAGTGTTTAAAATTTTAGTCCTTTTTATTTATTTATAAAGCTTTTGTTTAATACATTTTCTCCACTCTGTGTGTTCATATGCCTATTTATAAATTGCTACAGAAGGGTACCAAAAGAAGAGAGTGGTCTGGCAACCCTGAAGTGGCAGGGAATGGTGGCACAAAGCACTCCGTGCTTCTGGGGTTGCAGTGGTGAGGCTTCAAGCACTCCCCTTCTCGTGCAGGTTTATGAGAGAATTGGGGGAAGAAAGAGCTTGTGATGACCCTTAGAGAGACAGAAAGCATTTGCTTGGAATAAGGGAAGGCACTGGATGAGACATGGGAAAGAGTGTGGGAATAAGAGGGAAACCGGCCAGAGAAGTAGGAGTTGAGGAGACTTGGAGGGGTATAGAATGTGGAGGACAGACAAAGTAGCATGAAAGTGAGAAAAAGAAATGTTGAGGCATCAGTGGAGGAAAAATTGTGGGGAATAGGGAAACATGAGAGGGAAGGAGATATTCTATGGCTTAGGTCAGTTTTTCTAAAACAAAACCTTCCCCCTTACCCCCAATGTTGTTATTTCTAGCTTTCTCTCATCTCCCTGAGCCTGTTCTCTCTCCTCTGCACTGGTTTCCAGTCTGTCTCCTTGCCCAGCTACTCCCAGCCCACCCTCTGCTCCCAGTCTCCCCCTCCCTCGCTTGTTGCTCTTACTGGGTTTTTCAAGAGCCTGGACTGAATGTTTCTGCTCTAAGAAAGCATGTTCATTCAGAATAGTTTTAGTTCATGTAGTTTTTACATGTTACTTGGGATACAGTTAGTAATATATGGGACCAGATTATGTAAGAGTTTAGGCTGAAATTAATTCTTTCTACCATATGCCAGAATAGTTTTGCAATGTCACACTCCCAAAACATATGGAGCGTATGTAATATGCTTCTTGGAAACCATCCAATGCCTAAATACCTTTAAAAATCTGGGCCTTAAATCTGGATCTTTTTGTCCTAATTTTTCTGTTCATAAAATTAGGATATTAATGCACCTGCCTCACACAGAAGTATATTGATAGTTAATGTTTCTGAAGTGCTGTATAGTTACTAAAATTCACCAGAATGTACATGAATCTTCTTAGTGGCTGTGATTTAGCAGTATGGAACCCTGGCTTATGGGGCCATCTGTCCTTTTAAAACTTATCCAAATGTTGCCAACTGTGCATAGATCCATCTCAAGCAGTGGGGCTCTGTTCTTCAGCAGTAGGAAATGTGGCCTGGGCTTTCCTACCAGCTCATCAAGGAAGGTGGAGTGGGAACCTTCCCCCCTCCCCCGACAATGGGCAAGGACTACCGAAACCCCCTTGATACCAGGGATAAGGACTAGAAAATCTGGACTTGGATCGAGGGTCTATTGTGAGGTTGATGGACTATTGGTTTATCCCAGAAGGAGTGGGACTATATGTGACTTGGCAGGACGACTGAGTCACAAGAAACAAGCCACTGCAGGTCCAGAGTGGCTGTCAGAAGGGGCCACAAAAGACGTACAAGGGTTCATATATAATAATTCTCAAGTTTTATTTTACTCTATTTTAAAAATGGATGGACATATTAAAAGGCCTCTGTCAGATCCCATGAAGACATGCTTGTAAATTGTCTTTAAGCTTACAGTAGAGTATGCAATCAAACATTTTATAAAAGGGAGCTGATAAATGGTTCATATGCTTCAAGGAATACCACCTTCTTCTAAAACCAAAATCTCTAAAACTCAATATTTCAAAACGTCTTTCATTATATAATTAGGAATACTAAAAGACTGTGTGAATCATTGAGGTTTGCTCTTATTAACACTAAGAAATACAAGTCAACCTGTATCTCCTGATCTTAATCCAAAAATGTATAGCTAGCCAGCAAGTCATCTGATTTCCTTCTCCTCCAAAACTGCCTCCAGCTTCCTCTTTAATTGATTTACACAGGGTGCTTCTATATGGCTACCATCAGCACTTTGTGCCATTAAAACATAAATAGATTTTGCTTGAATTACAGATATGCTGATCTCCTCCTTCAGTTTAACCCATCATGACTTTCAACGACCGTGCTTACTATCTTGAGCAGCACGTTGGTGCCTACTGCTGCATTTTCAGGTCTGATGCAACCCTGTGATCTCCCTTTTGGCCTCATTTCCCCACTAAATGATACATTCCAGGCCAAATCTCTCTAGCCTCCTTATTACTCATAATCTACTAAAGCCAGAATCAATGAGGTTACTTCTACTGTGTGTTGTACATCTATGCAATGTCTTAATTAAAGGATTAGAACTAAGTGAAGTGTTCTAAGTATTGTGTCAGAAGGACTATGCCTGAAGTTAGTGAAGAATACTTTTATGGTGAATAGAGAAGAATCCCACTAATTACTTGTTGTTGTGAATACATTTGATGCTAGCAATACGTACGTTTAACAGGCTGAAAATCCAAACGATGTACTCGTATCCTGTCATCTGTAAAAGATGTGAATCTCCATTGTCAAATCTCATGTGTAGCTGTGCTTTCATTTTTTCCCAAAGGGGCCAGTTTTGACCCAACGTGTATGTTCCTAGTCCAAACTTTTCATGCCACACCTCTCTCAATGGCCTCTCAGAATGTAAGTTACAGCAAATTTATATCCATTTGGGCTCCGGTGGGCCAAATTCAGAGGTGGTGTGTCAGGGGATGTAACCTACACTTTAGTATAGTGGTGGGCAACCTGCGGCCTGCACCGCTCCCCGCAGCTCCCATTGGCTGAGAACGGCAAACCGTGGCCACTGGGAGCTGTGGGCGGCCATGCAAATGTAAACAAACTGTCTGGCAGCCCACCAGCGGATTATCCTGACAGGCCGCAGGTTGCCCACCACTGCTTTAGAAGTTGGATGTGAGACTAAGGGAATCTAACACACTGAGGTGGCCAAGGAAGAGATACAATACATCAGTTGAGACTTGCCTCTGAGTTTGGCCTATAAAATTATTTTATAGAAAATTTACAAGAAATAGTCTCAGCTGGTATTGAACCAGCCTCTTTTTGACGTCAACGGCAAAATTCCTGTTATTTTCAATAGGAGTGAGATAAGGCCTTTATGTAATTTAGCTAGGATTCTGTTTCTCTATAGAGATCTATGTGTTGTAGCTTTGTCTAGAGTACCTCCAAGAATCAATAAAATTAATTCAAAATATCATTTTGAATGACTTATTTCACTGAGTTGCTGGCAATACTCATTTGTAAACATGGGTCATTGACATTGACAGTCAGTGTAGTAATGCTCCGAGGTACTAGTTTTAGTGTATTGTAATAGATCTTTTCCCCCATACTTCCTTTTCTGACTTGGTACCCATTTGTTCTTTTGTCCTTATAAAAACTAAAAAAAAGGCTATTTTTTTAACCATACTCATTCACCTGCATATTTCATTGGGCTTTATCACTGTTCTTGTTAGTGTGAACTTATTCAGGCAGACAGCCACACCATCATACATTCTTTTCAGTGTGTTTAATTGATATACATTTGACATTAGTATAGCTTACATGTAACAAGGTAGCCTGCACCTTTAACAATTAGAGGCTTGGGCCCCAACCAGCACGGTTCACTAATTAGATACAACTGAGGAGGGGACAGGCATTCACTATAAAGTGCTGTGGGAAAGGTTGGAAGAGGATTACAGAGAGGAGGTGCAGGAAGCCAGTCTCCTGAAGTAGGGAGAAGGAACACTGTGACACTAAGCACCTCCGTATTCACCCCCTACACATTATTGTAGTTTAGTGATGAATTGGTGGTCCCAGACCAGTTGTTAGCAGAAGTGTCCACAGCAAAACAGCTGTTATAATTAACACTAATTGACATGTCTGTTGGGAGCCTCAGCAGAAAGGCCAAGAACTGCTGGAACATAGAGAGTGAATTAACCTCTCATTGTTATAGATGATCCCTTCGTAAGAGATTTGAATCACATTGCCAGGGTAGCATCACTGCCTTTGCTCTGTCTATAGCTGTTTTTGTCCTGTAATGTGAGCATGTATTTTAGCTTCCTGTGCTGTTCATCTGGAAACTGGCAGGAATTATTTCCACAGAGAAGGCCAAAACAATAATACTCTGCATGTGAACACTTCTGAACTTTTGGGAAGGTTCAGGTCTAAATCTCAGCTTTGTGGCTTTGGCCAATCTCTGATAACTTCACTGCATTAACCATTCTTAAGACCCCTCCAAAATACTACTGTTATTTTTTTGAAGAGGCTTTCCAGGAATTGTATTAAAATAGCAATATGCATACAATTTGGATGGGTTTATAGCAGAAATATACTCTCACCTACTTTATGTATGTCTCTAAATATGTTTGAAGGTTTCCACATATTTCTAAACTTTTGGTCTATTTATTTAATTCTTTATCCTTAGATCAGCTTACTGAGAGCAATTGCCATGCACTCCATTAACGGCAGTTTTCATTATAAACTTCTTTATTCTTCCATTCCAGAATTATTCTGGTTCATTTTACTGAGGTAAATTACTTGGTCAGTACAGTATGTAGACTATTACAGAACCCAATTAAACTAAACTTTAACCTCATCAGTCTTGAAACTGCAGAGTTTTGTCTTTTAGTTTAACTCCATATTCTATTTCAGATACCACTTAATTCCACAACAACCAAATGGAATTTTAAAAATGTTATCAAATCAGAACTGTCTATATTCCAGGTGATACCTTCCTGTCTACATACATGACCCAATCCTGAAGTCCTAATTACATTGAAAAGCTGGCTATGACCAAAAGTATCAAAACGGGGCAGAAAAACTGAGGACGAGGATGGTTACTTTATGTTGACAGTGAAATCAGAGTGTAGTTTGTTTAACAAAACAAGAGCTTGAAACAAGATCCTTAGATCTGCACTGAATCTATAGATTTAAGGGAATGAACTGTACCAGCTATCCAGAGATCAAGAGGAAGTGAAGCAAGAGGAGATATTTATTAACTTAAGGTTCTACCCAAGGTCCAGATATTGTCACCTTTACACTGACTAGTATCTACTCTTTGAGATTAATTAATGGGATTTCTCAGTTCTACTCAGTGTGAGTAAAGGTCACAGACTCTGACCCCAGATAAGTAGCCAGAGTTGTGGTTATTATTTGTATTACAGCAGCCTTATCCGAGATCCAGGCTCCCTCATGCTAGGCAATGTACAGACACATAGTAAGAGATCATTCCTGCTATGAAGAGTTTAGTTTAAATATGCCAGACAAATGGAGGAAAGTTCACTATTCCTATCTCACAAATGGAGAACTGAGGCACAGAATGATTCAGTAGCTTGCCCAAGCTCTCACATCAAATCTTTTGAAAGAAACAGGTATTGAACCCACCTCTCCTGAGCTGCAGGCCACTGTTTAATTTTGTGACCATCCTTCCTGTCACGTCATATTCTTTAACACAGTGTTTCCCAAACTTGGGATGCCGCTTGTTTAGGGAAAGCTCCTGGTGGGCCGGGCTGGTTTGTTTACCTGCTGCGTCCGCAGGTCCGGCCAATTGTGGCTCCCACGGGCCGTGGTTCGCTGCTCCAGGCCCATACTGGCCACTGCTTCCAGCAGCCCCCATTGGCCTGGAGCAGCAAACCGCAGCCAGTGGGAGCCGCGATCAGCCAGACCTGCGGATGCAGCAGGTAAACAAACCGGCCCGGCCCACCAGGGGCTTTCCCTAAACAAGTGGCGGCCCAAGTTTGGGAAACACTGCTCCAACAGAATGCCACTCTGAGTTATCCGGCTAAGGCAGAGGCTTAAAGGCAGAACCATTGAAATTTGAAATACACAGCTATGGATTTTGTCACAGTTTGTGTTGACTCCCTCAAGATGTGGCAATAATAGGCAATAGCCACAGTACACACACTTTGTTCCATGCATTCTAGTTGATTCAGCAGTAATATTCAATTCCATTCCTGACTTTGGAAAATAATCAGCTATGTGAGGAATATTATTCTGCCATTGCTAGAGATAGGCCAAAGTACCTAAACCAGGAATCATTCTGATTTGATTCCATTTTATTTGGACCACCAAAATTTATGTGGATTGAGTAAATAGTTTTGTTTGTCTCATTTCTATAATGAACAAACCAGGGAAAACCTTTGAAAACTTTGTCTGTCAAATTTTGGTTTTGCAAAACCAGTTCCCCCTCCCACTACAATCTGAATGGAAGCAAGGTGGTGAGGAGTGGGAAGAGATTTGGATAAATGCTATGTCACATCTGGAACTAGTTGTGAGCCATTTGGACTAGGGAATCTGTGTTGTGAAAATCCGAGCATGCTTCTGAGCACTGTAGAACTGAAAAATCAATATTGATAGTTGACTTTCAATATTGGAACACATTATTGGTAATGTGTTTGCTATAAATACTTTAACATAGGTTCTCCCTGTCTTCTCCCTACAATGATCCTAAATCACCAAGTCAAAAAACTGTACAGGAAAATTATTCAGATTCAGCATGCAATTATTTACTACTTATGCTTTTTTTTTCTTTTCTTCCCATAGTAGGGATTGCTAACTGAACACAAGGGTTCACTTTGTTGCCTTCTGCTGGAGATACATTGAAATCAATTATCTCAATCACACCACAACAATGACAAAGATAGCTTAATAGGATCCCTAATTAAGCAAAAGACCAAGAAATGTCAGCTGTTGACAGTGGTTCACTACTAATCATTCTGATAGTCCAAACCATTGGTTTTAAAAAGTTCACTGTCAAACTTGACAAACTCATAGATTTTGGTTCACAGTGCAGAATACCACAGGCTACCTGTGCTTTGGTGCTTTATGGTACAGTGCAGAAATTGTACAGAATTATAATTATGAATGTCATTTTGTTGTCTTAAAAATTATGAATTAGCCCTATTTTGAAATTGGACCAACATGGTTTGAATTTCTGCAAAGTTGGAATATTTTATTGTCTTCAGGATATTTATAAGGGCAGTTAGTTACTGTGCTTTCTGTATTTTACCCCTGTTCAGGGTTAGTGCTTTAAAGGGCTAGATGGGTACTAAAACTGGAGGGGTAGAACCAGGACAGTTTTATTAATATTCTAAACATGCAGCATTTTATTTATGAAGTGTGTGAAATCTTTTAAAAAAGACAGTCTCAACACTTTAATTTTTATTGCCACTTGTCTCCAGTCTCTGCCAATTTTTTTCAACACCATACAAAGGTGCCTTTGTGGCCTAATGCTGTCTAAATCTAAATTTTAAGATTCTAGCTGTTAAAACCAGTTATACAAGACCTGTGTACATTTTCATTATATCCATTATAACTGATTTCACACAAATGAGCACATTCTCAGTCTTTCAGATGAGATGTAAAATTGAGGTCCTGAACAATTTTAGTTATTAAAAGAAAATCCCATGGCACTCTTCAGAAGAGTAAGCACATTATTCTGCTTTGCTGGCCATATTCCAGTTTGGGTAATTAGATTTTGTCTACCTAAAATACCACCTGTAGTTCCAACAGGATAATTTACCCTTTACTTCCTATACTAAAATGTGCACTATTAAAGAGTTGCTGAGTTTCACCTCAGAGGTGGCTGCATTTCAGTGATGGGTGACACAATTCTAAAATAAGAGTCATAAATCCATTTAGAAGGCTTGTTGTAAGTTTTTGGAGTCCTTCTGGATGAAAGGCTCTCTTGGGCTGAAACATTTCCAATTTAAGACAACAGCAGACATCCCTTTGAGTCCAGTGGTGTGGATCAGGTCCTATATCGTTGTAGTCTGAAATATCAACTGGGTATGTAAAGCAGATCTATAACCTAATTAACTCCTTTAGAATTGATTGTACTGCTGTTTAAAGGAACACAGGAATTGCCTTATTGGATCAGAGCAGCAGTCCATCTAGTCTAGCAGCCTGTCTCTGTCAATGGCCAGTAGTACCACAAACACCATAATGGAAAATTATGAATAACCTGCCCACAGGGGAAATTTTCTTCCTAACCTCATCAGTTAATAGTTGGCTTATACCCTGACGCTTAAGTGTTTATATCTCTAATTGATTTCTTTTTTTAATCTGATAATGATTAACTCATTTGGTGGTATTGTGGCTGTTGTAAATACATATTATTTCTCTGGTATTCCAGCTCTACTTCAGAGTGAGTTATCTGGGGCCAATATTAGATGTTTCTGTTAAACAAAAAGTGATTAGATAGTGCTTGACATTACGATTTAGGTAAAATCCAGGAATCCAACTGAAGTCAACAGTGCAATCTGTTCAAATGCATTTTCAACAGAAGTTAGTCTCTTTTTAATGGTTCACTCTCCATTCCATTTCCAATTGACAACATGTAGGGCCAGGATCTAACCTCTTCTGATTTCTCTTAAGGGTTGTGGCCTAGCAGGTTTTTGAATGGTTTTCTTCCCTAATATGAATGAGGGTCCTCCTGCCCTTCTTTCAAAAATAGTTATGTAAGCTGTACGCTAGGGATTTCCTAAGATATAGCATGGAGAAGCATGTCTGTCCACAATGGCTGGAGAAACTGTGCTAGCCACCACTATGTTTAAACACTGCTCTTGCTAGCATAGTTTCATCACCAGGATGAACAAGGTATAGACAAAAAATGTATTGCACCATGTCTAATAAATCAATGGAGAAATTTAATCCCATATCTACTGCAGAAAGTATATGTACTCCCTAGTCAACTCTTGCATGGCAATACTTTCTAAAGGAGTGTGGTATCTAGCTACGCTGTCCCTTTTCTCATTTAAATTAAAAATGCTTATTAAACAGAGTTAATGTCATAAAGATTCTGCAGAACTCTAAAAAGCATTTTGCTCAGAGCTCATGCTGTGCATTCACAGCTGGTTGAAATCAGTGGGAGTGTTCATTATTGGAAGGGAGGCAGGGAGCATTTACTAGAATCCATTCTTTAATCCAAACAAAGGATTTGTCCATATTTTCACCAAATAAAATGTGTATAAATTGAATAAAGGAACAGTTCCTCTTTTGAGCATTACTAAAAACTATGTATCAATTACAATGTGCCCATCTGTCTATAGAAAAATACAAAATAAACGTATGCATCATCATCATAAATAAGGGAGGGAGGAAGATTAAGGCACAGGGACTCAGATTTTTTAAAAAACCATTTAATTTATCATAATTAATGTAAACGTTCCATACAAGTATTAAGAAATCTTATTTTACCTTTAAAAGGCCTATTTGTATTTGTGTATGTTGTTCAAATTAAAAAAAATGGTAACCATATATTTTAAAAATCTACTTGATCCTAATATAAAGCTGTGTGTCATTTTTTCCCAGAAAAAAATTCCAAGACTATTTTTTCATATCACTAATATTGGGGGAACCAGTCCTTTTCCACAAAAATGAATTATTGCCCCTGTGGCTACTAGTAGTAATTGTATTAACAATAGGCCCTCTTGTGTCAATAAGATACTTCAGACAGAAATTTATTAGAACTACTGTGGATAGGCAAAGTTTAGTTATCTTGACAATTCTGTTTATTATTTTCCACCAAAATACTATTATCTTAGGGCATTCCCATGCACCATTTATGTATAAAATATCCTTATTCCTCCACAAGAGGTAATAATGATGCACCCTGTGAAAATTAAATTCTCAGACCAAGCATTAAAAGATGCACCATTAATATGTGTGGCTTAATCCGTCCAAGAAAAAGAAATCCTGAGGCTGATATATGTGACTCTGGACAATTCATTTAACCTTTTTGTGCATCAATTTCTACATCTGTTAAGTTGGGAGGTTTTTATTAAAAATATCACATAAAAAGTAATTTAATTTGACTTGGCAAAGTTTAGATAACATAATTCTTGTAATATCATCACTGCTTCTAGAGACCCAGCATTGCAGTATTAGAGAGCTCATGCTGGAATCCTAGAGATCTAAATAGAACCAAAACTGACTCCTAAGAGAGACTTTCATAGACACCAGTTTTAAAGTTCCTTGGCTCCAATGCCTTCTTCCCTGTTTCAGCTAAATAGCCTTCTCCTTTTTCCACGCTGGGTTTTCCCACTAGCATAACTTTTTTTGATAGCTTTATCTTGGGGCTTGATAGTAAGTTTAATGAAGGGTTTAAAATAAAATAGAATACATTTTGTATTAACTGTTAAATAGCTCCTTCTCTCCTCCCTCCACCCCTAGACAAAATATAGGTGGTGATCCTTCAGCCCTTACTCTCACAGAACTCCCCTGAAAGTAAGTAGGAATTCTGCCTGAAAAGGACAGAAGGATCATTCCTAAATATTTTGTCCATCACAGCTGGTAAAATATAGGTACTGTTTTGAGCCCACAGGAGCCTACCAGTGAGTATGTATTACAGGTCTCCCTCTGTGCTGATCCATAAAGGATATGAGTTATAACACCCAACTTATAAAAAGTTGTTTATTCAGCTCAAGTTGGAGGTGCTCATGCTTTTAGCTTTGGAGGGTGCTGGTTCAATTCCTTGTATGTTACTAAGGGTACGTCCATACTACCCGCCGGATCGGCGGGTAGCAATCGACTTCTCGGAGTTCGATATATCGCGTCTCATCTAGACACGATATATCAAACTCCGAACGCGCTCCCGTCGACTCCGGAACTCCACCACCGCGAACGGCAGTGGCGGAGTCGACGGGGGAGCCGCGGACTTCGATCCCGCGCCGTGAGGACGGGTAAGTAGTTCGAACTAAGGTAGTTCGACTTCAGCTACGCTATTCGCGTAGCTGAAGTTGCATACCTTAGTTCGACCCCCCCCAGTGTAAACCAGGCCTAAGAGAGCGGCTATCACAACACAACCTTTTAAGACAGGAAATGACTAAAAAATGGATATGATTTGTCCTTAGGCAAAGTCAAACTCCTCTGTAAAAGATGTGAGAGTATTTGTCATAATGACACTACTAGTACAAGTTTTTATTATTATAAAGGTATAGCATACTACAGGTCATGTCCACCGTACATCAAAGGAAAACGTAGGGATCTGTAGACAATGTGGTACTTGTCTGCCTGTTGCTCTGACATACATCAGTCATAGTAAGCTACAAGTTCAATATTTGTGCCTAATTTTGAAGACATATTTTCCTGGGATTCAATTGTATTTTCTTATCCCAGAATGGTTCTTTAATTCACTAGCAGAGAAGTGAGAACTCATGGGTAGGACAAATGACTACCTATTTGTCTTATTAATTAACCAACTTCTGTTTTGACACCCAGAAAAGCAAAATGTATTGGGTTTTTAATTTATTATTTACCAAACAGTGGAGGATAGGCCCACATTGTGACATACCTGCCACACAAACAAAACCCCTCCTGTGGCAGAAGAGGCATATGAATGGTGCTTTAAAGTTCACCTCATGTTCTATATGTGCTAAATTCATTCCCCCTCCTCCACTATCACTGGAAATGATGAATTTCTCACTGTAAGTGTTTGCATTCTTAGCAGCACTGCCCCATTTTTGAAGTTGTGCCATCTGCATACCATACTTCTCAGCCTTAGCAAAGTAAAGGTCTAATGAGTCCTATTAAAGTCAACAAAAACCTTCAAATGGCTAGAATTATCTATTGGGCTAAAGAAGTTCTTTGAGATTCTCTGATGGATGATTGTATATATTTGAATCCAAAGTATTTCTATTATTAATTAAATAGTTAACTAGTGTGATTCAACAATGCAATTAATGCATTACTTTTGATGAACCCTTTTCACTACACCTGAAGCTGATGTAGACTTTTGAAAATATGTTCCTGAAACTTTTGTAGTTTGCATTGTATTGTGTTTTCCTGCTTGATGTTCATGTTTCCAAAATTGATTTTGTATCAGATCTACAAAAATCCTTAAACTTCCCACATGTTCCTATTACTGTGTATTATACTGGTATAAAAGTGGGAAAGTCTCTCTCTCTCTCTCTCTCTCTCTCTCCTGTTAGAAATACATCATCCAGACATACAACAGGCATTCATGAATCCTTATCAGTGATCCTGCATTTGACATATACTGTACTGTATGTCCTGAGGCAGTCAAGGGTTTCAGAATTTTTTTTCTTTATCCTTAAAGGGTAATAAGAGAATAAACTCTAACAAGGCTGCTTATTTGCTCTCTTAGCTTCATATGCTGCTTATGTAAATGTTTGCAGCTGGCTGTCATGAAAGCCACATGCTGGTTTCTGCCTTTGCTGTCTCTGTACTTGGTTATTAGTGGTGCTCTCTCAGAGGGCAATATCTCCAGGATCCATTTAATACAGGATGCAGAAGTTCAAACTCTCACTGAGTTTAACCTTTCCCACACCCTTCTCTCCCGTATTCTTAGATCTCAACAATGATTCCATCTGCTTTACCACAAAGGCTGGATCTGTAATTAAAGGTTATCACCTGACTGCCCTTTACCCTGGATGCATCCTATTCACTTACAGTATCTTTAGCCTGGGTTTCTTTGGACTGTCCACAATTCTGATGTAAAACTTCTGGATCTTAAGCATCAGAGGTTTTATTCTGCATATCTCATAAAAGAGGAATGTTAGGAACTGCATCCACGTGCAAACCTTATCACAATTCTGGTGTGCTAGAGGCAGTGTGAGAGAAGCTGTGTTAGGATGCCTACCAATGTCTACTATGTAAACTCCCAATCAGATGAGAAAGCAGAGACGGTTCTCTAAAATGTGTGAGGACCTAACACTTCCCACGCTTCAATTTCCAGCCCATTATCTTCAAAGAATTCTGCAAATTTTGGACACCGTTACTGTGTGCTACGTATTTGATGTCTGACCCCCTAAGGCTGACATAGCTAGGATTAGATGTACATTCATGTATGTGTGGATGTTGTGGTAGCAGAGGTTAATCACTGCTTTGCATTAATATGTTTTAGACTATTCAATGCATGCTCATCCAGTGAAGGCTCTTAGTCATACCTATATGTTGTTATCATCATATCCTATCTTAGGTCTCATGAACCCCAAGTAATGTGGGCTTCAGATGTACCTCTGGTGGGTAAGACTTTAACATTCCTCAGGGTCTCCTGCCAACACTAGTACTGTTGTTCACCATGACTTCCACCTGTACAAGATCATGTACATCAGATCTGGACCTCAAATAATCCACCATAGGGCCCAGATGAAGATCTGGTACTGTATGACTTACTGGTCTGAAAAAAATATACTATATAGATCTATATCATCCCTCCCAGGTCTTTATACCATTCACACACCTTTGCATTTGACAGCAAAAGCAGTCTGGCCCTGCATAGGAAGTGTCGGGATACTGGGCAAAGGTAGGCAGGACTAGTGGGACCTAGGAACTGAAGTCAGGGGTCAGAGCTGGAGCCAGAATCAGGCTGAGGGTCAATACCAGGTTTCTGGTATACCAAGTGTTATGGTTCTGGGGGTCAATCAGGGTCAGAATCCAAGTCAGAGCTGAGGTCAATACTGGCAGTTTGGAAGCAGAGTGGCCATGGCAGATAGCTAAGTATTGTGGCCTGAACATTTTGTGGTTTATAAAGGCTTATACTCCCCGGGCTTACAAAGGATCAAGGTGCCTATCAGGGATAGCCATGATAATTGTCAGTCATATCACTCAAGGTGGAACTTCCCATCACATGCTGTCTCCACAGATTGTGGTCACGGAGTAGCTGGGTTATAGTTGCTGCTGGGTTGCAGTGTTGGTTAGTTGGTAGGCCTGCAGGCCTGGGTTCAAGTGCCACTGCTCCTTACACAAAATGACAGATGTGGCCTCATCTGTAGTGGTATGTAGTTAGTTATGTAGGAACTTAGCACAATGTTATGGGACTTCAATAACCCTTATATGTTTCCTCTGATTAGAAATACACAGTTATGCACAGAATTAATTGCCTTTTCTGAGCATGCTGGGTCTAATTATGATGGTATAGTGGAGTCATTGTGATGAAGTTGGGCAGATTGTCCCATAGTGACATGGGGATGTATATTTATCTGAACTGAGCACTTGAAAAGTGCTGCCCCTTCTGCTTCTCACTCCCCCTCCTCCCTTCTTTTACAGTGGGTTTTTTGGTTGAGAGTGAATCTGAGAGGCTTTTAAGGGAAAGGTTTGCTAATCTTCCCTACAGTAGATGAAACTGTAGTCTTTCCCCCAGGGGAATGTTCATAATCCCTATTATATAAAAATTGTGGGACTAACGTGACATGTACCACATTTCCCTCTGCACAGTCACAATGCTTTTAATTGGCTCCCTTCCCACTCCCTGTTTGTATATTGTCAGGGTAGACTGTAAGCTTTTTAAGGCAATGACTAAGTCTGCAAAGCCACTTTGTACATTCTTGATTATATATAAATAATTTCATATTAATAATAAGGTGGAAGGGAAAACATTTGAGAGGTGGATTTGCATGGGGGGTGTTATGAATGGTGGCGAATAGGGAACGTGTTAGTGGCTCTTCAAAAGTGTCTGTCCCAGATTTGTAAAGGTATTTAGGTATTGCTCTGCTCAGCCTCCTAAGGCCTAAATGATTTAAATGGCTAAGTCCCATTTTCAAAAGTGACTTATGGTACATCCTCACTTTGAGAGGAGGTGTATTTTCCAGCTTGAGGAAACATCCCCACTCTAGGTCTCATCAACTTAGTGTGATTGAAAATGGAAGAGATCAGAGGCAGCAGGAGGGATTAGACACCCCAAATATGATCCCGTCTCAGATGTTAGGTTCAGATTTGGGTGGCTAGCTTCTAGCACCACGCCGAATATTCTTCAATCAGAGCTACCCACAGGTATGTTTACTTGAGCTGGAAATTACACTTCCATCCTGAAGTGTAGATGTACCCTTAGGCACTAATTCCTATTGACTCCTAAGTACCTAAATCACTTTTGAAAGTAGGACTGTTGTTGTTTTGGTTTTGTCTTGTCCTGCGATAATCATATCAGGCCATGAAGTTTGAGAATGAATTTGGAAACGCATACAGAATCATCTGGAAGGGCTTAACCTTGGTGTCCAATGGGAAAAGCTTAACTTTCCTTACAATATTACATTCAGGAATGTGTGCTGGTGTTAAGGCCTGCTCCTGACATTTTGCAGACTGGATATATCTTGGTCCCATCTCTACTGACTTCATTCTTGCAGTGTACCCTATCCATAGTCTCACAATGGTGGGTGTTATTTTCTGAGATGCTTTGATACCAATCAGGGAATTTTGCATCTTTTCATCATTTATTTCATCTAACATTTCCCTTGATTAGGCATTAATATCCTCAACTGTTGTCATTCCAACCTGAGTTTCCAATCTTCCAATTTTGGCCAGGACATCAGCTTCCTCACTCCTGTATACATCATGTGATGGAATCCATTGAAAAGACAAGTTAATGGGACTTAGCCATCTAAGTCACATAGGTCTTGCAGTGCTGAGCAGAATAACACCTAAATACTTAAAAAATCTGGGCCTCCGTCTGCTGGCTTCATCTTACTCCCTCCCAGAAAATGTTTAGAGCTCGGACTGCCTGAAGTCAGAGAGAAGAAAGAGCCTGCCAGTTCCTCCTCCATTTTCAGAGAAATGTTTTCTTCTTTAAATGTTGAATTCTTTTCCCTACTGCTGTCTGAGGAGGTGGCTTCCCCAGAGCAAGTTTATTTTGAGCCGTGTGAATTACTCGTATTTTTTGTAGGCTCTTGAATATAAATGTATGTTGACATTTTTATAAAATCTATGGACTTTTACGAAAAATCTATTGTCATTTTCTAAGGGTATGTCTACACTACAAGACTATTTCGAATCAACTTAATTCGAATTTGTGGAATCGACCTTATGAAGTCGAAGTTGTGTATCCACACTAAATACACTAGTTCGACTGTGCGAGTCCACAGTAACGGGGCCAGCGTCAACTTTGGAAGCGGTGCACTGTGGGAAGCTATCCCAAAGTTCCCGCACTCCCCGCTGCCCATTGGAATTCTGGGATTTCCCCCCAATGCATGCTGGGGGGAAAAATGTGTCGAGGGTGGTTTTGGGTAACTGTCATCATTGAACCATCAATCATGCCCTTCTTCCCTCCCTCCCTCCTTGAAAGCGCCTGCGGGCAATCTGTTCGTGCACTTTTCTGCTCAGTGACAGCGCGGGAGCCACAGCACTTTGAGCACGGATCCCGCTGCAGTTATGGCCGTTGTCAACTCCTCGCACCTTATCGTCCACCTCTTCCACAGTCAGCTGCTGAGAAATAGGGCTACATTTCAATGGTGCTGCGAGCACTGGTGGACCATGGGGGACGTTTTACCAACATCAACGTCGAGTGGCCAGGCAAAGTTCATGACGTGCGTGTTTTCAGGAACTGTGGTCTGTTTAGACGCCTGCAGGAAGGTAGTTTCTTCCCGGACCACAAAATAAGTCTTGGGGATGTGCAGATGCCTATAGTGATCGTCGGGGACCCAGCCTACCCGCTAATGCCCTGGCTCGTGAAGCTCTGTGCAGGCGCCTTGCACAGCGACAAGGAACTCTTCAAGTACCAGCGAGCAGCGAGCAGCGTGACCTGTGACTGTTCAGTTTCTTTACAGAGAAGCTGAACCTGCCCCTGTTTCTTTACCAAGTGACTGTTGACTAGCATCTGCAGTTACATACCCCGCCCACCCCGCTTCCCCAACTTCCAACACACGTTTAAAAATAAAATACATGTTCCACTGTAACTTTACAAAGGTTTCTTTATTGATGACTTTGCGTTACAGGGTTGAAACCGGGACACGGACTGTGCTGGGTAGGGTGTGCAGTGATGTAAAGACCGCCTGTAAACTCGAGGAATGACAGGCTCCTGCTCCCAGAGCGGTCTGCAGTGCCGGACTGGATGTTTCAACGGAGCCTGCCATCCCTCCTTTTTGGGACTCTGTGTGCGGGAGCTATGTGGCCTTTTGGCGGGGGAGGACAGATACAGATTCCTCTGCTGCATGGCTCTGTGGTCCAGGACAGGGACCGTTGCATGAGATCTGTAACCCCCCTCCCCCGCTACAAAGTCACGTACCACCCCCACCCACACAGAACCTGCAAACCACCTCCCATACCGACCAGGGTGCGTACTGACAGCAGTATGTGTGTGACCTGCTGCTGATCCTGCCCCCATGTCTGTACCCTGGTAAAGGTGATTGTCCTGTCAAATTACCAACCCCCTTCCCCCCCTTCAAACACAGTCTCCTCTAAAAGAACATGACGGAAACAGTAATTAACAGAAAAGTATTTTTTATTATCAACTAGACAGTTAGGGGATGAAACTGGGATGGGGGCTTGGGTGAGGCGGGAAGGAAAGGACTTCTCAAAATTTAGGGTATGAGAGCTTTTGGGTACTTGAGCACTCTGCTGGGGTGCAGTGACAGTTTACACGGGCTCTGGCGCCCCACCTTCTGGTTATTTTGGGTGAGGGGGGTATGGGACTTTGTGGCGGGGGAGGGCGGTTGCAGATACACTGCAGGGGGGCTCTGTCCTCCTGCCTGAGGTCCTGCATAACATGCACAAGGCGCAGGAGCATGTCCGTTTGCTCCCTCATTAGTCCAAGCAGCGTTTGAATCGCCTGCTTGTCTTCCTCACGCCACCTCTCCTCCCCTTCGCTGTGTGAGCGCTGGTACAGAGAGAGGGTCTCCCTCCACTGGCTCTGCTGGTCCACCTCGTCTCGGGAGCACCCCATAAGTTCAGCGAACATCTCGTCCCCTGTCTTTTTCTTTCGCCGCCTAATCTTTGCCAGCCTCTGTGAGGGGGATGCTGTGGCGGGTCTGGAGACAGTCGAAGCTGTGTGATGGGAAAAAGGGAGTAAATTCCTTGCAAAGATAAATTTTTGCGAACAATGAACATAGTCTAGTTTGTCTCTGTGAATTCTGGGTTGAGATCCCAGTGCCTGATGGGGCAAAAACCATTTTCGCGGGTGGTTCTGGGTAAATGTCGTCAGTCATCCCTTCCTCCGGGAAAGCTACAGCAGACAATCATTTCAAGCCCGTTTTCCCTGGATTGCCCTTGCAGACGCCACAGCGTGGAAACCATGGAGCCTGTTTTGCCTTTTGTGCCTGTCACCGTATGTGTACTAGATGCCGCTGACAGAGGCGGTCCAGCAGCGCTACACAGCAGCATGCTTTTGCTTTTGCATGATAGCAGAGATGGTTACCAGCCATATTGTACCATCTACCATACCATAAATTGATAATAAGATGGGCATGGTTACCAGTCCTTTTGCACTGCACCATTTACTGCTGTCATAACTGCCCCTGGCTGCTCTTAGCCAGGGGCGCAAAAGCCAAAATTGGGAATGACTCCCTGAGTCAATCCCTCCTTTTTGTTATCTAAAAATAGAATCAGTCCTGCCTAGAATATGGGCAAGTGTACTAGAGAACCACTGTATCAGAGAACCAGAGAGCACAGCCGCTCTGTGTCAGATCCTGCATAGATTATGAGCTGTATGCTATTCACAGGGGGTGCTCCTGCAACAATCCCACCTGTTCATTCCATTCTTCCCCAGCCTTCCTGGGCTACCATAGCATTGTCCCCCCACTTGTGTGATGAAGTAATAAAGAATGCAGGAATAAGACACAGTGACTTGTTAGTGAGAAATGAGTGGAAGGCAGCCTCCAGTTGCTATGATAGTCCAGATAGGACATTAAGGAGTGTGGAGGAGAGGAGCCCATCATCCTGCTGCTAGTCCAGGGGCAATTGAATCTTTTCTTTACACATGAAGGGTGGGGGCTGATGAAGCTCAGCCCCCTGTTGCTATGATGACGATGGTTATCAGCCATACTGTACCATCTACCAGGAAAAATTAGGGCCAGGCGCCCTTGATTGACCTAACGGATGCTAGTCAGCATGGTTACCAGCCCTTTTGCACTGCCCCATGTGCCAATAGGCTGATGATGAGGATGGATACCAGCCATATTGCACCATCAGCCATCCATAGCGTGGGGGGAGCAAGGATGTTGGTGTTGAGTGCTGCACCATCGCGTCTATCTGCAGCATTCAGTAAAGATAGGGTGACATGTAAAAGAGTCAAGAGAGGATTGTTTTCCCTTTCATTTCTGGGGGTGGGTGGGGGGCTGCGTAAATTGCCTAGCTATGCCCTGACCCACCGCGGACACTGTTTTTGACCCTAGAAGCATTTGGAGCTCATCCAAGAATGCAAATGCTTTTCGGAGACAGCAGGAACTGTGGGATACCTTGTGTCCTCAGTCCCCCCTCCCTCCATGAGCGTCCATTTGAATCTTTGGCTTTCCGTTACGCTCGTCACGCAGCAGCGTGCTGAGTCTCTGCTATGCCGTCTGTCCGGAGATTTTTTACAAATACTTTGGACCAGGCGTAACATTACAGTAATTCCCCTAATTAGATGCAGGAGTCTCCGAGCGAGATCGCCCTGAGGAGGGTCACTGAAGGAGATAGAGAGGGCATGCTGCGTGAAAGCCAGCACAAACCAGGGCCCTATGCAGCCGTGCTCGGGGAGGCAATGCTCCCTGAGTAGCTCATGAAAGCCTCGCGCGGAAAACTGTGCTACCACGGAGCACCCAATAAGGCAGCTCTCCCCAGGAACCTCCTGCGGAGGCTTTTCGATTACCTCCAGGAGAGCTTCGTGGAGATCTCCCAGGAGGATTTCTGTTCTATCCCCATATATAGAGAGACCTCCTTTTCACATACTTCAGATTCCTGTTATATTAAGAATAAAAGTTTATATGGTTAAAGCACTTACCGACTGCTCCTTCCCCTGATTCAGGATCCGGGTTAATGGCCGGGGACGGTTGGTAGGGGATCTCCGTGACGGTGATGAAGAGATCCTGGCTGTCGGGGAAACCAGCGTTGTAAGCGCTGTCGCCTGCCTCGTCCTCCACAAACCCTTCCTCATCTTCCCCGTCCGCGAACATCACCGAGGAACTGGCCGTCGACACTGTCCCATCGTCAGAGTCCACGGTCACTGGTGGGGCAGTGGTGGCAGTCTCCGTAGCATCCGTTTGCCGCTTTGATTTTTTGGTAGCCTTGTCTGGGGTCCTTGATTTTCACGCGGTGCTGCGTTGCATCCCGGCTGTATCCTCTGTCTCTCATGGCTTTGGAGACCTTCTCGTAGGTCTTTGCATTCCGTTTTTTGGAGCGCAGCTCCGAAAGCACAGACTCCTCGCCCCTCACACCGATCAGATCCAAGAGTTCCCGGTCAGTCTATGCTGGGTCCCTCTTTCTATTCAGAGATTACATGAACTCCTCTGCTGGAGAGCTCTGCATCGCTGCCGGTGCTGCTGAGCTCGCCCCGATGTCCAACCACGAAATGAGATTCTAACTGTCCAGACAGGAAAAGGAATTCAAATTTTCCCGGGACTTTTCCTGTGTGGCTGGTCAGAGCATCCAAGCTCGGACTGCTGTCCAGAGCGTCAACAGAGTGGTGCAGTGTGGGATAGCTCCCGGAGCTAGTAAGTTCGATTTGCATCCACACCTAGCCTAATTCGACATAGCCATGTCGAATTTAGCGCTACTCCCCTCGTCGGGGTGGAGTACCGAATTCGAACTAAAGAGCCCTCTAGGTCGAATTAAATGGCTTCCTGGTGTGGACGGGTGCACGGTTAATTCGAATTAACGCTGCTAAATTCGAATTAAAGTCCTAGTGTGGACCAGGCCTAAGGATTAATAGGATTGGTTATCTACCTATTTGCCATTAAGGAACCTGTTATAACCATCTGACTATACTACTCCATTTTTTCATTTTCCCTTCAGAATCAGCCAGTTTCTGACAAAGATGGGACATCCTGTGTTTGTGCAACAGGGCCTAGTTTTAAACCAGGTGAGGTTTTATGGGTCATGGCTATATTAGAGTGTGATGGGCAAAGAGCCACTTGCAGACAAATGCCAGGAGGAACGTGTGTATATGTGTGTGTGTGTGTGTTGGGGAACAATACACTCAAAAATGGAGACATACCAGATTCTTTGAGTGTGTTGTTTCAGCGTTGCAAACATGAAGCAGAATCGAGTACTTTGCAATTGAGGCACTGACTTTTTGTCGACATTCAGAAATCTGATGGTTCTTCATTCACTTTTTAATCCCAATTTCTAAAAAGTGTGACATATAGTGTAAATGATTCATCTGATTTTTACAAGGAAAGTGATTCTTGTGATTGCTGCCCTAAGTGATAGTGGATTTTGATTCATCTGACAATATTGAGCTTGAATCCTCCACTCAACTGTTCACTAACATGTTTTTATAGTGCACTTGATGCCAGTTGAATTCTGTCCAAACTCGGCAATATATTTTATACCTGCCTCAAAAAACTTCAGGAAAATAGCTGATGCAAGGGTACTGCCAGTGTTTGTGTCACAGAAGGGTGGGAGTCTCAGTTCTAGATTAGACCTGGTATCTCTCAAAAAGAGAAATCTTCACATTAAATAAGTGTCTCAGCTCAAGGAAAAGTCCCAATACCCTGCATAATAAGAAATGAGTAAATGAAAGTTTGTCCAGTTTTTGTGGCTGAATTTTGAGAATGGAATGGTTCCTGATTATCATAATTTGTTTTAAAAAAACAAATTATGTTTAAAAAAATGTTTGTGACAATTGGAAGGATAAAAGAGGCTGATAATGGGTATATGTACTAAAGAGAAATGAGCAGGAAGTAGTTGTAAATTTGTTTAAATTAGTTCCCATGCTGCAGCAGATGACTGACATCTCCACTACAATGCATTGGCTTGGCAGCCTGCTCTGCAGAAAAGACAAGTGACAATTCTAGTATTAACCATACAGTATTGTACCCCACACTTACTCCAGACCAAGTGTTACTGACTCTTTACATGTTGTAGAAATGGTGACTTGATAACAGTGCAAAGCATTTCCACATGTATTGGAAAATCATGTTATGAAATAATGTTGGTCCTTCGCTCTCAGATAATTTGATTCTATTCTCCTTCTTGGGATGTGCCATGGGGGTCCCCTGCATGTTGAGCGGGGCTGCTCCCGTTGGCCCAGTCTCCACACTGTCACACAGTCGGTGGGACTCCCAGTGGGATCAGGCAATTGTTAAAAGGAGGATTCAGGACCCCTTGTGGGGCTGAGTGAACAATCAGTCTGCAGCCCCTGGGCGAAGCAGGGTAAAGCAAGCAGCCTGTGGCCTCTGAGCCTCCTGGCTGGGGCAGGCAATAGCAGTTGGGGCTCTGACCCTCTGGGCAGGGCAGAGCAAACAGTCAGTCTCGGCCCCTAGGTGGGGCAGAGTAAACAATCGGCCTGTGGCTGTAGCCCCCAGCAGCCACACCCAGTGGTAAGTGCAGGGTAGGGGAATCATGACACTCCTTATTCCACTGGGTTCCAACCCAGGGCCCTATGAAGCTGTGAAATTCCCAGTTAATGGTTTAAGCATCAGCTTCTAATACATTCCCTGGGTTACTTCCTACTGTAAGGGTCATCTTCAGCATCTCCTCAACTGGCAGCAGCACAGCATCCAAGTCAGTCTTCACGGTTGGCTGGTCGTCCGCAGTGTAGTCTGGGACCATTGTTCCCATGAGTTGGAGAGTTGCTGGTGTCTCTGCAGGACCCTATATATACCCCTTCTCCTCAGCCAGCCCAGACTGAGCTGGTCTGCTTCTTTTTATCTGTCCCTTCCATCTGGAGCATGCATAGCAGGAGTGATGGGGCATGGTCTTCTGGGCCCATAGTGATTGGTCAGGCCCCGTCAGTCCAGTGTGGGGCTGGTACACCCCATCACAGGATGATTTACTGGGACTTTGGTGTGGGTTCTTAGCTGTTCAGTCATTTTGGAGCTTCTGATGGCTACAGAGCAGTAATAATATAAGTATTAATATAATAGACTATTGCTTAGTGCTTAACCACCTACCAGCCTGGAGAATGAACACAGCAATGGAAATCAGCTACTAGAAGGGGTATTTTGAGGGCATGAAGAAGAATTACACACTTAGAATGAACTCTATCAGTCTGGGTCTATAATGTATGTGAATAATCTATAGATTGTGGTATCTATAACTGCAAATACAAAATGTACTATACAAATATGTGTATATATAATAGATTTTAGCATTTTTGTTATATAAATTTATATGTTTGACAAGTTCTAAGTACCCTTTTGTAAGTCCATAAGTGAATTCCAGAAATGAGAGTTTTTTTCTAAATTACCATCTCTAAAAAGTCTCAGTGAAGAATGTGAGAAAATTACAGTTGAAAGAAGAATGCAAATTATGCTGGGGGATGTAAGATTACAGCCATCTAACAAGTTCAGTTGGAGGTGAAATACACCTTATCCTGTAAAGTAAGTAATAAAATATTATAGTCCTATCCTGTCCATTTTACCAGGAGCAGATGGACCTAATGAAGTAAAGGATTAACAAGACTGAATGGGCTGAAGAATATTTCCTGTCTACCTTGCAGCAAAGTTTTTAATAATTGTATTATGAATAATATGTAATTATGGAATTTTATAAAGAAATAATATTGCTTTGTACTTCTACAGCATCCTTCATCAGGGGATTTCAACATGCTTTACAAATATTAATTTATTAAGCCTCACTACAACCTATGAAGGGCTAGTGATTTACTATTTTCAGAAGGGGCTTAAACCTGCTGCCACTGACTTCAATAGGAGCAGGAGCAGGTTAGAAGTGACTCACCCAAAGTCATAGTAGTAAGTTTGTGGCAGCGCTACAACTAGAATAGCCCCCTGACCCTCAGTTCTTACCCACAAGAGCACTTTTTCCTACTGATAGATGCTGGGATTCCCTACTCAAGTGTTAGAATACTCTTTATTTTGTAGTGACTTTGTGAAAGAAGAATGAACTCAGTCTTCTAAGTAAGCACTAATCATGAGCAGTTGGGATAACATAAGTGCTGACTTCAGCTTTGGCCCAGAGCTCTAAAGGAGATGGATCTCTTCTGGTATTCAGACCAACTCAAATAATAAGTAAAAGTATTTTCATATGCATCTGTATTTTCTTGGATCCTTCTAGAACAGGTAGCAGAAGTCCCAAAATACTATGGGAAAGCCTGTTTTCTTGAGTTATCCCATCTAATGCGTGGAATTTGGATATTTCAAATAAGGTTTAGCTAAGCATCCATGCTTTTGGGTGCACGTCTTGTATAGGTGCATGTTTGTAATGCACTTTGAAGATGTAAAGAGCTATAGACAATCAATACTAAATTATGTCTCAACTCAGTGGATGGCCCTTTGAGAGTCACACAGTGCTATAATGCAAAGTAGAGGAAAAGCAGGAACAGAAATCATGGAACATTGTTTTCCATGGGGTTTCACAGGTGTAAATGATACCTAACTGGGCTTGTCAAACTATTTTTTTTTAAACTGGGGTTAGTTACTTCACAAGAAGAAAAGAAGCCTCCTCAACTCTCAGCCCAGATTGAGTTTGCAGAGTGGACAGAAAACAAAAACATCTTTTTACTTGTAAACTGAGCTTATTTCATGCTAATACCATGGCAAAGAAACAAACATTGTTGCCTTCAGTGGAGTAGCACAGTGTACCTGATTGGAATGTAATAAGTAAATCTGTTGGTGTTGCCCAAGAAGAAACAGGATCCAGCTCTTAGGGCTTGTCTTTACTGCAGAGTTACTCAAGTCATAACTTGTGTTGCCCCTACCTTGAGTCCCATCCACACATAGTGCTTAACTCAAGTGTGATGGTGTTTTAACTTGAGCAGGCAGAACCAGAAATGAATATAGGCTAAAGCCTGAGTTAACACAACTTACTCAGATGCTGAAACAACCACTCTGCATCTCAAATGTTATTTCACAATGTGGGTGCTCTGACTCAAGATAAGCTAACTTGAGAGGAGTTAACTCCAGTGTATATAACTGCTGTGAAGACCTATCCTTAGCTGTGTTGGCTCTGCAATCATTTTTGTTACTATAGTGAACAGATATGGTTGAACACATGATGGAGCAGATGTGATGAGTAAGACGGTGCCACTGTTTCATGGTCATTTTTCAGATTAGAACTGCACTTTAAAAGCTATCCAGTTTAACAAAATACCTGAATATGTTTGAATTTTTCTTTAAGATTTTAATTGTTTAAAGGCAGTCTAAGAGAGTTAGAAACAGAAATCTCAAGGAAGACTGAAGGGTTGAAATGTTGATTCTTGTATCAATCTAATTTGCTTTATTCTCTTGCTTTAATAAATATTTTTATACATTAGTAAGAATTCATTTGGTTGGATTTGAAATGAACCTTAGAATCCCTGATTTTAAAGGGACCACTCCGAAATCTGTCACAGAGCCTGTGTAACCCCTCCACCTCCAGGGTGTGGTGTTCTGTCCCTTTTAGTGACCCCGGGGTGAGTGGGAGAGAATGAATAGGAATGAATGAATGAGTCTTCTCTACAGCCTTAGCTAATAGCCATATGGCTTTTAGCTCATGCAGTAGAGCCTCATGCACTAAGCTTTAGAGGTCCCAGGTTCAATTCGGCCTGCCAACAACCAGGGTTTGTTGGTGTTACACCTGTATTTCTTTTTAAAGTGATGCAAGCCAGAAACTTCAGAATTGAAATGGAAACATCATTATTAATTCATCCCTGTCTTCCCAGTTATTCCATCTGGTGTCTATTTGAGACTGGGGGTAAGAATGTATATCACATGATAAAAATTATAGCAAATGGGAGAAAGGGGAAGTTCACAGTAAGGAATATAAATCAGAAGGTAGAATTTGTAGAAAATTGACAAGGGAAGCAAAAGTTGAAATCTATGGCTGGCAGAGTTAAGGACAATAAGATGGAGTTTTTAAAATATATTAGGAATAAAAAGAATCCTAACAATGGTACTGGTACATTACTAGATGGAAATGGTAGAATTATCAATAATACAGAGAAGGCAGAAGAGTTTAATAAATATTTCTGCTCTGTATTTGGAAAAAATCAGAGGATGTAGTCATATCACATGATAACACGCTTTCCATTCCACTAGTATCTCAGGAAGATGTTAAACAGCAGTTACTAAAGTATGTATGTCGGTGTAGCCATGTTGGTCCCAGGATATTAGAGAGACGAGGTAGATGAGGTACTATCTTTGACTGAACCAACTTCTCTTGGTGAGAGAGACAAGTTTTTGAGCCACATTGAGCCCAGATCTGAAGAAGAGCTCCATGTGGTACAAAACCTTGTCTCTGAACAACAGAAGTTGGTCCAATCAAAGATAGTAACTCACCTACCTTGTCTCTCTAATATCCCAGCTTGTGTTAATTTCCACAAGAACCGTTCAGTAGTAGTTTATGTGTATGATTTATAGAAAGCTTAGATTCAAACTTTAATTTCTCTTCAGACGATTCTCAGAAATATGGCTCCAATAAACATGGTGTCTCTGTTACCTTTACTTTTAAAGTTGATTTCAGCTTGAATACAAAATTGGATAAGTAATATTTTTTGTCTTACTGCTAGTACAATAAAACTAAATATATTACTTTACTCTCATTTGCAAAGAAAATTCAGCACCAACTCTGTTTTCTCATGGTACTGAATCCCAAGCCCATCATCAGCTTTTGATTTTAGTCATTGTAATGCTCTGTACCTCAGGGGAACCCCCTGAGCCCTCATGTTCATCCTTATAATATGATGGTGTTGTATCCAATGCAAAGTTTGTCATGTTGGGTGTCTTCGGAAGGCACTGAGCATTGTTGTTATAGTAATGCTATAGGTTGTAATTTCATGTATATAGTTATGAGGCTGAAAATGTCTCCTCATGGCTTAAAACAAACCCAGCCAAAACTCTCCAGGAGCAGAGGGGGCAGTTTACACCTCATCAGGGCATGTATGGGACAAACCCAGCCCAGCCTCACAGGAACAAAGGACACTGGCCTAGGCAGCAACAAAGGATATGTCAGACTCTCGAATGAGTAACCCCCATTCCTTTGGTCAGTTTGGGACTATGATGAGGTAATGCTCACCTGACTCTGAAGGCGGGGGGCAAAGCCAAGAGGGAAGAAAGAGCATGGTAAAAGGGAGAGATGTTTGCCATGCTCTCTCTCTTCCACCTCCATCTACAGACACCACCACGAAGTGACTGAAGTGCTTATCAAAGGAGAGAGCCTGGCTGAAGCGCAACCAGCCAGCCTGTGGTGAGAAGCATCTAAGTTTGTAAGGGCACTGAAGGTATTAAGATCAGCCTAGAATGCATTTTGCTTTTATTTCATTTGACCAGATCTGACTTGTTGTGCTTTGACTTATAATCACTTAAAATCTATCTTTTGTAGTTAATAAATTTATTTGTTTATTCTACCTGAAGCAGTGTGTTTAGTTTGAAGTGTCTCAGAGACTCCCCTGGGATAACAAGCCTGGTACATATCAATTTCTTTGTTAAATTGATGAACTCATATAAGCTTTCAGTGTCCAGCAGGCATAACTGGACACTGCAAGATGGAGGTTCCTAGGGTTGTGTCTGGGACCGGAGATATTGGCTAGTGTCATTCGGTTGCACAATCCAAGTAGCAGATGGCCAAAAGTGGTCACTCACGTAGCTAGGAGCAGCTTACATGCTACCGGCTGTGCGTGAACAGCCCGGGAGTGGGGGTTCTCACAGCAGAGCAGGGTAAGGCTGGCTCCCAGAGTCGAGGATTGGAGTGACCTAGCAGATCACCAGTCCAGCTAACACCAGGGGACTGTCACAGTCGTGCTATGCAAATAGTTCAGATAGGAGACAAACTATTCTATCCAGTGTGCTGTCTGAGTTCACCAAAGTAGAGCCATAGTCCTTATACACTCACAGCATCCCACTGACGTTGTGGGGGGGGGAGGGATGCTCTCTATGAATACTTTGGAGAACTATGGTCTGAATCAGAGTTTTGAGGATATGTGTGTCTTTTTTTCCTTTAAATCTGAAATAAGTAAGTAATAGGGAAGGCGCTACAGTAGCCCTTCAGTGAAGAAGAGCACGATAAACCATCATTACGGGCAGTGATGAGCTGCCAAATTTTTAACAACGGGTTCCCTCCTCCCTCCAAAATTTTAACAACGGGTTCCCTCCTTCCCCCCCCTCCGGGGGGGGGTCGTGCCCCGTCCAACCCCTCATGTTCCTTGACACACACACTCCGAGACCCCTGACCCATCCCCCCCTTCCCTGTCCCCTGACTAACCCCTTGCCGCCCCACCCAACCCCTCCTCTCATTCTCAATGGCCCCCCAGAACCCCTACCCCATACAACTACCCCTTCTCTTTGTCCCTGAGTGCCCCCACCACCTCCTCCAACCCTGCTCTTTCCTGACTGCTCCCCGGGACCCTTGCCCCCATTCAATCCCCCTGTTCTCTGCCCTCTGACCCCCCCACCCCCAAACTCCCCTACCCTCTCTCCAACACCCCCTCCCTGCCCCGTTACCGCGCTGCCTGGACGTGGCCGGGCCAGGACAGGAGTCGCGCAGCCGGAGGATGCGGCCGGGAGCCCAGCGGCCGGAGCCAGGTGGATGGCCGGGTGGAGCCAGGGAGGGCTGCGGCCAGAGCTGGAGCCGGGCAGCCGGGGCCGCCGCCACGCCCAGACCCGCGCTGCCGGAGCCCGGCCCCCTGGCAAAACAGCAGGGGCGGCTGGAGCCACGGGGCCAGGCCGGGCTGGAGGTGGGGGGCCGTGTCCAGAGCCGAGCATCCCGGTAGGTGGGGGCACGGCAGGGCCGGGGGGGGGGGTGCGGCCGGAGCCGGGCGGCCGGGGAGGGGTTGGGGGGGTCAGGGACGCGGGGCCGTGCCGCAGCCGGTGAGGGTCGGGCGGGGACCCGGGGACGGGGGGGGGACGGGCAGGGCCGCGGGGGGGGGATGCGGCCAGGGAGGGTCGGGCGGGGACCCGGGGGGGCGGGTGGCCGGGCAGGGTCGCGGCCGGGAACGCGGGGGGGGGGGACGCGGCCAGGGAGGCCGGTGAGGGTCGGGCGGGGACCCGGGGCCGGGGGGGGGCCAGGCAGGGCCGGGACCGCAGGGCCGGGAAGGTGGGGGGGGGGAGGACGCGGCCAGGGAGGGTCGGGCGGGGCCCCGGGGATGGGGGGGGGGGCAGGCAGGGCCGCGGGGGGGGATGCGGCCAGGGAGGGTCGGGCGGGGACCCGGGGGGGCGGGTGGCCGGGCAGGGTCGCGGCCGGGAACGCGGGGGGGGAGAGGGACGCAGCCAGGGAGGCCGGTGAGGCTCGGGCGGGGACCCGGGGCGGGGGGGGGGGGCCGCGCAGTGCCCCGAACGCCGGGCCGCGACCCCGGGGGGGGGGAGAACCCGGCAGGGGCGGTCCGGCGGGGACCCCGGGCCCGGGGGGGGGGGCCGGGCAGTGCCGCGAACGCGTGGCCGGGAACGCGTGGGGGGGGAGGACGCGGCCAGGGAGGGTCGGGCGGGGACCCGGGGACGGTAGGTGGGGGCAGGGCGGGGGGGGTGCGGCCGGAGCCGGGCGGCCGGGGAGGGTTTTGGGGGGAGGCGGGGACGCGGGCCGGGCAGGGTCGCGGCCGGGGAGGCGGGGACGGGACGCGGCCAGGGACCGGCCGGGGCACACGCCCCCGTTTCCTACCTTAGGGTCTGTGACGTTATTGATATAAATGGGGACCATATAGAACATGGGTTGCAACCAAGGTCCTGTAGTGGCACCAAACCTTGGGTAAAGGGGGTCATCTAAGGTGTCTAAGACCAGGTTCTGGGTTGCTGATTATAATTATGCTGTCTATATGTCTGTATCATTTTTAGTTGAAGTTATGAATGTTGGCTCTAGGCTGTCTGTATTTCAAGTTTGTGCTGTGCTTCTGGGGGAAGCCTCCCAGACAAGCTGGTGTTAGCTCTGCCTAGCCTGTTTGATGGCCCATTAAGGACCATTAAGGACACAATGGACCCATGGAGAGAAGGCAGACACGCCTTGTGACTCAGCAAAGTATGCAGGGACTGGCCCATGTGACTCCAGGCTCCATTTTGCTGTAAATTTCCACAGTGAAGACAAAGGGATTCTTACACCTGGAAAAGTCTATATAAGGCTAATGCCTCATCTCCATCTTGTCTTCAATCCTGCTTCTGACATCTGGAGGGACTTTGCTACAAACTGAAGCTTTACACAAGGGACTGAACGACCCATCCCAGTGGGGGATGTATTCCAGAGACTTAATCTGAACCTGCAGTTTACTCCAGCACTGCTGCAAGCCTGAACTAAGAACTTTGCCATTACTGTATGTAATTGATTCCATTTAACCAATTCTACCTCTCATCTCTACCTTTTTCCCTTTGTAAATAAACCTTTAGATTTTAGATTCTAAAGGATTGGCAACAGCGTGATTTGTGGGTAAGATCTGATGTGTATATTGACCTGGGTCTGGGGCTTGGTCCTTTGGGATCGAGGGAACCTTTTTCTTTTATTGGGGTGTTGGTTTTCATAACCATTCATCCCCAGGACGAGTGCACTGGTGGTGATACTGGGAGACTGGAGTGTCTAAGGAAATTGCTTGTGTGACTTGTGGTTAGCCAGTGGGGTGAGACCAAAGTCCTTTTTGTCTGGCTGGTTTGGTTTGCCTTAGAGGTGGAAAAACCCCAGCCTAGGGCTGTGACTGCCCAGTTTAAGCAATTGGTCCTGATTTGGCACTCTCAGTTGGGTCCCGCCAGAATCGCTCCGTCACAGTGGCGTAGTCGGCAGGATCCACAGAACCAGGTCAATTAAGCTTTGGGTCAGAACCCCACGCTATCCAAATTTTAACTTTGGGATTGAGAGTTTGGTTGGTTAAAGATCAGTGACCATGAGACAGAGAGCATCAGGAAAAGCAAGGAAACTGCAAGCCTTGAGAGACAGCCTGCAGTTTGATTATGAGCAAGAACTGGCAGAAATTCGAATGGAGAAAGAGGCTGATGAGAGAAAGAAAGAAGTTGCTAAGAGAGAAGAAAAAGCTCGTAAGAGGCGTCTGGAGCTGCTGGCTGCTGAGGAGAAAACTCGACAGACGCAACAGGAGACGGCTAGACTCCAACTCCAAGTCAAAAAAGCAAGGGAAGAACAGCAGAGACTGTATCCTCTTGAAAGTCCAGTTTGTAACAATGTTGGTATGTTGTATAACTCTGAGCAGTTGTCTGGGGGTAACCAAATGTACCCCAACAATGCCACCTTTTATGTCAATGCTGTTACTGTGTGTTCAGTAGGGGGTGGCCCCATAAACGGTGCCAGTGCTATGTATGAGAGTGTAAAAGTCAATGGTAAAAGCTGTTTAGGGCAAACTATGGCTTCTAACATCACTCTTATTAAAGCAGATCTGGTCAAAGAGGAAGATTATTTACCAAATCAGAGTGTGAATGTTGTAATCCTCTGTGAGTTTACTGTCCGTGTGCCTTTAGCCAGAATCCACCTTGAGTGGAATGGGGCTCAGCATGAAGTGATAGCTGGCGTCAGGAAGTTATTGCCTAAAGATCTTTTAATTGGGGAAAATGTTAAAGCTTTGTTCAGTCCAGGTAGCCAGTCACAGGAGAGGAATAATCTTAAACCTGTGTCTATTGTGAGCAATGATTTGCCTGAGGAGGGTTGCTCCAAAGGTTTGTCTGTGCAAAAAAGCAGTGTGTCTGGGAATGAAGTTTCTGAATGTCTGTCTAATGTCTCAGAAGGAAATCTGGAGTTAGATCAAGAGCAGAAAGATCTCATTGGTGAGGAAAATGTTTCTCAGGAGCAGATTAAAGTAGATGGTCAGGTTAAATCCCTAACTGAGGAAGGAAAGGGTAAATTTGTAATGGGTAATGGATTGGTGGCTAGTGCAGCTTGTAGAAGTGAACCTGAAATGGGTAACTGTGATTTGCTAAAAGTAGCTCAGTGTAGTGAAAAGAGCAGCAGCTTATCTGTTGGGAGTGGCAATGTGCCTGGTAGGGAAAGTTTGGAGGAGCCTAGGCAGCCTTGTGAGCTGATGGCTTTGTCTAATCAGCAATTTGGGAAGGGAGGGATAGTGGAAGATGAGTGTCCATATCCCTTACCTGTTTCCTGTGTGGAGAAATGTGACAGTGAAGGGAATGGGCCTGTCTCTGTCAGGGGTATTGACTTGCCTATGAAGGAAGCTACCCCAGTCTCCAAGCAGTTGTCTGTGAACAGCCCTGTGTGCTGGGACAAGGGAAGTGAAATCCCAAGCTGTGTGTCTGGTGAAGGAGAATGTGTCTCCTGCTCTTCTGTGTCTGTGGAGCAGACAGAAGGGGCCTTTCAGCCTGTGATGGTTGAGGGTGATTCAGTTGTCTCAAAGTTGGTTGTAAATACAGCTAAAGCCCAGGAAGGGAATGGTCCTAAGTTTGTGTCTGCTGGGGAGAATGGCACTGTGACTAGGTTGCATCCAGTTAGTGTCTTAGCAAAATCCCAGAGAACAGACAATTCTGGTGCTTGTAGTTTGCCAGTTGCTAATGTGTGGTTGGAAAAGGGTGTTGCAACTCTGTCTAATCAGGGTAATACCCTAGCCAGGGCACAAGGAGAGCATGAAGGTGATTTAAATGTGTTACCTACTGACAGTTTGACAACTTGTAGCAAGAAGGAAAAGATTCCTGAACTTGTTCATGGCCAAGGGAAGGAGACTGCTTCTGACCTGTTATCTAGAAAGTCTGTAGGTGTGCCTCAAAGGGGATTGTGTAGAAATCCGCCTGTTGGGCCTAAGGTGATTCTGAATGTAAGTGAGACCCAGAAAGCATCTTTGGTTGCTCAGGGAAGTGTTCCTTTAGAGCAAGCCCTAGGTGAAGAGGGGAAAGGCAAAACTTCTGTGAGGGGTGAATTGCTGCTTAGAGAAGCTCCTAGGGAAGGGAATCCTCATGGTAGCCTGTGCAAGCAGTTTACTGCAACTGAAGGGTGTAAAAGTGATTTAATCAAGGAAGTTTCAGTTCCTAACAGCCAGAAATTTTCTGTTGTGAATGGATCCACTGACTTTCCTTTTGAGAGATCCAGTGTGGGCAGCTTTGAAAAGGTCTCAGGTGGAGTAGAAGCTGTTAAGGAAGTTGAGCAGCCCTATAACCACCTGGCTGTGTGTAGCCAGCTTGTTGGGGAGACAATGGTGTTGGGACAGGAATGTCTCCATGCTGAATCGGTAAGTGAGCAGTCTGTGCTTCAGGATCTGAGGACAGATTCAGTTACTGGTGTTTCAATGCAGAACAGTTTTATGGCTGAATGCTTAAGGAGGCAGGGGAGAGCAAGCCAGCTCTCACCCTCAGACTCTTTGGATTTGTGTGGTATCTCTGTAAGACAAAGTCCAGCCTTGGAATCCATAGCAGCTAAAGAGTTAAAAGCTAGTGTCTGTGTTGATGCGAATTACTTGGCTGGCAGGGAGAAGAAAGAACTGCTAATAGCTGTTAGCACAGAGGGCCCACCCCATCAGCCAGTGAATTCTGTTAAGCAAGAGAAATCAGGGTTTAATCCAGAAGGAAAGAGAAGACTGAATTTTGCAAAGGGAAGCCACAGGCTAACCCTAAAATGCCCAAACTCCAATGGTATTGAGCCAAGGGTGTGGCATGACAAATATGATTGTAAATGGACACTTGCAATGAATTGGTTGTTATTGCTAATGCTAACTGTAACAATGTATAATGTGCCTAATCTTTTGGAAAATCCCTTGAACATGTTGAAAGGAATACATGAAAACACACTTTATGTTAAAGGGCCTTGCTATACTGATGTTTCACAATTAATGCCTGTAAACAGTGTTGGAACTTTTCACAGGGGAAAATACATTCCAGACCTGATGTGCTGTATGAAAGGGGAAACTGAGGCACACTACCATATTGCTTTCATGGCTAAATGCCAAAAGTCCTGTACTATGAACAACATCAATATCTACATTGGTTTAATGTTGATTGGGTTCAAAACATTGGCCAAAGCTGGTATGAATAAAGTAGCTGTTTTCTTTAGCTCTTGGCAAGATCACATGAAACATACAGGAACCATGCTGCAAAAGCTAACCAAGTTATACCTTAAGTTTGTAAAGAGATCCATTCATGTTATTGAACATGACTTTGATAAACCATTTCGGTTATACACTGGTACGGCCTCTAGCCCAACACTAGCTGTAGTGAGACAGACCCAAGGAAAGGGGGCTCTTGGGATGCAGTCAGCGATGTTTTGTCATCCCTTCCTGCATCAATTTTGCGTTGGGGGTGTGACGTTATTGATATAAATGGGGACCATATAGAACATGGGTTGCAACCAAGGTCCTGTAGTGGCACCAAACCTTGGGTAAAGGGGGTCATCTAAGGTGTCTAAGACCAGGTTCTGGGTTGCTGATTATAATTATGCTGTCTATATGTCTGTATCATTTTTAGTTGAAGTTATGAATGTTGGCTCTAGGCTGTCTGTATTTCAAGTTTGTGCTGTGCTTCTGGGGGAAGCCTCCCAGACAAGCTGGTGTTAGCTCTGCCTAGCCTGTTTGATGGCCCATTAAGGACCATTAAGGACACAATGGACCCATGGAGAGAAGGCAGACACGCCTTGTGACTCAGCAAAGTATGCAGGGACTGGCCCATGTGACTCCAGGCTCCATTTTGCTGTAAATTTCCACAGTGAAGACAAAGGGATTCTTACACCTGGAAAAGTCTATATAAGGCTAATGCCTCATCTCCATCTTGTCTTCAATCCTGCTTCTGACATCTGGAGGGACTTTGCTACAAACTGAAGCTTTACACAAGGGACTGAACGACCCATCCCAGTGGGGGATGTATTCCAGAGACTTAATCTGAACCTGCAGTTTACTCCAGCACTGCTGCAAGCCTGAACTAAGAACTTTGCCATTACTGTATGTAATTGATTCCATTTAACCAATTCTACCTCTCATCTCTACCTTTTTCCCTTTGTAAATAAACCTTTAGATTTTAGATTCTAAAGGATTGGCAACAGCGTGATTTGTGGGTAAGATCTGATGTGTATATTGACCTGGGTCTGGGGCTTGGTCCTTTGGGATCGAGGGAACCTTTTTCTTTTATTGGGGTGTTGGTTTTCATAACCATTCATCCCCAGGACGAGTGCACTGGTGGTGATACTGGGAGACTGGAGTGTCTAAGGAAATTGCTTGTGTGACTTGTGGTTAGCCAGTGGGGTGAGACCAAAGTCCTTTTTGTCTGGCTGGTTTGGTTTGCCTTAGAGGTGGAAAAACCCCAGCCTAGGGCTGTGACTGCCCAGTTTAAGCAATTGGTCCTGATTTGGCACTCTCAGTTGGGTCCCGCCAGAATCGCTCCGTCACAGGGTCGTCTTCCTGGGCCGGGGAAGCCTGCCTGCTTCTCAGCCCTCCCAGGCTTCCCGCGCGAACAGCTGATTCGCGGGAAGCCGTGGGGGAGGAGAAGCAAGGAGGAGCTTCATGGCCAGAGGTGGAGGCAGAATTTGCAACTGTTCGCGCAAACTGTTTGCTAAAAATAGACGCCGGACAGAGAACTTTAGCAAGCAGTTCGCTGTCCGGCGTCTAATTTTAGCAAACGGTTCGCGCGAACCGTTGCGAACCGTCTGCAGCTCACCCCTGATTACGGGTAATACTGGTTTCCTCATTCTAATAAAATTCTTTGTTCAATGTTACAAGAAAGTGACTGAGTCTTCTGCTAAATTATTTTAAACCAAAAACCTCCTTTAAAAATCGTGTTTTCAAAAACTGACAATTTTTACTGAATACCAAAATTTTGAACTAAAAATAGGTTTTTTTAGTTTTGGTTTCTCATGAAACTAAAAAAAAAACCTGAAAATTTTCTGTATTAAAAAATTTCCTGCAAAAAATTAGCATTGCCTGGTTGAGTCTAAAGATAATAAATTTCACAGGTAGGATGTGACTAAACCATGAAGAACCTCAACGTAATGGACAAAAAGTTTCTACCTGATGTAGTGGAAAGCTAAGAGGCGCTGTCATAATCAAAGTGATGATCTAGGAAGATTATTGTGGCATCAGCCTTTCGAAGTGACCTGAATAGGCAAGGTTGCAGCAGTGAAGGCTGGAGAGGAAGAGACTGTTGTAGTTGAGCTGTTAAATGATAAGGACAAGAAATCTGGCAATTGGGACAGAGAGAAAAGCCCCAAATGAAAGATGTTAAGATTTGAAAACTATGGAGAGACTCAAGCCAAAAATGGCATCCATATTGCAGCCAGAGCATCTAGAAGGATTACAGTGTTTTCTGCAGTCCCACACTAGCAAAAAATAATAGGCAAATAATATTTAATATTTAATATTCAAAGCTTGTGTAATTTGTCTTTTATTTGAAAATGAAACAAAAATATCAATAGGTGACTTCTTCATTTTTTTTAAGACCATAAGAACAACCATACTGGGTCAGACCAGTATGGTCTATCTAGCCCAGCATCCTGTCTTCAGACAGTGGCCAGTGCCAGATGCTTCAGAGGGAATGAACAGAACCAGGGCAATTTCAGGTGATCCACCCTCTTCCAGTCCCAGCTTCTGGTAGTCAGAGGTTTAGGGACATCCAGAGTCTGGAGTGGTGTCTCTTGATGGATCTTTTTATAATGGCATTCCACTCTGCAGTTAATGCAGTGTATCATATTTTACAAGTTTTTATTAATACTGAGTGTTTACTACAGGCAACATATCAACTATTTAGTGTAAGCAACTAAATCATAACATAGTTTAACCAGAAGTGCACAAGTAAAATAAATCCCAACATTAAAATGTACTACTAAAATTAATAGGCCAGATCTTCAGCTGGTGTAAATCTGTGTATGGAGCTACACTAATTTACACTAACTGAGAATCTGGATGTGTGTGCGTGTGTGTGCGCGCGCGCGCACGCATGAGTGTGTGTGTGTAGTTAAAATTTAAATTAGGGCCACAGTCATACTTCAGGCTCAGTTGTGACTGAAAGGCATAGTCCCATTTTGGGAGCAATGTGAAGCCATTCCACACTGGGACAAACATTGAAAGACATCCTGCCTCAAAAATGCCTGCTGGATTTATTTGGTAAAGAGAGGTATGATGGGGCAATAGTGGATGAGGGAGGCCCCGCCCCTCAGCAATTGAGGGGCATGCAACAAGTGGAGGGACAGTTTAAAAGGGTATTGGCAGCCCAGGGGAAGGGTGGAAGGAGCTACAGGTTACACCAGAAAATGAGGGTGCTGCCTGGAGCTGAGGGAAGAGTGACTATGGCACCGGTAAGACTGTTCCAGAAGAAGTGACCCAGAATCCCTTCCCTACTTTTGGCACCAAAGAGTGAGATGTTACCCTCTGGGCAGACTAAACTGCTATTACTAAGACTGTTACCGTGCCCCAAAGGAAGGCGCTCCAGCCTGGTAGGAAGAGCTCCAGGGAGACGTGTAACTTGGGGTGGACCGATGGATGGTCTGGACCCTTTTAGGCCCTGGGTCTGAACCTGGTGAAGTGGGTTGTCCCAGGTCTTCCCTCACCTTGTCCCCTTCCCCTCTGTCACAACAGAGACTTGAGGGCAGAAGAAGAAAAACACGTGGGGTTTGGGGGTGGGGGGGTGGGGAGGCTTGCAGTATGCCATTTGGGAGGGCCCCCTTCCAGAATGGAGAAACTGAAAAGTTGTGGCCTGATCATGAGGCTAGCTGGCTTTCAGACTGACCCACTAAAAGAGGTAACATAACTGCTGCTAGACCATTTCATGGGGGTGTAGTTTATTCATTTGATGGCAGGTATTTGTAGAGACACATAACCATGACTCTGCATCCTCCCACTTTGGGGTGTTGTGTGACCCCAGGAGCATAAGGAGTGAGTCGTTCATGTGTGTTACAAGAATGCCATATAAAAGGGATGTGTGTACATACGAAAATAGTTTAAAAAATAATGTGCAGGCATATGGTATTAAGAATATGCTGCACTGTTCTTGGCTTTTGTGGGACCAATAACATTTGTTGTTGTGCACTGAATATGGCTTTTTGTGTGCAGTTCTTTACATAGAGCTCTTAACAATGTGCTCCTCAAAGTGCAGGGACTGTAATTTGTAGTTTGGCCTTACATAGGCCACACAAGGGAGAAAATCTTCCCTCCCCGACATTCTCTTGAGGCCTAGAAAGAATCTGGCCTTCATTTTTACAAAGTCCTTATTCATATCCCGCTCCCATTGGCTTCAGTCCTGTGTTTGCCTCCATTGACATTAATGAGGATTTTCCTTGAGCCAAGGATTTCAGGGTTTCGACTCCGGAAAAGATTTATTTTTGTTTGAAAGACAAGAGAGAATTTGTCAGAATGTGACCTGTATTTCTAGATTTATATCACTATGGGCTGTTTAATTTATAAAATATGTGTACAGAAGAACCTCACTAACAAAGCACTAATAAGATCCATTTTGAATTACTGACTTTTCTGCATTAGCAAGCAAGAGAATAAACACAGTATAAAAGCAAAGATAATGGATCACTACATGCATCTTGTTCATTTATTTTGACCATTGCAACTCAGTTTTAATTATTTATGATACTTCATGTACAAATAAATGTTCTGTGGTATATTTTGTAAATAAAATGAAATATTAGCAATATGTCAACTCCCCAGAGACTCTCCTATTAAATCTTTACTGAAAGATGGGGCAAGGTGTCCAGTGTTTATACAGATTATAAAGTGTGCACATTAACAAGTTTCAACTGTGTTCATTTTCTAGCTTTGAACTGAATTGTTACACAGTATGGAATAGCTGGATGTGCCATAGGAGTTCTCCTACACATACATGTGCAACTTCATTTCCTCTTAAAATAACTGAAAACGGGAACAATTGAAGCTGGCAATTCATGGTTTTTGTTTCCAGGGAGTGTGACCATTCCCATAGATCCTTTACAGAGTGCTTCCTGTTTCATGAAAATGTGAAAGGTAAGAAGAAACGCCGCTCTGAACAGAATCTGAGTGATGTTCACAGGTATCAATCACTGGATCACCTGCCACTACTTATGCTGAATCCAGGATGTAATCCTGGCTCCACTGAGTCAATGACAAAACTTCCATTGACTTCAATGGGGACAGAATTACACCCCCAGTGCCTCAACTACACAGGCCTGCTGATTTAGAGAATTAAGAAGGAAGGAACTTGATGTTTTTCTAACTTATTCTTTTAACTACTTGTATGAATGAGCATTTATATCTCTACAACTATAGTGTATATTCCAAATGAACATGACATAATTAGTGTACCCTCATATCCATTCAGTAAGTTGTTCATAGAGGGCTTGACCCAAAGCCCACTGAAGTCAATAGAAAGATTCCTATTGGCATCAGTGGTTAGATTAGGCTCGCACTAAGCACTACCAGTGACTTTAGGGTTGAAGATCACTTCCATCTAGTTTCAGCCATATTGCTACCTTAGTACAATAATAGAGGTAGTGCAATACTGTAGTGCAGTAGGAACCTGATTTTTTTTTACACCAATTATACATTGATATAACTCCATTAACTTCAGCAGATTTACTCCTGATTTACACTGTTGAGAGTGATAAGAGAATCAGGCCTTATAGGTATGTATGCTTTTATTTATTTATTTATTTATTTATTTTACACATCTTATCCACACAAGTTAGTCGGAAATAAGATGCATGACAATTCTGGAGAATGAGGTAATCCTTAACTGTGGTGAATGAAACTCCAGCTATTCTTTTTCTGTTCATCAGAATCCTTACTTTTTTGCCATTACATTTCTTTCCTTCTCTTTTGCTCTTTAAATTAATTCTCCCCTTTTCACCAGTGCAGTACATTATCTGTATTGGTTTAAGACAACAGTTCTCAGAAACGTCCATTTCTCACTCTTCACTGATTATTGCATAGCAGGTATTAATATTAGAAACATACTGTACAATCAGTTTTAGTGGGAACCTTAATACACTAGACCTTGAGTACTAAATTTATCCTTAGATGAACTCTTATTTGGTTTCTTAGCAATGCATTAGATTTGATTCTGCCAGTCATATACTGTAACCAATCTATGCCTGCAGCATCCATTGATGAAAATATTATATATACCAATATTTCTATATAAATTTACTTTTATAAGGCATCTCATGCCCAAAGACCTCTATTATAAGGGAGTTATGAATGTGGCTCAATGATAGTGTATGGTCCTTAGTGTATGTCTATACTGCAGCTGGGAGCAGGCTTCCCAGCATGAGGTAGGGGTGGGAGTGGGGAGGAGGGGGCGCAAAGACAGAAGATGTGCTAGCTCTGCTCCAAAGTACCAGTGTGGCTGTAGCAGTTGGGTTAACCACCTGAATTCCAGCCAAGGGGATGTACTCAGGTGGCTAGCCCAAGCCATCACCTGTGATTGCTCTATTTTTAGCAGTCTAGCATGCTCCCAGCAGCAGTGAAGGGATACCCTGAGTATCATTCTCTTTATTCTTGCCTTTCTGGGAAATTTCCTTTTCTCTGCTACTATGGTGCATTTCTCCAGATTACTATGTAGATTCAGTGGTCCCACACTCCATAAATTCTTCCAACTCCTCCTCCCATTACGTAGATCAGTCATCCTGATGTACATCTGGTATGATTTAATCTCCTTTATTGTCAACTTTGAATCTCCTTTCATTGTCAATGTAAAACATAACATTGTGTTCTATAGCCAACTTTATTTTACTCTGAAATGTTTTGGGCTATGGCATTTCATCTGATGTTTTTTTTCCTCTGTGGAAGGAATAGAGAACTTTTGGTTTCCAGAGGCTTGGTGCAGGATCACGACATTTCTTTGGTGGAACATTGTTGCTTTGTGCACTAAATGTACTTATTTTAAAAAAAATTAGTAAAGGTTAGGTCATCTAAATCCATTTTGAAGGGCTGTAGTTCTATATTGTTTTTGTTGCTATGTTTTGCATTTGTTACAAATTTTGGGATTCCACAAAATAAAAACTGCATTTTCCAGAAGGACAAAACTTATAACATTGCAATGAGACATAGTTTTGTTTTCTTTACCCTTATTGAAAAAAAAAACAAAATAAATGAGAATTCAAAAGTAAGTCCATTTCTTTTATAAACAAAACTTTTCACAGACTTCAGGAGATGAAGATATGAGCAATACAAGGAGAAGCTTCCTAAACAAAGTAAATCTGTAAGGAGTCTAAAGATCTTCTCCCTCATCATTTTTTAGATTTTCAGAGATGTAGCGGAAAGAGGCAGTATGCCATATGTGCTGTGAAAAATCCCAAATATGACAGGTGCGGAAATACTTGCACCCAAGCAGCTCTCTCTGATGCCTTAGGAATCCATTTTAAATATAGACCAATCTGAATATGAATTGAGGATTTTAGCCTTAAACATTCCTAGTTAGTGAGCTCTTGGGGGGCAGGGAACTTCTCTTCCTGTGGTTCTTTTAGTAGCGCCTGGAACAACGCGGTTCTGGTCCTGACTGGAACCTTGGGACATTACCCCAGTACACTATTACTATACTACTGCTAATAATGTGATAGTTTAATACAGGGATCAGCAAACTTTGGCACATAGCCTGTCAGGGAAATCCACTGGCAGGCTGGGATGGTTTGTTTACCTGCAGCGTCTGCAGGTTCGGCCAATTGCAGCTCCCACTGGCCACAGTTTGCTGTTCCAGACCAATGGGGGCTGCGATCAGCCAAACCTGTGGATGCTGCAGGTAAACAAACCATCCTAGCCTGCCAACGGATTTCCCTGATGGGCCGCGTGCCAAAGGTGGCCGATCCCTGTTTTAGTATATACCAGGGGTTGGCAACCTCTGGCACGTGGCTCGCCAGGGCAAGCACCCTGGCAGGCCGGGCCAGTTTGTTTATTTGCTGCATCGGCAGGTTTGACGGACTGCGGCTCCCACTGGCCGTGGTCCCTGGCCAAGGGCAGCGGCGGGAAGCGGAGCGGGTGAGGGATGTGCTGGCTGCGGTTTCCTGCCACCCTCATTGGCCTGGGATGGCAAACCGCGGCCAGTGGGAGCCGCGATCAGCCGAACCTGCCGATGCGGCAGGTAAACAAATTGGTCCAGCCCGCCAGGGTAAGTACCCTGGCGAGCCACGTGCCAGAGGTTGCCGACCCCTGGTATATACTGTCAAAAGCAGAGATAGCTGCTAACCGTAAAATATCAGGATAGCCTCTAACTAGCTAAAGCTTCATCTACTTTTTCCGGACAAGAAAACCTGGGCCTGATCCTGAAAACCCCTATGTGAGTACTCTTCTTGTTTGCAAGTTGTCCCACTGAAATCAATTAGCTTTCAAATAATTCTGTTGCCACGTCTGAGATAAAGTTATTTGAGGTAGGTTTTCCAGCTCCAGTAGGGCTTTCTTTATTAAAATGTCACATGTAAATAAATTAGTTCTTTAAAAAAATAAAAAAGCAGACACAGTAACCACATGTCTTGATTTAAAAAAATACAAAAAGTTTTGAGAGAAATGATGCAGAAAACCAGAATAATTTGACATCATTCGGGAGTGTGAGTTTAGCATCTGACAGAGTGGTGTCTGTCTGAAAGTTACAGACATAAAGAGTTTGTAGGTCAGGAAAGATATGTTTAGAAGGGGTGGTCTTTAGAGAGATTTACTTTTTACATCCCCTTCCCAGTTTCCCCTGAGAATGAAAAGGAAAAAAGTCTGCCTCCGCATCACTTAAGCAGTTCTTGGCAGTGTAGGCCAACTTCTTATACAAGAATGTCTTTGGTACTGTTAAATCTCCAACCTGAGTACAGAATGACATGAGAACTAATGAGAACAAGATGGTGGCAGTAATATTTGGCTGTTGATTCCAAATGAGTTTTCTTCCAAACAGATATTTACAGTAGAACTGGTTGCAAAATGTTTTTTTGAAAATGCAGTTTCCACAACATTAAAATTTTCCAGGGAAAATTTCCATTTAGGAAAAAAAAAAGAGTTATTTTTCCATCAGGAAAATCTAAACAAAATATGTCATGTCCAGTTGAGTAAGCCAGACTTAAAACATTTTGGTTCTTCAAACTGAATCAAAATGTTTCATTTTGGGCAAATTCAACATTAATCTGTTTCTGCCTGAGCTCCCAAAGTATATCCTAGGAGCTGTGGTGCAGGGGCTTTGGGACCCCATTCTTTCCTATAGGTTGGGCTCTCCAGCTGGACTACATCTCTCATGATGCACCTGTTGGTGAACTCCTGTGGTGCATCGTGGGAGTCCCAGTCACTGCAGTCCATCCTGAGAGATGTAGTCCATCCTGGGATCCTAGATTATGGAGAAGAATGAGAGCATGAGGCACCTGAGCTCAAACTCCCATGAGGCATTATGGCTGTTCAGGCCATTCAATATCTAACTGAGCCAAAATTAAATGTTTCAAATTGGTTCAACAAACTACAGTGAAATGGTTCAGTCCAGGAATATTGAAACATTTTGTTTCAATCAAAAAAGTTCAAATGAAAAATCTCAATATTTCTTAATCAATTTTTCCAAACTTTTCATTCCACAAAAAAATGATATTTTGACTTTTATCCCCAATTATGGTGAAAACAAGTTTTGAAAGGTAATAATTTCCAATGCGATGGAAATTCTGTTTTTTACCAGCTCTAATGTGCAGTAAACACGACAGTGTTCTTGTTGTGAGTGGCATGAAATTCCTGTTCTGTGCATTAATTACAGAAGGGTTTGTACAAAATAAAAAAACCTCAATCCCTACCCACCCTTTTTTATTGCTAATTTCCCAAACCAAATCAACGCTTAAAAAAAAAAAGTTTTTCTCTAGAGATGTCCTATTCCACTGACCTCTCGTCAGATTCCCTCCCTCCTTTCTTCTGATGTCTGCCTGCTTCTTGTACTGTGTTCTTATCCTTGCAACTACCACCTCCAGTGAACATTGGCTATCAATTTCAATGGGACTTGATGGTGCTCAGCACCTTTTTGGATTTAGTTCTTTCATAGGAACATATGGGACTCAGCATAAAGATAGATAAAGATAGAAGGCTTAACACCATGTGTGGTCACTAGGAATCAAGCTGTGAGACCATGAGAATAGATCCTAAAGTTTCAGCATTATTTAAGAGTTATCTAAATAATATCCATTTTCACCCATAAACTATGATAGACCATCTCAGATATCCACCATGAGATTTTCAGCAAAATCTGAAATCCTGCGTACACAACCTCTTAATTGTGGTTAACACATGTGAGCTCATATTATATTAGACAAAAGTATTTATCTCCAAGCAATGTAGTTCATGAAATTCTAATTAGCTAGGTCATGAAAGTACAAAGGGGCATCCATTGCAGTAATGAATTGTTTTAACATATTTATTGATTTTTCCACCGAAAATTAACACAGTTCAAAAAGATGAGAACCTTTGGTAATCCTGTCTCCTGTTGTTTATATATAATGTGTACTGTATCAACAATAAACAAAAAAGAAACAAACAACAAGAAGTTAGCTAACAGGAAAGAAATCTATAATCATTTCTAACAAATTTTCATACAGCCTCACAAATATACCTCTATACAAATGGTCTAACTATGTATGCCAAAAACACTTCAAGAGCACATTCAATCTGTGGTAAATAAATAAATAAATAAACATATCTAGGATTCCATTAGTAGCTCCAGCTAAATATGAATCGCTGATTTATAGTTTTATCAAATTTCTCATTCATAATGTGTATGAGGTCCACCAGCTGGTCTGGCTCATAAAACAAATAGGAATTTTTATTATGAAACTGCCTTGCATCAGAAGGGGTGGAAAGGTTTGAACTCTGCATGCATACATTTAAGATCAGGAATTAGAGAAGCAATTTTATGTTGTATGAATTGAGTAATTGATACTCATAAGAACATACAAACGGCCATACTGCATCAGGCCAATGGTCCATCTAGCCCAGTATCAAGTTTTCCAACAGTGGCCAATGCCACGTGCTCCAGAGGGAATGAACAGAACAAGTAATCATCAAGTGATCCAGCCTGTCGCCCACTCCCAGATTCTGGCAAACAAAGGCGAGGGACACCATCCCTACCATCCCGGCTAATATCCATTGATAGACCTATCCTTCATGAATGTATCTAGTTCTTTTTGAACCCTGTTATAATCTTGGCCTTCACACCATCCTCTGGCAAAGAGTTCCACAGGTTGACTGTGCATTGTGTGAAGAAATACTTCCTTTTGTTTGTTTTTGGTTAATTTAATTGTGTGAGACCTAGTTCTTGTGTTATGAGAAGGAATAAATAACACTTCGTTATTTACTTTCTCCACACCAGTCATGATTTTATAGACCTCTATCATATCCCCCCTTAGTTGACTCTTTTCCAAGTTGAAAAGTCTCAGTCTTATCAATCTCGTCTCATATGGCAGCCGTTCCATACCCCCTAATCATTTTGTTGCCCTTTTCCAATTCCAATATATCTTTTTTGACATGGGGTGACCATATCTGTATGCAGTATTCAAGATGTGGGCGTACCATGGCTTTATATAGAGGCAATGTGATATTTTCTGTCTTATTATCTTTCCCTTTCTTAATTATTCCCAACATTCTGTTTGCTTTTTTTGACTGCCACCGCACATTGAGTGGATGTTTTCAGAGAACCATCCACAATGACTCTAAGATCTTTCTTGATTGGTAACAGCTCATTTAGACCCCATCATTTTATCTGTATAGTTGGGATTATGTTTTCCAACATGCATTACTTTGCATTTATCAACATTGGATTTAATCTGCCATTTTGTTGCCGAGTCACCCAGTTTTGTGAGGTCCCTTTGTGACGCTTTGCAGTCTGCTTTGGACTTAACTATATTGAGTAGTTTTGTATCACCAGCAAATTATGTCACCTCTCTGTTTACCACTTTTTCCAGATCATTTATAAATATGTCGAACAGACCTAGTCCCAGTACAGATCCTTGATGGACCCCACTATTGACCTCTCTCCATTCTGAAAACTGATAATTTATTCCTACCCTTTGTTTCCTATCTTTTAACTAGTTACTGATCCATGAGAGGACCTTCTCTCTTATCCTAGGAGAGCTTACTTTGCTTAAGAACTTTTGGTGAGGGACCTTGTCAAAGACTTTCTGAAAATCTAAATACACTGTATCCACTGGATCACTCTTGTCCACATGCTTGTTGACTCCCTCATATAATTCTAGTAGATTGGTGAGGCATGATTTCCCTTTTAAAAAAACTATGTTGACTCTTTCCCAACAAATTGTGTTAATCTATGTCTCTGATAATTCTGTTCTTCACTATAGTTTCAACCAATTTGCCTATGCAGACCCTGGCTGAACCCTAGTCTCTCTCACTGGGTCAGGCACATTGGCCCCTTTCTTCATGCGTCCCTGCATGCCCCCCCATCTCCATTTGGACCTACACCCCAACACTCAGCCCCTGCCCCAGTCTGTCCCCCCACTAGCCCTTCTGAACCCCCCAGTCTGTGACACCCCCCCAGCAGCCCCATGTGTCCCACACTCTTCATCCCTCCTATATTTCATGCCCCCCATATCCCACAGCAGGGTGCTGTGAGGAATGCAGCCTCATCTCCTCCCTATCCATAGCTGGGCTGCTCCCACCTGGCAGTGGCTGCCCTGTGTTCTGGCACCACAGCAGCACCTGTGGGTGAAAGGTAACTGCAGCATCTCTCTGGCAGAATGTATTTTCTGCAGGGGACATGAATTCTGCACATGTGCAGTGGTGCAGAATTCCCCCAGGAGTGAATTGAGTAACTCTATACTACTATAAAAGAATCTGGGTATTGTGAGAACATTTTAAATGTCTACTTGCAATCTGAATGGAAAAAAATCATCAATAAATTTCATTGGGGTTAGTCTCTTCAGTGAGACCTGAATGGGTCTACTCCAGTTATTGTCTCTAGTCCTGGGTTAATATCATGTACGTTTTGGATATATGAAATGATTCACAATCTCTTTATTCAACTATGGTTCCTTTTTACCTTTAATCAGCAAATAATAATCAGCTATCCAGAAGTCATATTGACAGGGATAGATTCAAATTGATATAATAAAACACATAAGATTTTTTGTGGCTTTACTAACCTAAGTGTAGGAGATGAAAATATTGCTCATTTAAGTTCTTTGTTGAACAGTCTATGGCTAATTATGTGAGCTTAAAAAACATGAGGAAGATGGTCACATCTTTTGTAAATGTCATTTCTTCCTTAGTGCCTACAACTATTTTTACATAGGTCTGGATATTTTTTAAATTCTTAGCTGTTGTAGCATTTTAGTTAGTTGCCATGTCATGTTTCATTTGGCTCCATGTCATAGCTATTCTGGAAAAGCAGCAAACATACCTTTATCATTATTTTATATTAGTCATTCATAGAGGGAAGGGCAGAGAAGTTCCATGCTTGCATAAGGAGAGAGTGCTCTTTTATCTCAAGGTGAAACTTTGTATCATAGGCACTTATTATAAGACCAATCTGATGAAGGTAAATGGAATAGTGATGTAGAGCTAATCCAAATATCAGAAAGGGGGGAATTTCAACCAAAATATGAAAAAAAGTTCTTGTTGAAATTTTCAGCATAAAATTTTGACTTTTCATCAAAAAATGGAAACCACAGAAAACAAAAATGTTTATGTTTTTGGCAATTGAAAATTTGAGGCTTTCATTTGAAATATACTTGTGGTCTTTGGATGACATTTTTTTCAGATATTCAAGAAAACAATCAAAATTTCAAGGAAAGCGTTTTGTGAAAATTTTACTTAGTCAAAAACTCAATTTTCCATTTGGGGGATTGTACTATTGGGTTATCCGGGAGAGGGGGCGGGCGGAAGCCCGCCCCATGCTAACGGATCCTCCCCCCAGCCCAAGGGGAGGATCCACAGGGCCACGGAAACCCACTAAGTGCGGGGGACAACTAATAAAAGAACAGGGACAGGAGTGAGGTCAAAGGGTCATAAGGAGGGAGCCTGATGGGGACACCGAGCAGAGAACCCCGGACAGCGCCCACTGCTCCTCGAAGGCGTCAAGGGAGCCAGCGGACGCCGCCCAGAGGAACTCTGCCCGGAGACGTGAGTGGACGAGGGACCGGAAACAAGCCCCACAGTCGCAGGAGTCTCCGTCGGCCAACCTCCTCTCCCTGGTCGCGTGGATGGCTTTTTTTGCCAGGGCGAGGAGGAGGTTGACCAGGAGGTCCCGCGACTTTGTGGGGCCACGGATAGGGAGTGCATGGATAAGGAGGTGAGGGGAAAAGTGCAGCCAGAAACGTAACAGAATGTCGGTGAGGAGCCGGTATAGGGGCTGCAACCTGGCGCACTCTAGGTAAGCATGCGCCAGGGTCTCCCTCACGCCGCAGAAGGGGCAGGTGTCCGGGACAGGGGTGAACCGCGCCAAGTACACGCCCGTGCTCACGGCCCCGTGAAGGAGCCGCCAGCTGATATCCCCGGCGGGCCTCGGGACCAGGGTGGAGTACAGGCTGGCCCACCGGGGCTCCTCACCCTCCACAGGTGGCAAGAGGTCCCGCCACTTGGTGTCGGGGCGGGACACGAGGGCGAGGAAGTGGACGGTATGGAGCACGAGCGCGTAGAGTTGTTTCCTTGGCGCGGTTTGGAAATGGACCGGCTGCAGATCGTGCAGCCGGCTGGCGGAGAAGGGGCGGGGGGGCCGGTCGGGTCCACGGGGCAGGGGCCCGATGAAGAGGTCCGGAGGGCTCGGGGTGGAGGGTGGGCGGGGCGTGCCCTCGCGCAGGACCCGGTCGAGGTAAGCCCGAGCAGCGGGCGGCAAAGCGGCCTTCACCTCCTGTAGTACGAGCCGGGGAGTACAAGGTCTGGAGAGCCCCATCCGCCGAGCGAGCGTCAGGGGATCCAGCCAGTCTCCCCGGTCGTAGTCCAGGAGGTCTCCGACCCTGGTGGCTTCTGCCAGGACCAACCTCTGGCGCACCGCGGGGGACTCCGCCACCTGCACACGGAGCTGAGGGTTGTGTAGCAGGGGCTCCGCGAGGAGGTCTGCCCCCTCGGTGGCCGCCACGGACCTGGTCGCAGAGAACAGCTTCCAGGTCCGGAGGAGGTCCTGGTAGAAGACCGGCAGCCCGGAGAGGTCTCGCGGAAGGCCCCTCGGGTCGAGATAAAGGAGCTGCCGGTCGTATCGGAGCCCTCGGAAGCGGCGCAGGAAGGCGTGCGCCAGGGCTCTCCATGCCGGACTACCCGCACCATAAAGGAGCCTCTGCAGTGCCTGGAGGCGGAAGACGTGGACCTGAGTGCGGAGGCACTTCAGGCCCTGCCCTCCCTCCTCCAGGGGCAGGTGGAGTACCCCTGCAGGGACCCAGTGCAGTCCTGGCCAAAAGAACTCCAGCACCACCCGCCGGAGGTCGGTCAGGAACACCGGGGCCGGGACCAGGGTGTTGAGCCGGTACCAGAGCATGGACAGGACCAGTTGATTGAGCACCAGTGCCCTCCCTCGGAGGGAAAGGCACCGGAGGAGTCCTGTCCATTTCCGGAGCCGCTCCGCCACCCTGCCCTGCAAACCGTGCCAGTTCTCCGGCGGAGAGGGATGCGTGGCAGAAAGGTAAACGCCGAGATAGAGCAGCGGACCCGCGCTCCACCGGATGGCCTGAAGCGCGGGTGGGAGGGAGCTCGCCTGCCACCCGTCCCCTACCACCAAGCCAGAGCTCTTGACCCAGTTGACCCGGGCGGAGGAGGCCGCCGAGTACACGGCCTGGCAGGCCTCCACCCGCGCCAAGTCGCCCGGGTCCTGGACCACGAGGAGCACATCGTCGGCGTACGCCGACAGGACCAGCCGCAGCTCCGGCTCCCGAAGCACCAACCCCGTCAACCTCCTGCGGAGGAGACAGAGGAAGGGCTCGATCGCCAGGGCGTACAGCTGGCCCGAGAGGGGGCACCCCTGCCGCACTCCCCGCCCGAAGCTGACCGGCTCGGTCAGGGTCCAGTTGAGCCTGACCAGACACTCTGCGGAGGCGTACAGCACCTGGAGAAAACCCACAAACTGGGACCCGAAGCCTAACGCCTGCAGAGTGCCCAGGAGATACCCGTGGTCCACCCTGTCGAACGCCTTCTCCTGATCCAGGGACAGGAGGGCGAACGACAGACCATCCCTGCACCCAAGCTCCAAGAGATCCCGGACCAGATACAGGTTATCGAAGATGGTACGGCCCGGGACGGTGTAGGTCTGGTCTGGGTGGATCACGTCCTCCAGCACGGACCCTAGCCGAATCGAAATGGCCTTCGCGACAATTTTATAGTCCGTACTGAGGAGCGAGATGGGACGCCAATTCCGTAAATCGCGGAGGTCCCCCCTCTTCGGCAATAAAGCGAGCACGGCTCGCCTGCACGAGAGAGGGAGGACCCCGCTCCGCAAGGACTCGGCCCAGACGGTGACTAGGTCCGGGCCGAGGACGTCCCAGAACACGCGGTAGAACTCCACGGTCAGCCCGTCCATGCCCGGGGATTTATTGGTGGGCATGCGACGGAGGGCTTCCGAGAACTCGGCCAGAGTGAGAGGCAGCTCTAGCCGGTCCCGGTCGCCCGCGCTGACCGTCGGGAGTCCGTCCCAGAGCACTTTGCAAGCGGCAGGATCGGTCGGATCCGGGGAGAAAAGGCGCGCGTAGAAGGTCCGGGCCCTCTCGCACATCTCCGCCGGATCCGTGAGGGGGGAGCCGTCCTCCGCCAGGAGGCAGGTGACGTGCTTCTTGGCCCCCCTCCGTTTCTCCAGGGCGTAGAAGAAGCGGGAGCCGCGATCCATCTCCCGAAGGAGGCGGATGCGGGATCGAACAAAGGCGCCCCGGGCCCGATGGTCTTCGAGGACCCGGAGCTCCTCCCGCTTCTCCCGGCACGCTCCGCAAAGGGATGGATCCTCGGGGATGGCGGCCAGACGCCTCTCCAGCTCTAAGACCTCCCGCTCCAACTGCCCTATCGCCGCATCCCTCCGTCGGCTGGCGCCCCGGGTGTAGTCACGGCAGAAGAGCCGGGCGCGCACCTTCCCCACGTCCCACCACCGCCGCGCCGAGGGAAAGGCGTGCCGCTGCCCTCGCCAGGCCAGCCAGAACTCCCGGAAGGACGCCACGAAGCCCCCATCCTCCAGCAAGCTGTTGTTGAAGTGCCAATAGGCCGGCCCCGGCCTCTCCGCGCAGAGAGAGGCCGTCACAGTGACGAGGTGGTGGTCCGAAAAAGGGGCCGGCCGGATGCTGGAGGACTGGGCCCGTGAGAGATGGAGCCGGGACAGATAGATGCGGTCCAACCGGGAGTGGCACGACCGATGGGCTTCCACCCGGACATAGGTGTACGTGGAGGCGTCGTCCGGGTGGTGGTCGCGCCAGACGTCCACCAGGGAGTGATGGGCGACGATCTCCCTGAGGACGTCCGCGGCGGCCGGGCTCTGCTCGGTTCCCGACCGGTCCCGCTCTTCGAGGACGGTGTTAAAGTCCCCGCCCAGGACCAGGCACTCGCGAGGATCCAGGGAGCCGAGGAAGGCGGACGCCTGCCGATAGAACTGCAGCCGCTCCGGGGCAAATGCCGGGGCATAGATGTTGATGAGGTTGACCACAAGCCCCGCCATGCGGACCCGGAGGTGCAGCAGGCGGCCCGGCACAGCCTCGGCGACCCCCAGCACCTCTGGCCGTAGGTCGGGGGAGAACAGGGTAGCCACTCCAGCCTGATGGGTGGTGAGATGGCTGAAGTAGACCCCGTCCCCCCACTCCAGCCGCCAGTTAGCTTCGGCGGCCGGATCCGTGTGGGTCTCCTGCAGGAAAACCACGGAGTACCCCCCCTCCCGAAGGAAGGAGAGCACTTGGCTCCTGCGGAAACCCACCCTACAGCTCCGGGTGTTTAGTGTGGCAAAGGTGATGACTGCCATGAGGAGGGCTGGGGGGGATCTACGTCAGCAGGGGCGCTCACGGCTCCCGTTGGGCCGCGCAGCAAACTGTGGCTCACCCCGAAGGCGAGCAGGGAGTCACGGAAGCCGCGCGCCCGGTGGTAAGCCGCGACATTCCGCTTCCCGGTCCCCTTGCCCTCCCCTATGAGGGCCCGCGTGGCCAGGAGGAGCTGGTGGAAATCCCCCCAGCGCTGGAGAGCAAGCACGACCTTGTTGCGGGAGCCCCGGACGTCCTCCAGGAACTCCCGCAACTCCTCTCTCAGCACATGGGGGGGTGGGGCCTCTGGCGCAGCCCCGTGGCCGACTGGGACGGGCAAGCAAGGGGCGGACCCCGGCTCAGTGGGGGGCGGCGGAGGGAAGATTGCAGCCCCTAGTGGGTCGGGACTGTGAAATTCAAAGGCCGCTCCCTGGGAGTCATCCTCTGGGAAAGGGAAGGAGACAGCCCCAGGGGCGGCAATAATATCATGGGAGGTGGAGGGGGCAGGGCTGGGGTCAGGAGCAGGGGTGGGGGGAGGGAGAGAGACGGGACCCTGGGCCTCAGGAGCTGAGCCATCAGTAAGAGGCTCCTCGCGGCCAGGTAGGGGAGTTGGAGGGGAAGGGAGGGGGTCCCCAACGACACCGGGCTCAGGCTCAACGGCAGGCAGAGCAGCCTCGGCACGGGGAGATGTGGAACCCTCAGGGGGGCCCCCACCCGGGAAGGAACTCGATTGCTCCGCACCACCGAGGGACACCCCCGGTAGCCCATCACCCTGCCACGAGGCACCGGCCGTCGCCTCAACAGGCTCGGCGGCCAGCAGCGGGGTGCTATCCGCAGCCGGGCAGGTCAAGGAGTCCAGGGGACCCGCGGAGGCGGGAGCGGACGTAGCAGGAGGGATGGTGGAGCAAGGGGAAGGGGGAGCTGGGGTGAGGTCGGCTAAGTCGAGGCCCGTTGGCAGAGGGTCGTCTTCCCCCGGGTGACCGGGGTCAGACCCAGGGCCTCGATCTCCGCGAAGATGGAGGGGAGCTCACCTCCCACCACCCCCGGGTCCTCCCCACACGCACCCGAGGCGACGCTCGCCTCGGGTATTGCGGGGGGCGCTGGTGGCAAGGGGACAGGAGGGGCTGCATCGGAGGCCTCCGCAAGAAGGGACTGCGGAGGAGGGATGGTGGTACCCTCCGGCGCTGCCACGTCTGCCCTAGCCGTCATCGGCGGATGGGTTGTCCCCGTGGGCATGGCGGAAGGCTCGGTGCCTGCGGCCCCCCGTCTGGTCTTACAGGGGGCTTCCGCCTCAGGTGGCACGGGCGGAGCCCGAGCCTTCCGCTTACCCCGCTTACCCTCCACCCGGGTCCAGCCCTCCATGGCATCGCCTGCGGGCTGGTCAACAGGGATCGGGTCGGGGGGTAGGGAAGACAGTTTGGGGGCTGGGAGAGGCACTGGTGGAACAACAGGAGGGAGGGAGGAGTCCCCCTGGGGAGAGCCCCCTCCCATGCCCGGCAGTACCCCTGCCGCACCCTCCTCCACAGGCCCCGCCAGAGTGCAGGCAGCGGAGGCGGGGCTCTCCCGCTCATCTGGGCGCTCCGGAGAATGCACCCCTGAGGCCCGAGCGGGAGCAGTGACGGACCGAGGGGGAGGAGGGGCGGCTCTGGGTACCGGGCGGTCAGGGGCACCGGCGATGGCGGGGCCGGCACCCTGCCGGGGCTCGGGGGTCCCGAGAACTCCTCCGAGCCGGGCCAAGGGGCAGTCCCTCCGGACGTGCCCCGTCGCCCGGCAGAGGAAGCACCGGGCCTCCCCCGTCGAATAGTGCACCCGGTAATGGGCCCCCTGGTAGGGGACCAGGAAAGACCCCTCAAGCGCCTCTCCGCCACGCGCCGCCGGCGGTAGTTGAATCTGCACCTGCCGGCGGAACGAGAGAACGTGACGGAGGGCGGGGTCTTTGCAGCCCAAGGGGAGAGGGCTCACAATGGAAATGGGCTTCCCCAGGGTCGAGAGGGCGGGTAACAGGGCGGCATTGGGCAGGAAGGGAGGGACGGAGGTCAGGACGACACGGACCCCCAGGTCCTCCAGCGGCTCCAGGGGGACGAACACGCCCCCCACCGCCAGGCCCTTCTCCACCGCCTCCTGTGCGGCGGCCTCCGAGGCAAGGAAGAAGACCACCTTGCCGTACATTTTGGAGGCCGCCACGATGGCCGTGGGCCCCACCACCCTCGCCAACGCCCGCACGTAGGTCTCCACGTGGGGCGAGGCGGGCACCAGGAGGCAACGGACGCCGTGCTTCCGGGTCAAGGTGGGGAAGGGGCCCCGGCCACCGTAGATGGTAGCGGAGGCGGCGGTCGGGGGAGATGACGTAGCGGCGGGCGGGGGGGCCGCCGCCACTTGGGCGTACGCTCTGGGGGCCAAGGGAGGGACGCCCGCAGAGCTGGTGGAGGGAACAGCGGGGAGGGGCGCCGTGGCCGGTGGCGGGGCCACAGCAGCAGCGGCAGGCTCCGCCATGGAGGGCTTAGTCTTTCTAGCGGGGCCCTTTCCCTTCTTTTTGCCCTGGCCCTTTCCGCCGGCTGGGGGGGCTCCCCCAGAGGCGGAAGGGGCCAGGGACGTGGCAGCAGCAGAGGGCACCCCGTCGGTCGCCGCTGCCGGCGCCTCAGCGGGAGCGGTGGCAGGTGGTCCGGCAGCGGCGGGTGAGGTCGAGACCGGGAGGCGTTTGGGGGGAGCAGGCGAGGGAGGGGGGACAGATGTCATCCCGGGAAACCCACCCGCCGCGCCTCCCGCCATGCTGAAAGGGGAGGGAGGGCAAACACCGGAGAAAGGGGGTGGGGGTAAGGGACAGGTCACCTACTCCGCCCTGCTAGGCTGTGGGCAGGGAGGAGGGTGCCAACAATAGAGGGGGGGGGCAGATACGGGGACTATCGAGGACTTCGGGGGGGGGGGGGTCAGTCACCGACAGAGGATTGGAATCCGGCTCCTCTAGCTGCACTAGGGGAGGGGAGGGGAAACAAGAGCGATGGGGGTGCAGTGCAAGAGGGGCAACTTAAACAAGGGAGAGGCACAAGCGCACTGATGGGGCTATGGGCGCACGAGGGGAGGGGCTAATCAGGGCGAGGGGCCGCGGAGGGAGGGGAGCAACCAGGCTGGGAGTGGGGCAGAGGGACTAAGGGGCTGGCTTCAGGGCTGGGGCAGGACAAACAAAGCTGCAAAGGGAGACGGGCAGGGCAGGCAAACAAACTGAAGTGGGGGGGGGGTGGGGCAGGGAGGCTACGAGGGGCAAATGGGGCAGGCAACAAGGGCCAAAGCTAGGGGGCCTGTTGCTGAGGGGAAGGGGTCAGTCCGGGGAAGGGGGGGGTGCGTGCACCCACAAGCATTTGTGCAAAGTCAATGGCTGGCTGGCTGCTGCTGGAAGCCCAAATGGTGGCAATAGGGCGTGGCAAGCCAGGCGAGCAGCTGGGTCCCAGAGGCAGGAGCAGAGGCAGATGGTAAGCAGCCTGCGGGGGTGGTGGAGGGGGCAGCGGTGGTGGTGGGGGTAGGGGGGGGGACACAGATGGACCAGGGGGCAGGCTCCACACCACACCCCCTGTGTCCCCACAAGCACAGTCTAAACCCCCACCACTAGAGCACAGTTAAAGGGTTACTCAGTCCTTGGGAGCCCCCTCCACAGTGGTCTTCAGATGCCTGTGCACTTCCCAGCAGCCGGTGGTCTTCTTAGTCCTCCTCCAGGCTCCAGCAGCTCCCCAGGACAAACACAGCTCCAGCAGCAGCAGCCCCTCCTCCTCCAGCAGCCCTGGTGGCCAGGCAGGAAGGACCCCCCCAGGTGGTAGCTGTAGTGGTGGTGGTGGGGTCCTGGCTTCTCCCTCCAGAGGTGGGGGAGTGGGGGCTGGCCAGCAAGGCCCCCCCCACCCCTCACTCACCCACTCAGCAGCAGTTGTAGCAGGAGCAGCAGTCTGGGAAGAAGCACTCCAGCCAGCAGCAGCAGCCCAGGAAAGAAGAAGGAGCTCCAGCCAGCAAGGCAGCCAGAGAAGGGGGAGCCCTCCAGCCAGCAGGGCAGCCCAAGCAGGCAGGCAGAGCGCTCCCTGTAGCAGGGTGAACCCTGCTCCTGCCCTGAGGGGTTTAAAACAGCCCAGGAGACAGCTGTGGCTGGGGCAAGAAGCTTGGGCTGATTGGGAGAAAGCAGGCTCAGCTGTGACCAGGTCCCAATCAGGCCCAGCTGGCCCCTATAAGAGGCAGTGATCCAGGAGCCCAGAGAGTCTCCCTCTGCTTGTAGAGGTAGAAGGGTCTGGCTGCAGGGAGCTAGACATAGGGTACCTGAGTGGAGCAGGGCTGGGGAAAGGCAGAGGAGCTGGGGAGCTCCTGCCTGGAAAGCCCCAGGCTGCGGCCTAGCATAAGGCCAAGAGGTACTGGGAGTTGCAGGGGGCAGCCCAGGGGTAGGCCAAGGCAGCAGGTCCAAACCCCTTTGCCTATGATGAGTGGCTGATACTGCAGTCTGCCCCAGTGAACGGGGGCTAGATGGAGACTGGGCAGTAGCCAAACTGAGGCAAGTGGGGATAGTGGGTTGGGGGTTCCCCCGGGAGGGCATACCCAGATTGGTGGGGGACTGCCAGGGGGAAGCACCCCAGTTAAAAGGGCACCGGGGTCCAGGGAGGGACACAGGGGCCAAGAGGACAGGCGGATCACCAGCCTGCAGAAGGTGCTCCGGATGCTGAGAGACCAGCAGGAGGTGCCACAGTGGTGAGTCTGCTTGTCTACAGGGATAATATTGTGATAGAATATTTTTGACCAGTCCAACTATCATGATGAATTTTTTTTTCAATTCCACTTCATATTTACATTCACAGACCTCACTAATACTCCTGTTTTTGTGTTGTTTTTTTTTTAACTTGGGACAGGGTTAACAGGAATTAGCAGCGCCAATACTGACTACAACCATTCTGTTTTAGATGAATTTAGGGTCATAACACATTTTGATTCAGTCTATGTTTGATATCCTGAAAACTAAACTGCTTTTGTAGGAGACTTAAATGGTAGGTATATTTGGATAGCGTTCAAACCACCTGGACTATACTCTAAAGTGCAGTTATATTTGGAGAAGTAACTGTATAAAAATGACACCTTCTTACTCACCAGATCTGTTCTTACAGTGTATTCAGAATAAAATCTATCTGTTTGTTAGTGACAAAAATTAACTGATTTTTATTCCTGTTAACCCCATGGAGCCAAAAAACTAAGAGGAAAACAGTTGGATTCTAACCTTCTTGACCATCATCCACAAAATCACTTACTAAATTCTAATTGCTGGGCCAATTAGGTACACTTAAGGAAACCCATTGAAGGCAACCTTTATTTCTGATGAATATCTATGAAAACATAAGAACCTGTTTGATGCTCAGATTTCAGGAAGAGTATTCAGAGCTCTCAGGAAAAAACAAAAACACAAACCCATCATTTAAGTTGTAAACTGAACACATTTGATCTGGAGTCATGGAGACACAATAAACATGGAATCTGTCAATGGCCCTTTTCAGAGCAGAACTCCATTTTTAAATTGGCCTCTAATTTTGATATATTTCCACAAAGCAGAAAAGGAATTTTTTCATAGGTTATACGGTTTTATTGCAGTTCTACTCCAGTATGTCACCTTCTCCAACCTTTGTACTAGTTCCTCTGCACAAATGTAGACAGTCATATGCCAGAAGAACTATCCCCAAAAGTGTAGTTCTACTGAAAATCTTTTCATGTATATCAGATGCAGTTTTTAGGAGACTAAAGTTATCATTTGACCTACTAATAAGTTATCAGCATCTTGGAGACAGACCTGCTGGATATGGTGCTTTGTTCTCAGAGCAAATGGCTATTGAGTAAGACTTCATCATTGTGTGTGTGTGTGTGTGTGTGTGTGTGTGCGCATGTAAACTTTAAAAGATTATTTTATAAAAATTTGAAAACAAGTAATATATTGTAAAGCTTACACCGGTACTTTCAATATGCCCATGGATGTTGTAAAATAATTGACTCAGTTCCAGCATTACAGAATAGTTTGTGTACATCAGACCTGAAGAAACCCTGAACTTTGTTGGAGTTCAGATACAGGTCTGAACTTTATAGCTTAGGCCCACTAGGGACTTTCCTGTTCTTTCCATGTTGATGAAACTTGTACTTTGACTATAGAACAAACTGGAAGATAGGCCAATGTGCAACATGAATAATACTAATAGACAGTGTTCTCACCCACAATAAAATTTCATGGTACCTAATTAATATGTTGTTTGTCAAAGAGACAACTTAGCGTATAAATTGTTACGTAGTATGGAAGGATAGGAGTTTGGAGTATTTGTGAAATTATCTGATTACATGCCTTATTTGTTTCAGCAACAGATTTTATGTACCATTATGTGAACACTAGAAACAATAGTTTTGGTGTATAGTAACCTTGCCTTAGGAATTTTATTTTGTCATACTACTGTTTAATGTATTAATGTACTCTTTTTGGAGGGGGGGTTAAGAAGAAAATCAGAGTGCAAAGAAAAGCGATGAGATTTTGTTGACATGCTGTATACCACATATTTTGTGAGACAGCTCTCCCAAAGTTTTGTAATAAAACCTGGATTTGTTTTGAGGCTTGAACTGGGAAGAGCTCAGCATGTTGCAGTAATAACAACTGGCAACTGAAAAGTGAGCAAATGGGTTGTATAGCAATGCAGGATCTGAAGATGGCTTGAAGAGGCAATGCTCAGATCTGGATCTAGATCCAGATTAGAGTTATACTGGAGTTGGAGATTTCAGGCCGTGAACTCAGGACTTGATATGGATTTTGCTACAATTTCACAAACATGTTAGGATTGTTAAGCATACTGGTTTTTTTTGATTGGTTATTAAATTATAATAGAAATGAACGTTACCTTTTTTGTATATATTTTTGAAGGATTAGTTCTTTTTAAAGAAATACAAAAATTTATAATTGCTGGAGAAAATGACAAAACCATTTTCTTTTTTTAAATAGATTTCCAAAAAGTTAAGTGTGGCCTTTTTATTTTTGCATATTTTCACTAGGATAAAAGGTAATTTTTAATGGGCGAAAATTAACTGTTCCACTTTGGGTCTGAAAAGCATGGCATTTTCTGTCCCTTCAAAGGCAGGAAAACTGACACTTGAAACAAGTAGGCTTGAAGTCTCATCCTGAATAAATTTTCCAAGTCCATCCCTGAAGGAAATTTGGGCAGTCCTTCTTGGCCTGAAAAGATGTAAATACTTGGGATTAGTGTCCAGAATCTTCCATTTCTTAATGTGCTTTGGTATGAACTTCCATCATCCTGACGTTTCAGTGATACATTCATTATTCTCTAGGATAATGCCAGTGAGTTAGTAAAATGGTCATCTCTGTTGCATAGATCATTGGTCTGTAAAAGGGCACTCAATAGCCAACAACAGCTGATTTTGAAATTATTAAGTAATGTCCGATAATTTGAAGCATACATGATTCATTAGGAATTAGTGGCTCAGCTCTAATACTGAGGATCCCTCTTTCCCCTTGTGGATGAGTACTTGGAAACCTACACATCAGAGTTAGTATTAGTTAACACTTTTGGAAATGCATGCTACAGAATATAAGTATTTTGTTCTAATTTCTGATATCCTCGTCCTTATTTTTAATTAAAAATAAACATGAACCAGTTGCTATGTCTGAAATATGTACATCATTCTCTAGAGTAATTATCAATCTATGATGTTAAAAAGTTATGGAGAACAGAAGATGAAGATTAAACAATAAAATTAACGGAAAGTGTAATCCATTCAGTGATACAAGAGATACAGTTCTGATACTTTAACAGACTTTATAAAGAGATGTTCATAAGAATTGATATGCTTCTTTGGAAAGATAATAAAATTACATCCTCAATCTTACAGCTTTTATTAGGGGTAAAATGTGAGACAGAGGGACCTCAGAAACATGTACACTATAGCCAGAAAACAATGCTTTGGGTACACATCTGAGAGGGGTCAAAACCATAAATAATTCCATCAAAAGTCTGCATTTAGTGCCTGAGTTTAGATCCAAATCTGCTTTGAAGAGAGAAGAAAACAAAGAACATCAACATTTTGCTAATTGCACCCACTTTTTGGTGAAAACACAGCTGTTTTTAGGAGATTGGTGATCAGAAATGCAGACAATGTGTATTTTCAAATCAGATAGAAAGGGACCACACGTACATGATTTTAACTCTCACTCAAGTAAATTACTACCAAACCCATTCAAAAAGCAAACAAATAAAATTTAGTGTAGCCTTGAGGGCAAAATTTAGCTCTTAGAAATGCCATTATAAAAAACCGTTTTGTTTTTGTATTACTGTCCCTTTGTCACTTATCACTGCTCCCAAGGTGCCTAACATGCAAAAATTTCTCTCTGCTTAGTCACTGCTATCCCAGAGTTGGCAAGAGAATGCAGTGCTGCCACGTGTAGTTGGAATGGTTTAACAGTGATCTGTTGTCCAAACTATAATACTTTATTATTGCCAGACCTTAACTTTGCCTACATTTTTTAACACAATAGTGTTTTTTCACAGTATTTATGGAAGTACAATTAACATAAATTAGAAATAACCTGTTATCAGGCTTGTTCCATACATGCTAATTAAAGACCATAACCTCCCTTCCGTTGTCAAATTTAACAGAGAAGTGCTGAAACCAATGGGGTGGTGATAGGGTGGGAGTGGAGATTGCTGGCCCAGTGGCATGCGCCCACCATCCTTCAGCCCTGCAGAAGTCTCTCTTCAGGCCATTTGCACCTGTCCTCTCCCTTCCCCTCCCTCACAGTCTCTTCTCCCCTGCCCTAACACTTCACCCCACTTCCCGTCCTGTTTCTTTCCACTTAGCTTATCCCCTTCTAAGTAAATCTTCTCTCCTTTCCCTCCTCTGCCCCCACAATGATGACACTAACAAGACCCTTGCTGCCGTCACATTATTTGTTCTGCTTCTCTGTTACACTCCTTCCCACACCCTGTGTCCCACATCCTTCTCTATTTAAATTGTAAGCTCTCTGAGACAGGGACCATCTACTATTCTGTGTTTGTACAGTGCCTAGCACAGCGGGGCCCTGCTCTTGGTTGGCCTTTAGGTACTACCATAATAGCCTATATTATTATCAATCATGTCTATGTCTACACTGCAGCTGGGAGTGAGCCTCTAAAAATGCCAATGTTGATGTTGCTGCACTAGCAGAGACCTGGGCTGCCACCCAAGCTCAGACCCACCCAATCTCCTAACTGGAGCTCTTTGCAGGTGTTTCTGAGCAAGACCAGGAATTCTCCATGGAATAAGCCCCATAGTGTGAGTTAATGCTGCTCTCAGCACCATTAACTTATGGTGGGGGTCCTCCTCACCTACAGCTGTACAGCAATAAGGGGAGGTCATCAATAGCACCGTGGCTCCAGCAGACTTGTTGCCTTCAGAAGGGTTGGCCTTGGCAGCTTATGAAGGCGCTGAGCTTTGTGTGTTATGTAATCTCTTTGGTTCTCTTGACAGCTAATTATTAGGGGCTGGAGGGGCTCATGCAAGGGGGAAGCAGGAGCATGGGTTCCCCCGATCAGTGGGGGCACAGAACTGCTCCGGGGCTGGGGTGGGGAGAGTGAACTCTTCTGGCCCTGGGCTGGGGCAGGAGGCCTCCAGTCCTGGGGTTGTGGGGGAGGGGAAGAGTGCCAGTTCCACTGGCCCCAGGGGCGCCGTGGGGAGAACCAGGTCCTCCAGCACCGGGGTAGAGAGAGCCAGGTCCTCTGACCACAGGTGGAGGAGAAATTTTATTCCCGTGTACATCCCTGGGCCGGACCCTGGCTTATTCTGAAGCCCATGGATGTGGGAGAGTCGAATTATTCTCTTCCCTGTAGTGGGAAGTGTAAGCTGACACTCATGGAATTTCTTGTCCTATACTTGTTGTTTTCTCCAAATCCAGGTGACCTTAGCCCTGACTGAGCAGTCCATTTTTCTTGATTGTTGTGATTCAGACAGTTCACTTTTTGTATTACATGGTGGAAAGTGGGGCTGCAAGTTAATAAACCTGCCATTTAGCTCTGAAGGTAGCTTAAAAATTTGACCTCTGGCATAACCTAAAGAGTCCGGCAATTTCCTCTTGCACATTTGACCACATCATAGAACTCTCAGAAAGTCTGGCATACACTAGTTAGTTATGCTCAGGAGACACTCAGGACTGGCTGTACTAATGTTCATTTATTGGCATAACTGGACTAGGGAATCTAAGCAGATTCTGCCTGCAAAATTCCCAGCCATTGGAATTATTCCTTCATTTGCCCACATATTTAAAAATCCCAAATCTCCCCTCCATTAAATTAATTGCCTTATATATATTAATGAAATGTAGCTAAATACAGTAGATGCAGACCTAACTAAAATTACTGTTACATTGGTTTTAAAAAAGAGGGAACTGGTTTTATGCAAATAATTTCTTTATACTATTGTGCATACAATGGAAACAGACACAATGCATAATCACAGGGTTATTATTCATTCTTGCCTTGTAAATTTTCAAATCTGTGGGCAAGTGTCCAATCAGAAAGGAAAAAAATATTCAGCAACAGGCATGAGAATTTTGACAACTGCTGTATAAGCCATTTGTTGATTTGTTTTTTCTGAAAATGTAGTTTAGGTTTGCCTGAGCCTGAGATCTTTGAAACGAATAATGTGTTTTAACATGATTGCCAGAAAAAGAAACAAAGTAAAATGAAATCATTACATCAGGGACAGACTTATTGATGTGAACAGCTTCACCTTCAGAACAATCAGGAAATGACACAACTACCCATTCCTGAAGTGTTTTTATTATAGCAGCTATTGCCCGGTCCTTGCTATTAAACATGGGTCTTCCTGGTTTTTCCTTCACGGTTTTACAGCTGTGCCCCAGAAGCCTTTACTTTTACTTTTGCAACATACAACATATCAGACTAGCCTGAAAGGAGATTCACAGAACAGCATAAGAATGGCCATACTGGGTCAGACCAAAGGTCCATCTAGCCCAGTATCCTGTCTTCCAACAGTGGCCAATGCCAGCTGCCCCAGAGGGAATGAACAGAACAGGTAATCATCAAGTGATCCATCCCATCGCCCATTCCCATTCCGGCAAACAGAGGCAAGGGCCACCATCCCGCTGTCCCTCCTGGCTAATAGCCATTGATGGACCTATCCTACATGAATGTATCTAGTTCTTTTTGGAACTCTGTTATAGTCTTGGCCTTCATACCATCCTCTGGCAAGGAGTTCCACAGGTTGGCTGTGCGTTGTGTGAAAAAATACTTCCGTTTGTTTGTTTTAAACCTGCTGCCCATTAATTTCGTTTGGTGACCCCTAGTTCTTGTGTTATGAGAAGAAGTAAATAACACTTCCTTATTTACTTTCTTCACACCCGTCATGATTTTATAGACCTCTATCATATCGCCCCTTAGTCCTCTCTTTTCCAAGCTGAAAAGTTCCAGTCTTATTAATCTCTCCTCATATGGCAGCCGTTCCATACCCTTAATCATTTTTGTTGCCCTTTTCTAAACCTTTTCCAATTCCAATATATCTTTTTTGAGATGGGGCAACCACATCTGCATGCAGTATTCAAGATGTGAGCATACCATGGATTTATACAGAGGCAATATGATATTTTCTGTCTTATTATCTTTCCCTTTCTTAATTATTCCCAACATTCTGTTCACTTTTTTAACTGCTGCTGCACATTGAGTGGATGTTTTCAGAGAACTATCCACAATGACTGCAAGATCTTTCTTGATTAGTAACAGCTGATTTAGACCCCATCATTTTATCTGTATAGTTGGGATTATGTTTTCCAATGTGCATTACTTTGCATTTATCAACATTGAATTTCATCTGCTATTTTGTTGCTCAGTCACCCAGTTTTGTGAGATCCTTTTGTAGCTCTTTGCAGTCTGCCTGGGACTTAACTATCTTGAGTAGTTTTGTATGATCTGCAAATTTTGCCACCTCACTGTTTACCCCTTTTTCCACATCATTTACAGGGCTGCCCAGAGGATTCAGGGGGCCTGGGGCAAAGCAATTTAGGGGGCCCCTTCCATAAAAAAAAGTTGCAATACCTTAGAATACTATATTCTCGTGGAGGCTCCTGCAGGGCCCGGGGCCTGGGGCAAATTGCCCCACTTGCCCTCCGCCCCCCCCCCCCCCGGGAAACCCTGATCATTTATGAATATGTTAAATAGGACTGGGCTCAGTATAGACCTCAGGTGACACCACTATTAATCTCTCTCCATTCTGAAAACTGATAACTTATTCCTACCCTTTGTTTCCTGTCTTTTAACCAGTTACCAGTCCATGAGAGAACCTTCCCTCTTATCCTATGACAGCTTATTTTGCTTAAGAGCCTTTGGTGAGGGACCTTGTCAAAGGCTTTCTGAAAATCTAAATACACTGTATCCACTGGATCCCTCTTGTCCACATGCTTGTTAACTCCCTCATAGAATTCTAGTAGATTGGTGATACATGATTTTCCTTTACAAAAACCATGTTGACTCTTCCCCAACAAATTATGTTCCTCTATGTTTCTGACAATTTTATTCTTTACTAATGTTTCAACCAGTTTGCCCGGTACTGAAGTCAAGCTTACCAGCCTGTAATTGCCGGGATCACCTCTGGAGCCCTTTTTAAAAATTGGCATCACATTAGCTATCCTCCAGTCATTTGGTACAGAAGCTGATTTAAATGATAGGTTACAGACTACACTTAGTAGTCTTGCAATTGCACATTTGAGTTCCTTCAGAACTCTTCGGTGAATACCATCTGGTCCTGGTGACATATTACTGTTTAGTTTTTCACTGCTCTACAGCCAAAATGCTTCTGAAATAAATGTAGTCAAACTTTACTAATTCTGGGTCACTGAGAACGAAAATGATGCTTAAAATTGTTGATTGGCTATAGTTTTTCTGTTTAGCCAAAGTGAGCAGAGATGCCTCGTACTTGTGTGAACAATGCAGATAACTTCTGCTATGTTTGTGGTGAAGTGACTTTTGCATCACAAAAGCGTAGTATAACCACTATGGTTAAGAAAGCCTATCACCTTTATTTTGGCTGCAAAATTGGAGATCAGGACAAGAGGTGGGCCCCACACATATGCTGCAACACTTGTGCAACAAATCTTCGCCAGTGGTTGAACAGGAAAAGGAAATCTATGCCTTTTGCAGTGCAGTGCCAATGATTTGGAGAGAGCCAACAGATCATACCAGCAATTGTTACTTCTGCATGGTGCCTCCAGTTGGGAAAGGTGTGTCAAAGAAGAAAAAGTGGACTGTGCATTATCCGGTTCCTGATGCACCAGAATCATTCTCACTTGAGTCAGACGAGGAAGAGGATGAAACTTCTGGTCCTGAACCATCAATTTCACAGGACCCACATTTTCTCCCATCCTCCTCCTCTGAACCACACCTCATAACACAAGGTGAACTGAATGACCTTGTCAGGGATTTGGAACTACCCAAGAGTAAGGCAGAGCTGTTGGGCTCCAGACTACAGCATTGGAATCTCCTGGCAGGTGATGTTAGGGTTTCCATGTTCTGTGACCATCCAAAGGATCTTGTCCCATTCTTCTTCATGGAAGGTGATCTTGTAGCTTGCAACAACATCGATGGTGTGATGGCAGCCCTCAACATCGTTCACGATCCAGATGAGTGGAGACTGTTCATTGATTCATCGAAGACGAGTCTTAAAGCAGTTTTACTGCATAATGGCAATGTTTTGCCATCAATTCCAGTTGGTCATGCAGTCCATATGAAGGAAACCTATGACAACACGAAACAACTTTTGAGGTGCATAAACTATGACCAACATCAGTGCCAACTTTGTGGCGATTTGAAGGTTGTTGCTCTCTTGCTTGGTCTGCAGACTGGATACACAAAGTACTGCTGTTTTCTCTGCGAATGGGATAGTCGTGCAAGAGATTCCCACTACATCAAGAAAGATTGGCCACTCCGACAGTTGTTGGAGCCTGGGAGGAAAAGTGTTCAGCATCCACCACTTGTTCAATCAAGGAAGATTTTGTTACCACCCTTACACATCAAGCTGGGTCTGAAGAACTTTGTCAAGGCCATTGACAAAATACAAGCAACTTTCAAGTACCTCCGTGGAAAATTTCCAAGGTTAAGTGAAGCTAAGATAAAGGAAGATGTCTTTGTTGGTCCTCAGATTCGTGAACTTCTTCGAGATGATGCATTTGACCATGCACCGCGTGGCAAGGAAAAGACGGCATGGAAAGCCTTCCAGTTAGTGGCAATAAATTTTCTCGGAAACAACAAGGCAGACAACTACAGGTTGTTGGTGGAAAACCTCCTCAAGGCATACAAAAGCCTTGGTTGCAACATGTCACTAAAGATACATTTTTTGCACTCTCATCTAGATTTTTTTTTTCCACCGAACTGCAGAGCAGTGAGCAATGAGCATGGCGAGCGATTTCACCAGGACATTGCAACAATGGAGAAACGCTATCAGGGCAAATGGAGCCCATCAATGCTTGCAGACTATTGCTGGACAGTGACAAGAGATGCTCCATTTAATGAATACAAGAGACAAGCCAAGAAGCGCCGAGTAGACACTGAATAGGACTAAACTATGTACATAATAGTTTTTTGCCTTTTGTTTCATAATAAATGTTGTTTATATAATCCTTTTGCTGATTTTTAAAGTGTTACATAAACAGGACAGGTGACATAATATGTCAAGCAACCATAAACACATGAAAAGACCTAGGTTTACAATTTATGATTAAAACTCTAATATCTACGCAATATACATAGACATAAAATGTAAAAACTTAAATAACTTAGAAACAGTAGCCAATCAGTTGTTTTAATTGTCATATTTGAATTCAGCTCATCAAAATACATAATAAATAGCACATTTTATCTCTGAAGCAGACGACTTCTCAAAAATTGTAGACCAGTGCTATCAACAATCAGCACTGCACCATCTCACTTTGTCTGCATCTATTTCCCTTCTGTTTCTCTATATAGACTCTAGCAGCCTGAAAATGCTGTTGCTCAAGAAAATACTTGCTGTTCATCAAGAAAAAAATATCCCTTTCATCTAAGTAGCTATTAGTGGTATCTCTGTTTGCATCTTGCAACATCATCAAGTACTCTGTAGGATTAAGTATCTCAGACGCAGATTGTGTACATGAAAGCAGCTTGGCAAAATGAGGAAGTGATATGTTAATAGCTAGCAGAGTCCATAAGCACTGACAAGTAGGTCTGGCTGGAAAACAAGAATTCCTTTTTGTGAAAAACTGACATTTGTTTCTGTTCTGATGCATTGCCACTAGCACAATGGTCAGAGCCCTCATCTTGGATGTGAGTCCCACAGACCAGGCAAGTGCTAGAGAGTTGAACCTGGGATTCCCACATTGCAAGTGAGTTCCCTGATTGGCTATTCATGATGGTGGTGGTGGTATGTGTGTAGATGTATGGGTGTGTGTCCCTCCTTCAGTTCCATCCTAGAACTGATAAATCTTTTCTGACTAAAGTTTTGTGAAACTGATACACTTCTGCAAAAATGTTCGGTTTTGACAAATCTGCATGTTCTAATGGGAAAAAAAGATTTCATCAAATAGTTCCTGACCAGCTCTACTATCAACTTTGCAAGTGTATAATAGACATTTGGGGTGAAATCCTGGCCCTATTGAAATTGAAGTCAATGGGAGTTTTCCATTGATTTTAATGGGGCCAGAATTACATCCTCGGTACATTGCAATCTGTTTTCTAAATTCTTGGGATGGGGAAGTTGAGAGACAATCTCTCCCCCACCTTAGAGAAGAACAGACCCTCCTTTGTGTATCTAATTACTAAGTACCACACATTAAGAGACTGACATTTAAGCAACATTGGCTTTTAGTTCTTGAGGTGTTAGTTGTCAATGTTTAGAGTCACTATTCAGGGTGGGCACTTGAGGGCAGATAGCAAGGAGATAGGGGTCTGCATAAATATGAAATAAAAACAGTCTTACATTTGCCCTGAGCATGATGTCCTGGGTCTCTGTAATCTGTACAGTTCTCACAATGATTCAATCAAATTCTCAGAAAAGCCCAAATTCTTGGTTCTTTGTATAAGCTGTAGTAATAGTATACTGCATTTTATTTCTGAGCATCATCTATACATACATGAAATGCAGTGGAATGATTTAGCTGACGTAAGGACATGTATTGATTCATTTCATATCTGTAATTTTATAACAGTGATATGAAAGCTGGGTAATAGAGCCAACCAAGGGCAAATATTTTATTGTTGCAGTCTACTGCTATACTTCTAAAAGATGGACTATGTAAGATTTTGTAACTGAAACAAATGCTTATTTAGATAGATTCATTTACATTATACCTAGGACTTATTAGGCCATATCATTCATTCAATGCCACACTCCTGCTCCATTTGATATATTTCTAGAACTTTATCCAGGACAGTTTTAAATGAGTCAAGCAATGGGATATGGTAAAGATGTGCAGCCAACTTATGTGCATAAAAAAAGATTTTAGGGTCAAAAGGGACCATTAGATAATTGAGTCCAATTTCCTGTATAACACTGGCCAGAAAACTTCATTGAGTTAACCCTGTAATAAGCCCAATCATTTGCATATACTCCAGAAAAAGCATCTAGTCATGATCTAAAGACAACAAGAGATAGAGAATCCATCACTTCCCATGGGAGTTTGCTCCAAAGCCTAATCACCCTCATTGTTAAAAAATTGTTCATTATTTCTAATTTGAATTTGTCTGGCTTTAACTTCCAGCTATTGGCTCTTGGCTAGGTTGAAGAGCCTTTTAAGTACCCAGTATTTTCTTCACATGTATGTATTAATACACTGTAATCAGGTCACATTTCAGTCTTTTTGATACGCTGAACAGAATGAGCTCTTTACGTCTCTCACTGTAAGGCATTTTGTCCAGCCCTTGAATCTATTTTGTGGCTCTTTTCATTTTTTGGTCATTATATTTTTTGTGCAAACATGCTGAATCCTCTGCTTTAAGTGCAAAACAGAAGTCAACCATGATGAAAAACATTCACCCCTAAATTCATCTCAAAGTTTTTAATCTGGAAATTTCCTTATCTCCCTCTCTTAAATAGAAGCACTTAGTCATCGGTGCATAGCTGTGTCCTTGTGCATAAAATAATACAACTAGCCACAGATCTGTCCACAAGAACAATTTCTTTATACAATCAATGCTACCTATGTACATATCCCCATCCAGATTCTACTCCCATGCCCACACAAAGTCAGGGTCTCAGTTGTTCAATACAATATAATGTAAAGTATCTGACTAGTGTAAAGATTTCATAAAAATGCATCTGCACCCTTTTTGTGCCAGCAGCTAACTATAAGATGTTTTCTAGAAAGAAATCCAATTGGGGTTTGTTGAGAAGACACAATTTTTCAAAGTTCTGGCTTATTGCAGTTGAACATCCATCATGCTTCCCCCCATGAGTAACTATCTCAAGGAAAGCTATTTTGAAAAAAATTATTTTGCACTCCTCTTCAAGATCTGGGCTTTATGTATACTTTTCAACAAAAGCTTGCGATGTCACCTGTACTTGTGAATCATCTGATGGCAGATAACAATGTGTAAATCATCTCCTTTATTGTGGAATACCATGATCAATATCTGTACTAGTGAAAAGGAAGACAATACTTGTACTGTATGGCACAATGGACAACTGTTAATATAACATGAGGGTTTTTTTAAATACAGGAATGCTGCTCCTCATTCCATTTTTATTTTTCACAAGAGAATAAAGAAATGTCTTTCTTGTCTGTGTCTACAAGGTCCCAAGTATAATCATGACTGCCATACACCCCAAGACTTGGGAATGGGCTATTATCAGTTAAACACGATCATTTGAGTCACTGCATTGGGACTATTTGGTATATGCCTTTGCTGGGGCCAATGGACAGAAGGTAAGCATGTATTTAAAGTCAGTATGGTTTGGTGGATTGGGCAGGAGTATCACTTCCTGGTGCAGTGAGGTATTTTAAAACTGAAAAGATATAAAACATGGCAGTCCTTTATTGTGGAATAGTGTGATCAAAAGCTGTGCTAGTGAAAAGGAAGATAATTCTTGTACTGTATGGCATAAATTATAGGCATCATTCTAGAAGCCCTCAGTTTCTTGTGCTTTGGGATCAATAAATTGGTAACTCAGTACTATGAGTCAGATTTACCATAAAGAAATATAAGCATTCCTTTATTAAAAACATCATAGAAGTCTGTTGCAATTTTACATCCTGTCTGAAAGTCTTACTTCTATATGGGGCCCAATCCTGATCTTATGAAGCCAATGGGAGACTTTCCACTGTCCTCAAAGGGAGCAGAAGCAGGTCCATAATGTTCAGGCCCAGATATAGAATACACTGTAATTGAATGAAAGCATGTCTTTATTGCCACACACTTTCAAAATTTGGCTTCATTGCAGACACATAAAAGCAGGAGATAAAGCTGTCAAACCACAGTTTAATGTAGAATTATTTTAACAGTCTGGTTTTCTTTACATTAGTATATAATTATGTTTCAGTTAAAGGCTACTTTAAGATTCATTTTCTTAAACCACAAGAATAATGCTTTTAACCTTCTGCATTAACCACAAGTGCTGTTGTAAAGAGCTGTGACACAGTGTGCTTCCCTGGCTGCATACAGTTTTTTATTTATGTTGAAAACTTTACCATACCAAATCAGACAAATTTAGAAATAATGTTTTCATTAAGCCTGTACTTTGGTTTGATTTGTGTTTCTGTCCTGGGGCCAGGGGCCCTACAGGAAGGATCGGGGCCTAAATGGCCTGTGAGGACCCTGTGAGGAATACCTGGGAGCAGTGAGGTGCTTCCAGGTGGTGGCCCTTTAGTACATTAGAAATGGAGCAGCTGAGGCAGAAGGAGACTGCTAGAATAGTATAAAGAGGAAGTTGCCTGGGGAGGATGAAACCCTATGGTTGTTGAAGTTTGGAGGAGCTTGTAGGAAGTAGAAGATGTCTTTGTGGGGACAAGAACTGCATGAGGGCTAAAAGTTCACAGTAGGATTGCCAAGAAAAGTGTCAGAGTCCCTGGGGAAGGGAGACAGTGGGGAGTACATGTCAGTAAATTCCAGGAAGAGAGCTGGTCTGCCTGTAGATCAGAGAGACCTACAGATTGAGCCAGGCTCCTGGGAAGGGAAGAGGAAGATGAAGAAAGTGCTGTCAAAGAGAAAGATACACATACACCTTGGAGAGGGAGCAATATAACTAAGAGGTTAGCTCTCCAGGGCGGAATAGCGGAACAAGAGACTGAAGCACAGCATGGATGCTGGTGGACAGCTAACAGGGCTGGCCTTACCATGAGGTGAACTGAAGTGGCCACCTCAGGTGCCAGACTGGGGAGGGGGGAGGAGGGAAGGCACCACTAGGACCCATAGTGTAGAAAATTGTGTCTGGTGCTGGTGCATATGTATTCTCTCTGCTCTAGATGCACAGAGATGGTGGAGTGCCGTGCTGGAGGGCACAAGAGACATAACAGGCAGGCAGGAGAAAAGGTGAGAGGGAATAACAGAAAGCAGCAGGAGCTGCAGGGAGAGAGAGGAGTAGGAGCCTCTTATGTACCTCTTTATCACCACCAGTGTTGTTGATTAACACCAGCTTCTCAGGGAGCTTCCTGTTTCCTGCTGCTGCTTCCCTGAACCCACTTGAGGAGAACAAGCCATCAACTGAAGTAGTAGGAGCCAGTTAGGTCCTTAAGATACTGATATCTTCCCTCACTCAGGCCCTGCTACCAGCCTGCTAATTTGTCCCCTTCAACTGAATGTTGAGAGCCACTATAGCTGGCACAGAACAGCAGTCATGAGTGCAAGAAGAAAACACCCCTCTGGGCAGCATTCAGAAAAAGAAGAAAAGAAAAGGAAGCTTTTCTATCTAAGCAGGAAGGAGCTCTGCTGAGATACATAGACACAAATGTTCATGGTGAGCCTTCCGGCCCCAGTGAGGATGTGAGTGGTGAGGCAGTGCCTGATCTTCCAGTTAGTCAGAGTGCAGGTGACCTGGCAGCTACTGCAGCATCCATATCTCCATCTCAAATGGATGTAACCATGCACATTCCTGAAGAAAAGTGTAGATCAGAGAAGAGAGTGGTGGAGGCACAAGAAGCAGCTGCTGCTGAATGTTCCTTAAGTCTAGATGATCCAGGACTGTGGACCCACTTGAGCAGTAGCCAGAGGGACTTCCTTGTATGGCATGGGCCATAGCAAATGAAAAACTTCATGTTCCCCAAAGACAATGAAAATAGAAGTTTCCATCCAACACATTACTGGTGTGAAATCCCCAATGGTGACAAAGTGTAGAGCCCATGGCTTATGTACTTAAAAACTCAGAATGCTGCATACTGTTTTTGTTGCAAACTCTTCAACATTGGGTTCTACAGGAACAAAGGACTGGAAAAATCTGGCTAGAAATCTGGCATGCCATGAGAAGGCAGCAAATCACCAGAGAGCATTCTATAGGTGGAAAGAGCTTGAGATGGAGACTAAGGTTAAAGGCCACCATAGATGATCAGCATCAAGAGAAGATTGCATCAGCGTCTCTTTACTGGCAAAATGTTTTGAAAAGGCTCATTGCCACCCAAAACCTAGCACTGCGTGGCACTTCAGATCAGCTGTATGTGCCAAACAATGGAAACTTCCTTAAAATTGTGGAACTGATGGCTGAGTTTGATGCTGTACTCCAGGAGCATCTAAGAAGAGTCACCACCCAAGAAATGTACACACACCACTACCTTGGAAAAACAATTCAAAATGAGATCATACCGTTACTGGCAACAAAGGCAAACAGAAGATTGTGGCAGCTCTGAAGTCAGCAAGATATTACTCTGTTATTCTGGACTGCACACCTGACATCAGCCATACTGAACAAATGACTTTAATGGTGCATTTTATAACAACAACAGAACTTAGTGAAAATGTCCCTGCAATGGGGACTGTCAGAGAGCATTTTCTAGAATTTATTGACATTGATGATACTACAGGAGCTGATATGACAAATGTGCTTCTTAAAAAGTTGGAAGATACGGGAATTGAGATAGCTGACATGAGAGGTCAGGGTTACGATAATGGTGCCAACATGAGAGGAAAGAACAGGAATGCAGACATGGATCTGAGAGTTAAATCCTCAAGCTTTTTTTATCCCCTGCAGTTCTCATTCATTGAATTTGGTGGTCAGTGATGCAGCATCAGCTTCTAGTGAGGCTGCTGAATTTTTTAATGGAATTCAAAGCATCTATGTATTTTTCTCTGCATCAATTCATCAATGGCAAATTTTGAAGCACCATCTGGGAACATCCTCTCTGATACTGAAACCACTGAGTGCCACACGATGGGAAAGTCAAGTGGAGGTGATAAAGCCTATCAAACACCAAATCGGAAGATAGATGATGCCATAGTTGCCATTATGGAGGATAATGCTATGACAGGAACTGTTCGAGGGAGAACAGTGGCAGAGGGAATGGAATCACCAGAAACATACATAACTTCGAATTTCTGTGTGGCTTAGTGTTGTGGCATGACATACTGTTTGAAATAAATGTTGTAAGCAAGAGACTTCAAGGTGTTGACCTTGATATGTCTGGAACAATGGAACAACTGGACAAAGCAAAGTCATACCTACAGTCTTACCGGTCAGATGAAGGATTTCAAAACGTTCTGAAGAGTGCACAGAAGTTGGCAGAGGAATGTCACACTAAAGCTATTTTCCCACCCATTCAAGAATACAAGAGTCACTGAAGAAGAAGACAACATTTTGATTATGAGACATGGGATAATCCCTAAGAGACCCCAAACAACAATTCAAAGTTGAATTCTTTAACCAGGTGCTAGATTGTGCAATACAGTCATTTGAAGAACATTTCATGCAGCTCAAGGAACACAGCAGTATATTTGGGATGTTGTGTGATATTCCAAAACTCCTCAGTATACTTGACCTACACCAGCAATGCAGGGCACTAGAGACAGTGACACATAAGATGCGCAATATTGATGCGAGTAATTTAGGTGATGAACTGAAAGCCCTTTCAAGATACATTTCAGCAGGATCAACTCCAAAGGCTGTTCTGGAATATAGGTGCACAAATAAGATGACCACCCTCTTTCCAAATGCTTTTGTTGCTCTGCACATACTTCTAACACTTCCTGTAACAGTTGCCAGTGGAAAATGCAGCTTCTCCAAGCTGAAGTTAATAAAAACAAATCTATGCTCCACAATGACACAGGAGTGGCTGGTCAGCCTTGCAACCGTATCAACAGAGTATGAGCTGGCCCAGACTGTGGACCTCCAGGAAGCAGTTCAAATCTTTGCACCAAGAAGGCACAGAAAGCACCACTTTGATTATTCAAACAGATAAAAATGCCAGTGTTTACTATGCAGAGAAGAAATGTTACATTTGCTGTTCAGGCGTTTGAAAGTTAAACGTTACTTAAAATTTTTGAACAAGGCATTTTAAGTTGTTAGTTCTCCTTTAATGGGGTAGGTAGCAGAGCAGTACCATGAGAGGAGTAGAACAGAAAGAAGGCAGAATTGAGACCTTTCAAAGTTTTGGCCCAAGCGAAAGGGCATGGGGGCGTCATTTGAGCTCCCCGCCTCAGGTGCCAAAATGTTGTGGGCCAGCCCTGACAGCTAAGGCTGGGAGTCATGAGGCACTGCTGCTGACTTCCTAATGAGAGAAGAGTAAAACTCTGGTGACAGGAAATTGAATCATTGCCCTATTTCTCCGTTAACTGATTACTTACTAATGAATGACGTCCCTGTCCCCCTCTTCCCCCAACCACATAATGGGTTATTGTGGGTAACATCTGAGTCAGGAGTGATTTGTATAGCCAGAAGGGGAAACTGAGGTGTGGCACAGGGTCTGGGCTTGTGCCATTTTCTCTCAAGTGAATATGGTTTGCATGACTAGCAGCCCTAGAGGTCCAGAACTGAAGCTGTATGAATAACTGATTTTTCAGTTTGCTGTTGGTTCTGAAAAATCAGGAGGGGAAAAGAAACCTCAGTTTGGGTTGAACTGAAACCAAAGTTTTCCAGAATTCTTGGCAAATCAAAAAAGTCAGAAAAATCTTGTTTTGAGGCACACAAAACTCTTTGTTTGACCTGAAACTAAACATGGTCTTTCTGAGGCATTTTAAATCTTCATTTTTAAAGAACAAAAGAAATAAAGGGCTAGAGTCATAAAACAGCAGTGGCAGTGCCACTCCCTCTTCTGTGCAATAGTCAAGTGATTACTGTTGCTGACTTGGGGAAAGGGGCTAGGACCCCTGGTTCCAGTCATTTCAGTGAATATTTGTTTGTATGAAATAGAACAGCTTCAGCAAAACCCAACCCAAAATACCTGGTGATTAGGGTACTGCTCCAGAGCAGAGATTTGAATCTGGGTTTCCCAGATCAGTACGCCTAACCACTAGCATGTTGAGTACAAGGAAGCACTAGATCTTCCGCCTCAGCTTTTTGAATCTAGCCTGAAAAATAAAAGTAGTTCATTTTGATCATGTTGAATCAAACAGTTTCAACCCTGCCAATTTGTTTGTTTCAAGCAAAAAAATTCCATAAAACTGATACAATTTTTCAAAATGTTTGATCAAAATCTGCATTTTTTTCAGTTAAAAAAAGTTTTGGATAAACAATTTTACCCAGCTGTATACAGCACATGCTTTGGTAGTGCAAACTTCCCCATTAAATGAGCCACATTTCTTTCTGCTGCATCTGTAGGATCCCAGTGCACTGATATAACTGAGGAGAACTTTGAGTTATTAAAGGAAGGCAATTAGCTTTCTCTGAAACATTTATCATATATTTTAAGTCTGGTAAGCACAAGATATTTCAGTTGACTGACTGGCAAGTGAATTGTGTGAATGTCTGCAGGAAGGAGGATGCCCTGGTGAAATAGAGCAGTTAGAAATGGGCTACTGGGCCAGCTTTCTGTTTCTCAGTTTATTGCTTGCTTTCGGTAAGGCACCAAGTGCCTTTCAGGGATAATAATAGCACTCCTTATACTATTTAAATAGAAACTTTGGATAAGATTTTCAAAAGGCATGCTGGATGCCTCAATTTTGAGTGATTTTTAGAAAGTAGAGGCCTGATTTTTACAAAGTAATGAGCACTTACCTCCTGAAAATCAAATGGCTGTAATGTGTCTCAAGTCTGGTACTCAAAAATTAAGTCACCCAAAATCACTGTCACTTCTGAAAATCTTGCCCACACAGATGTTTTTAAATCCTATTTTCCAATCACCTATTAAAAGGGATCACGGGACTAAAAGGCCTCTTCCATCTCTCTTCTAATCATTCCCCAGACCCAGAGGAGATAATGCATTGGGTTCTCTGCGTGTTAAATATCTGTCTGGATTAAATTTTCCCCTTTCAAGCATGGAAGGGAATTGTACGGTTCTCAAGATGACTTAAGACAATATTGCCTCAGAACAAGTAGGACTTGGCCTTTCCTTTTGATGAATCAAGTGATACCCAATGCCAAAACCTGGGGAGCCAAAAAGTTAGGACAAAATTTTTAAAAGTGCTTAAGTGACTTAGACTGTAAATTATTCAGGAACTTTTGAAAATTTTGCCTTCAGTCTCATGCTCTGTTATCTTGCATTTATTGAAATTGATAATTCAGGATACGTGAACATTTATAGTTAGGAAAGGTAGTTAATTTGTATCTAATACAAAATAAACTGGAATTAGGTTAGACAAGGTGGGTGAGGTAGCTTCTGTTGGACCAACTTCTGTTGGTGAGAGACGCAAGCTTTCGAGCCATACAGAGCTCTTCTTCAGCTTGTCTCTCACCACCAGAAATGGGTCCAATAAACAGTATTACCTCACCTACTTTGTCTCTCTAATATCCTGGGACCATGGTTACAACTACACTTGAACTAGGTTATGCAGTTTAAACAAAAAAATCCACCATTTGAATGTCTCTTGAATAAAAGGTCACATACACTGTTCCTTGTCCGCAATGCATTAGGCAGAGGAAAAACTAGTATTTTAGGCCCACATCAAATAGGAAAAAAAATATAAATTTGAAATGTGCCAAATTCAAATACAGTCCTTTTGGATTTTGTTTCTGTTTCCTGTATAGAGCCCAGTACCCTTTTCCTTCTAATTGCCTTCGTCTAGACAGAAATTGACTATAAAGCAATATCAATACTGCATATTGCCCTGGCATCAAAGAACTCTTAACATTTTAATCATGCATTCTGTAGCACAGTAGTAGTGAATAGGTTTAATTTAACGTAGAAATAAATTGGTTGCTGAAGATAATTTTTATGATATATCTCCATATAATTTCTGCCAAATAAACAAAATATTCCTTAGATAATAGAGCTATTAGGCTGTCACATTCTGGGTATTTTTGCTATATATACTGAATTAAAGTCCCTATACATTCTAAATTCTTTTACTTTGCTGACTTTGCAGAGTTCCGTGGTAAACAAACTGGCACATCATAAAACCTCCTTATTGAACAAAGGCAACATATTTTATGTATTGACTTTTGCATGATTCAATTTACACTAAGTATCACAATGACCTCTATAACTGCACTGTGAACTTTAAAAGCAAGTTTGCATTTTGTGGTAAACTCTTCCTTTTCAGTGTGGTTTTTAAAATGATGACCCAGCCTTTCAAAGATTGATGAATGCACAGTAGACATTCCAGCAGGATAATGAAAATTAAAGGTCTTCAGAATGCTGAGGGCAATAATTACCTATTTAAAAGGGTGGAAAACTTGATCAATTAATTGTTAAAATGATATTAAACTTTCTTTATAAATTATATTGGGTGAAAAACAGAATGATTGTTCTCATGTTTGCATATAGAGGTTTTGAACCCTTCACCAGAGCTTTAAAGTCCTGTAGTTATAATTAAATCAGAGATAATGTGTCCATTCCTGTCACCCTAATATTGATTTAAGTTCTTATACTGCACCCATATCTGTGGTTTCTGAGTGCTTTGCTACTTACTAATACAAATAGTTCTGATTCATGGGAACTGTATACTATTGACTTGATTTAGAGAATTCCTGTAAATGTTACAGTATCAGGTCCCATATTTGAATGAAAGGGCATTATCTTGCCAATCTCTCATTACTTACTGGGTCTGTTTTTTTGGGGGTAGGTTGTTTTTTGTGGGGGCCAAGGACGGGTTTGGCTGATCATATGAAAAGGAGAAAAAATGAGTTTGTGCCACCTTTGGGGGTCTTCGGTTCCTTATGCTTTTATTCATATTGGTGGAGCAGAAACCGAGAACTGGAATGACTGATCAGTGGTATGAAATGTGCCAATTATATGGTGATTAAACCTTGACTGGGTCCTTTAACTGTTCATTTCCAGACTCAACATTTTGGGGTATTTTTAAAGATGTCAGATTTTTGTAAAGAAATCGTAATTTTGAGTGTCAGCTGAACTACGGTTAAACTACACTTTCAGTTTTTTACAATTTGTTTTGTTTAGTTTGAACTGAGTTCCAAAAACTGCTTACATTTGGGTTGACATATAAAATGAATGGAGGGGAACCCTGCTTCCACAGATCTTAGAGACCTGCCAAAGTGGGGCTTCTCTCCTACACACTTGGTAAATCCAGAGATTGACTAATTATTTCTGGACACAATATGAAGGTAGTAGTCCATGGATGTGGGCGAGGAGGAGACTTTTATGCATACTGAAAACTTTATTTGTTTAAGTTCTTACATAGTTTGTCCACATTGAATAGTTTAAGTATTTAAAAAGGTAAGAGAGCCTGCTCCAGTGCCAGGGGGCAGGGAGAGGGCTGGGTGGCTTGTGGGATGGGGAGCTTATTCTCCTTTGCAAGCAGCTCCACACTTACAGCAGTTGTGGCTATAGATCCCTTCCTCCCCGCAACTACTTATGCACCAAACCAACCTTCTCCAGGTTGGGTCAGCTGGGTGCTTGGTCAGTTTGCAGATCCTTCTGTTGCTTATGTGCCCCAGAAGTTTAATTCTTTTCAGGATGTGGTCAAAGCACTTCAGTAAGATAATGCTAAAAATGCGGAGTCAGGAATGACCAAATTAGCATAATGAGCACCCTGAAGCCTGGTCTACACTATGGGTTTATACCGAATTTAGCAGCGTTAAACCGAATTAACCCTGCCCCCGTCCACACAATGAAGCCCTTTATATCAATATAAAGGGCTCTTAATATGGATATCTGTACTCCTCCCCGACGAGGGGAGTAGCGCTCAAGTCGGTATTGCCATTTTGGAATAGGGTTAGTGTGGCCGCAATTCGACGGTATTGGTCTCCGGGAGCTATCCCACAGTGCACCATTGTGACCGCTCTGGACAGCAATCTGGAGTCGGATGCACTGGCCAGGTAGACAGGAAAAGCCCCGCAAACTTTTGAATTTCATTTCCTGTTTGCCCAGCGTGGAGCGCTGATCAGCACGGACTGAATGGGAGATACTGGATCTGATCGCTTTATGGGGAAACAAATCTGTTCTATCAGAGCTCCATTCCAGAAGACAAAATGCCAAAGCATTTGAAAAAATCTCCAGACAGAGGCCACAGCAGGGACTCAACACAGTGCTGCGTGAGAAGCATAACGGAAAGCCAAAGGAATCAAATGGACGCTCATGGAGGGAGGGACGGGGGACTGAGGACTCCAGCTATCCCACAGTCTCCGAAAAGCATTTGCATTCTTGGCTGAGCTCCCAATGCCTGAAGGGTCAAAAACATTGTCCCGGGTGGTTCAGGGTATATCTCGTCAATTTACCATCCTCCCCGCCCCCAAAGAAAAGGGAAAAAACATCGTTTCTCGCCTTTTTTCAATGTCACCGTATGTCTACTGCATGCTGCTGGTAGACACGGTGCTGCGGCGCTGAACAGCAGCATCCCCTCCCCTTCCTTTCCTGATGACAGACGGCACAAAATGGTGGAAAACCGTCCTCATCATCCCGTGAGTGCTCCTGGCTGGCCTCGGTGAGATCGGCCAGGGGTGCCTGGGCAACAATGGGAATGACTCCAGGTCATTCCCGGCAGACGGTGCAAAAGGATTGAAAACCATCCTCATCATAGCAACTAGGGGCTGAGCTCCATCAGCCCCCCCTTTCATGTCTAATGAAGATTCTGTACTGCCTGGACTATCATAGCAGCAGGAGGCTGCCTCCCCCTCATTTTATCTCACTAAAAAGTCAGTGTTTCTTATTCTTGCATTCTTTATTACTTCATCACACAAATGGGGGGACACTGCCATGGTAGCCCAAGAGAGTTGGGGGAGGAGGGAAGCAATGGGTGGGGTTGTTGCAGGGGCACCCCCTAGAATGGCATCATTTCTGTGGGATCTCTGGGGCTCTGACCCGGAGCGGCTGTGCTCTCTGGTTCTCTAGTACACTTGCCCCATATTCTAGGCAGGACTGATTCTATTTTTAGACAAAACATAAAGAAGGGAATGACTTGGGGAGTCATTTCCCTTTTTAGTCCATAAGCTCCCGGCCGACCTCAGTGAGGCCAGCCACGAGCACCCATGACAGCAGCAGATGGTGCAAAATGACTGATAAACGTCATCACCAATTTCCAATTGCAGACGGTGCTATAGCTAGTAACCGTCTCTTTAACCTTGCAAAGGCAAATGAATGCTGCTGTGTAGCACTGCAGTACCGCGTCTGTCAAGAGCATCCAGTACACATACGTTGAAAGTGAAAAAAGACTAAACGGGCTTCGTGGTTGCCATGCTATGGCGTCTGCCAGGGCAATCCAGGGAAAAAGGGCGCGAAATGATTGTCTGCCGTTGCTTTCACAGAGGAAGGATTGAGTGACGACATTTACCCAGAATCACCTGCGACACTGTTTTTGCATTGGGATCTCAGCCCAGAATTCTAATGGGCAGGGGAGACTGCGGGAACTATGGGATAACTACGGGATAGCTACCCACAGTGCAATGCTCTGGAAATCGACGCTAGCCTCAGTACATGGACACACACCGCTGAATTAATGTGCTTAGTGTGGCCGCGTGCACTCGACTTTATACAATCTGGTTAAAAAAAACAGCTTATGTAAAATCGGAATAATCCTGTAGTGTAGACATACCCTGAATCTATTTCTTACTCATTGTCCGATGAGTTAAAATGCTCTTAAAATCAGATGTAAATCTTCAGAACTTTCATATGGTATTGTAAAGACCCTAATGCTCCCTCATTAAGTGGATGGGAGCAGGAGATATTCTCCATGCTTGACCTACAGATTGTTTCTTGAGAGAGAATCTCCAGATTATTTTTTCATCGGCGAGATTCTTCAGATATCCTATTTTAACCCATAAATCTCATCTTCCAAAGATAGCAGCTGTGCCAATATATCTGTAATAACTCTACTTACGCACTTTTCCTTTTCCTGGCCTCTTTCTTTCAATCTCTCCTCTTCATTCTTTTCTCTCTGCTTTATTCTAGTTGCTTTATTATATTTGCTTACCTACATGGCATTCTTTAGACGTTCCTGTAAGTTGAGTGAATCAGTTTGTTTGCATTCACTCTGTTACTGCACATGTACTTATTTGTCCCTAAAAAAGCTTAACCTCCCCCCCTTCCTCAAATGTAAATCTTCAAAAAGAGACTTTCTTTGTATATAATTCTGTTACCTGATTATCCCCAGATGGGTCTGTGGCTACAAACAGCTCTCTGTGTAATAACAAAATAAGTTTTCTACAGTAGCACACATTATGATTTACACGGGGCAATTAAATCAGTTCCTAAAGAGTGCCTGGTACTAAAAACTGTAATGGCTTGACAAATGTGAGTACTGTGTGGCTGTTTTAACCTTGCCATAAGTACTTCATTAAACTGTAAAAAGGAGAACATAACTGCAATATACAACCAATATACTGCATTATAACATAAAAATGTTTGAAGCAGTTTGTTAGTTCCAATTTAAAATGGCATGTTCAAAATAAAAGTTAGGGTCACGGCATTTCAAATTAGAGTCCTTTCCAGATGATTTTTTAACTATGGGTTTAGGGTCCAATCCTGCAAACACATATTACTAGGCATAGTGCGTACTACTGTAAGTAATCTTATTTACTTCACAAATACTATGCATAATAGTAAACACTAAATCCAGTAGTTCTGGTAGGATCAAGCCTTTCCATGTGAATAGGAATGATGTGGATTGAGTTGGATGATCCTATCATGGTATAAGGCCCTGATATAGTGCAGAGACTGTACAGGTACACTTTATATGGGAGTCAGTTCTTTGGACATGACAAATTCATGGTAACCGCTTTATGGGATATGATATAGGGAAGGTTTTAATAGTAAAACAATATACCAGAACATGATCACAGGGATTCCATTTTTAATGGCCACGAATGACAGGATTATAAATACTACTTGTGTAATGATATGGATAAAATACATCAAGTGATGAACTTCTCATTTCTCTTTCTTGGTGGGTTTTTAATACCTGTGAGATACTGGGTTCACTGTTTGCTTGTGACCACAGTCAAAATATCTGAGAATGCAAAAAGCAGGGTAGGGAACATCCTTATGTTTCCATGGGTGTTTTTTTTTCTCCACAATAGTCAATTATAGAGATGGTTTGTTTGAAGCAAGCATGGTTATCCACAGTGTTAGTTAACTTTCTTTGAGATGAGGAGGATTCAGACTTTCTACATTAAATTAGATGTGCAAGAGCACTTACTCTGGGAAATAGCCATGGTTTTACAGTGCAGAAGCATTAGAGGAAATAGCTCTAGCACTCCAGGATTAAGTAATTTCATGTAACGTAGACAATAGGAGCCTGATTAATCTGTTTTACCCACTCCTCCAAGAATCCAAATAACTCCAGTTCAAGCTGATGGGAGTTGCTTCTATCCTGTGGAAGAAGTGAAAAAAATCAGATCCTACATTTTTAAAGTGAATTCAAGAAAGGAACACATGTAACTTACTTCACTTGTGGGTATTAAATTACTGAGCCTGATGGCATTTAAACTGAAGACCTACAAAGAAAATATATTCATGATCAAATAGTGAGCTCTGCTAAGTCTGGTTTGTAAATAAGAAAAGGTGAGCATGCATATTGTGCCTCAGAGAGAGCATTCCTTATGTCTTCTGGCTTCCAGGATCTTTATATCCACCTACATTCACCTCCTCCCCCACCAAGAAGCATTAAAGCCAAAACCTACATGTGTTTTTAGGTTGCAACAGCAGTAATCTAGTTCAGAGGTTCTCAACCTGTGGTCCATGGACCCCTGGGAACTATGTCTAAGGGGTCTGCAAAAGGTTGCCGTTACCATAGAACAGTTGTTTTCAACCTGTGGCACATGGCCCCCTGGGAACCACAGACTGTTTAAAATTTCCAAAGGGTTCTACACTTATTTGAAATTTTTTAGGGTCTGCAACCACTCGATCTAGTTAACACTCACTACAAGAGGCAAGTAGCATTTGTTTGGTATGTTTATCTGTGTATAGAATCTGTGTCTGGGCCCTGGGGAGGGCTAAAGAGCAGGAATTCTCCTTGAGGTTCTCCTTGCAGAGATTTTTTTCCCCATGTCATTCCATCAGCAGGTTAGGGTTTGCTTCCCATTCATGGGACTGGACTCCCAAGCCTAGAGAATTCCAACATCGTGGGTAGATCAAGTGGCTTCAGTGGGAAGCTTAGGGCCATACCCATGGAGGCTATTTGCCTTTGCAGCATCTGAGGCTCTGCTCAACATCAGTGACTCTCCTGGCCTGGGCTCCCTTGGGAGTCCTCTTAAAGCAAATCCCCACCATTGAGCAGGTTCATTGTTCCTGGGGAAATGTTCCTGAGGCTGTGATGAGATGATGTGAGTATCCCTGGCCCCCTCCACTTTTATCCTGAATCACCCCCAGCCCCAGACAGATCCTCAGTGCACTTTCTATAGGGTCTGTGGGAAGAGGGTTCTTCTGCCATGGAAGCAGTTGACTCATTCTCTTTGGGTGGGAGACTTCAACAAGCCACTCGGGACACCCACAGCTGAACACTATGGTATTACCTCTCTGCCTCAGCAAGGGTTGGCTTCGATTGCGCTTAGACTATGTATGTATAAGATCCCTGCCACACCAGTCTGTCTTCCTCACCAAGAAAATCCTCAAGACTCTTCCAGCCCAAACTTACCTAGCAGTTAACAATCAGTAAATTCCAGCTCCCAATCTCCTCAGATGTTTCTCTGCAATGCACAGCCCCCATCACTGCACATCCACAGAAGATATTAAATTTGCTGCCCTTTAAAACAGTTAGTACATTATGACTTAAATTAAGTGGGGTAAACATATCCTTCCCTTCAAATACAGCACTACTTGGTCTATAGTAAAAATAAAACAAGTTTAGTCACAAAAGGACATAGGTTAAATGTGATGGTCCATGCCCCTAGGGTCAGGGCAGCATGGCCTAATGGCCAGAGTCTATAAAGTTGGGGCACACACAAAGGGGTGTGGCAATCCCAGTAAGGGAGCTCAGGCCCACCTGACTCCACTGGGCCCTGACCCAGGGCCCCAACAGTGGCATAGCAGCTTGCCACTGACTCAGCGGGGGTGGGGGCTTCCTACCAAAACACACTGAGGTTTCCCAGGCAGGAGGTACCACTCCATCACCCTCCCTGGGTCACTTCCTACCACGGACTGCACTGGTATTTCTCATGCAATGTCAGGTTCTCTGTGTTCAGTGGGGCCAGTCATCTCTGGGAGCTCCTCCAATCACTGGGGTGCGGGCAGGCCATGAAAGGCTTTGATTCCCAGTGTAGTCAGGCTCCGGCTCCACAGGCACTTCCCAGGCAGGTCCTTCCCCTGCACCCTCCAGCCCAGAATGAGCTGAGCTGAGCTCCCTCCCTTTATACTGCTAGAGCATTTGGAGCATGCCCAGTCTCGCCAGGAAGGTGGGACTTCCACTGTCCATAATATGGGCTTAACCCTGACCAGGCTAGTGTGAGGTAAGCAGACTCCATCACACCATGTAAAAGGGATAAAGATAGAAATGAACACAAGTAAATAAAAGTGAAAACACATTTAAAAGACTGAAATTTAATCTAGCAAGATAGTCTTTGTTTAAGATGTAAAAGCAGCAAAGAGTCCTGTGGCACCTTATAGACTAACAGACATATAGGAGCATGAGCTTTCATGGGTGAATACCCACTTCATCGGATCTTTGTTTAAGATGGTTTCTCTCACCCACAGACTCCTTTCCAGCTTTTACTGGTCAGGATCCATAACAGGGATAAATCACTTGGTTCCTTTATCTTCTAAGGTGAAGGATAAGCCAGCGGTTCTTTGCCTGACTCTTTCATAGTCCTGTGAACATTTGAAAAGTATTCTTCTGAAAAGTTCCCCCAGATGAAGTTTTAGTTCATGCTGAGAAAGGGAGCCATGATGATAAGGATCCATGCTGGTTCCTCCCCTGTTGATGATTGCTACAATGCGAATTGATCTCTTCCTGCAATCTCTGATATACAAATGAATAACCAACTAACTATGATTGCACCTGGATGGAAGCACTGGACTGTCCTTTCTCTGGGAAAAAACCTGTTTAACAATCCCAGATTTATTTGTTTGAACACATTTTAGCACCATTTTGTGGGTTTACTGTATGTATATTATGCAATATTAATCAGTGTTACCAGTTTTACCTTACACAATACCTATTGGACATAGATGATAACAATAGTGAGTTGGGGTACACTGAACTGGTTTGGTCAGCTGAAACTCCCTGTCAGGTACCAGGCAGCCCCTTGCCCTCTGGCATTGGGATGCTGTCAGGGTCACAGGGATGTCTGCGGGCAGATCTTGGAGGCACAATCAGGGCCTGTGTTTGCACTTGTCTGATATTTTCCAGCAGCCCCAACAGGGCGGTGGACTAGGGTCATTACAAGGAGAGTTGGAGTGTGTGTGAGTGAGAGGTGCTAGGGATGGGTGGGTGAATGTCTCTGTTTATGTATGCATATATATAAAAGTTACCTTTTAATCATGCACACATAAAATCCATTAGGTTAACAAACATTGGACAAATTTCTTATTTAGCACAGAGACTCACTCTGTACTTATTTATTTTAGTTGACTTCATGCGCTGCATTTAGAATGCCTCTAGGCAAGAATAACTGTTTTCACAAAGCCATAATTGAGCAGGTACAATAACGTGTGTACTAGTGCCATTTCAACTTGACTGAAAAAGTTAAAGAAATGCCATTGGTGGCTAATATAACCAGATATATTTTCTCTTTGCATCCAGAGTTTGATGGTGTATGGATTATTGACTGTTTAAACTCTATTATAGTTCTGGAGAAAGTATAAATATGTAAAAGTCCTCTTAAAAATGAGCCAAGTATTGGAGCATACACTGCAAACAACCAATCTGTTGTTGAATCTGAAGAAAATGCGAAATGCTCTTTCATTTTGCTACACTTAGTAACATTTCCAGGACTCATAGAAATGTCTACCATGCTATGAAGAGAATTGAAGTTCAGTGTAAAATGTGACTTATTTGCACGGACTTCTTTCTTGATTTCTATAGGGGAAGGGCCAAACTAATTTTTTTTAATACACAGTGTAAAATAAGTGAAAGAATGAAAACCTTTCCTTTACTTTTTTCTTAAATGAATCTGTTTTACTAAAAACCTAATAAATTGGGTGAGTCTGGAAGAATTCTGTCAAACCATGTAATTAAAATGTTTTATTTACCTTCTTCTCTGTGACGAGAATTATAGAAAGCCCAAAGGGAGGAGAACTGGAATGTAAAGCAATATTGTGTTAATGACCCTTCTTGTACAGACAAAGGAAGTGTCTGTGAGAGAGGGCAGAGGGAATGCTGGAAAGCATTGCTTGCATTTCCTAACAATAACTTATGCAATATTGTACCTCTGTTCTGTAGAAACCCACACTCTGGCAAGACACTGTTAGCACCATTAATCATCCCTGCACTTGGTATCTCAGCCCCAGTGGGTCACTGGTGAGCTTTTAATATCTTAGGGAAGTGCAGAACCTGGGTCTTGCATTCACTGCTTTGTCCATTTCCCTGGGGATATTATCTGTCATGGGATTTCCCAGTGGATGACTGCAGGCTGTATTATATTGTTACATGTGTTTTGACACCATAAGTGATCTTAACAGCTTTTCCAGGTGGTACAGAAATAATGCCTGGCTTTCTTGCATTTGTAGCCATCTGAATATATGGAGAATAGGCAAACTGGGTCAGGAAGAAAAAAAATCACCTCTCAAAGTTTCACTTGGTTTTTAGAACCATGTTTGTGAAGGTTCTGAAATGTATAGTTATCTTCTCATTCATTTTCATTTCCCTCCATTTGTGCCCTCTCAAGCTTCAGGCCAGGAGCAGGCTGGAACTAGAAGAGCTGTACTATCACTAGGAGAAGTCACTGTAGTTCTGGCCCAAATTGGAGCAGTTAGTACTGGAAATCTCTTGAGAGAGTCTTTTCTTTTGAGACTTTCAACTCAATTGTACAGACACAAGTTGTTCAGGTAGCTTGGAGCTTTGGGCATGCATCCAGACTGAACCCAAACACGCAGCCCTTTGAAGTTTGCCTTCTTTAACAGTGGATCAAAATGCCCCTGAACTTCAGACAGATCTTGATCCATATCCATATTTTACAGTTGTTGCCCATTTCTAGCTACAACAGAACAGCAGCTTTATCCAGAAGAGAAGAGGTGGGCTGGAAGTTTCGCAAGAATAGACTCAGATGTTACCTACATCCTCAGCAGAAGAGAACAACTTATTTATTATTAAGTGTGAGCAGGTAAAATACCATCTAGCTGTGTTGGCAGGAGGATAATAAGGATGTGCTCAGGCTCAAGAAGCTCTAATCAGCAGTATATTGCAAAACTAAAAGACAGTTAACACAACTGCACAGACTGGGCTCATTTTAAAATAAAAATCTTCAGAGTTGTTTCAGTGTATGGTGCTTGCGGAAGAGAGTAGAGGAAGAAGGTGAGGTGTGCATGTGCAGGGAAGCATTTTAATGGAGTCTCGCCTTTCTTTTGGCATTCAGATTACATCTGCCATAGGACAGGTCCCAAAAAACTTGACCTTGTTGCCGGCATGCAAATAGGTTGAAATGATTCTGACACAACCCAATAGGAGTTAATATGCCAATAAGAGGCACGGAGCAACTCTGCTTGAAGTCAGCTCTTCAGAAGGAAAAGTGAACAAAGAGCAACTGCAATGAATAATAACTCTGAAGGAAACACCAAAAAGTTGAAAGCCAGCTGCCATAAACATCCATTTACAGGAAATGGCAGAGGACTGTTCCTGATATTTTTAAGAACCTAAGGGAGGAAAACCATTTTCCATCTTACAATTATTAGTGATGCGAAGGCTAAATTGTTCTTGTCCTACCTCTGATCTTTACTAGCTGTTCTCTGGGTAGGAAATTGTTGCAAGCATATAAATATAACTCTTCTACTATAACATGGAATTTTTCACCTATGATATGAGTGTGGCTGATATTATAAGGCTGCAGAACATGTTAGCAGCTTTCATGACATATTAAAAGTACTAATCTCTACTTGGCAAAAGCTGTACCAAGCTGTTTGCCTGAAGTTTAGTATTGCCTTAAACCTCCTAATCAAATCTCCATTTGTCCCATAGGCTGCCATCAGTACACCCGCTGGGTATAGATTGTGACATTTAGCTACAGCTGTAAGTAGGGGTGGCCTGTAGAGTTGTATCACTTCAACGGGAGCTAGAATTGTGCCCCAAGAATAGAGCTATGCCTCAACTGTGCCTCAAGAATAGAACTGTGTGAATAATTGGCTTTTTTTTGTTGGTTTGGTGGCTGTCCAATAGTTAAAAAAATGTTTTGGGTCAACCAAAAACATTTTTTTTCAATTTTTCAGTGAACTGAAAAAGCTGAAATATTTTTGTTCCTGGGTGAAACAGTTTCATTTCATTTGCATTTTTTTACCTTTTTAATGTAAAAAAAATACAATTGAAGTAAAATTTGAAACATTTTGTTTAAAATTTTTTGGACTTTTTTTTGTTACCTAAACCATTTGGTGAATTCTACACAAATTCACTAAATGTTTCAGTTGACCTGAATATGCATTTTTTTGGCAAAAAATTTTTTGCCTAGCTCAACTCAGGAAACACAATCCTTCTTGCAGTTTTCATATGTGCTTGGGAGAGCACATCCCACAGGATGAAATGGCGTGCTTCTTAAAAGATGTGCCCAGATTGACAGGCTAATGCAGGGCCACTATAGATATACAAAGGGAGTTCAGCTATGTCTCTGCTATCTTCCAAAACACCTGAGCTATGGCCATGGATTTTCCCTTAGAAAATAGTTCCTCCTGTTGGATTTCTGAAGAATGGACTCAAGCCCTGGGAATGCTGCATATGACTGAGGAACGTTCATATTTACTACATGTACATTAGGATTTACAAGTTCTACTACTGTTACTTGAATTTGAAAGCCTGTGTTTCACTAAATGTACTAGTGCATGCATGGCAGAAACATGAAGTAAACATCAAAAGAAATTCATTTGCAGTTTTAAAAAATGCTTTAAAAGTATTTAAGAGATTTGAATTAAGCCTAGGATGGATACTCCGGAATTGTGTTTATAAAACTGTTCAATCAGACATAATTTGTATATTATTAGATGTTTAGATACAAGAAGTAATTCTTCTGCTCTACTCTGCGCTGATTAGGCCTCAACTGGAGTATTGTGTCCAGTTCTGGGCGCCACGTTTCAGGAAAGATGTGGACATATTGGAGAAAGTCCAGAAAAGAACAACAAAAATGATTAAAGGTCTAGAAAACATGACCTATGAGGGAAGACTGAAAAAGTTTGGTTTGCTTAGTCTGGAGAAGAGAAGACTGAGAGGGGACATGATAACAGTTTTCAAGTACATAAAAGGTTACAAGGAGGAGGGAGAAATTTGTTAACTTCTGAGGATAGGACAAGAAGCAATGGGCTTAAATTGCAGCAAGAGTGGTTTAGGTTGGACACTAGGGAAAACTTCCTGTCAGAGTGATTAAGCTCTGGAATAAATTGTCTAGTGAGGTTGTGGATTCTTCATCATTGGGGATTTTTAAGAGCAGGTTGGACAAACACCTGTCAAGGATGTTCTAGATAATACTTAGTCCTGCCTTGAGTGCAGGGGACTGGACTAGATAACCTCTCAAGATCCCTTCCAAGTCTGATTCTATTATTATTAAAAGCTGCCTCGAAAGCAGTTCTATAGCTCATTCTGAAATTATCTAGTTTGAATTTGGTCTTTGAAAAAAGCTTTGTTTGCAGAGAGGAAATAGCAAGAGAGAAAGGGAGAGGGGAGAGACAACGGAAACCTCAATTTGAATACAATTGGCATAAATGTCATTACTTGGTGTACATTTGTTTGCATTGATAGAGACACACACACAATTTTTATTTTTATGATATAGTAAAATGAAAAGCTTAAATCCAGCCAAACAAATCCTATGCCTGTTCTGCACGATTAACCTACATTGTGAACAATATAGAAACTGTGGGCCAAATTGCTCATGCCTTTGTATGGGGACATGCAAGGAGGAGAGAGAACAAAGGAGATTCTCTTCTCCCCACCTACAACCTTGAATGGCCGTGTGCAAAAGTTAATAGTGATTGAAGTGCCTTGATGTGGACACAGCAGCAAAATGAGGACAGATACATGGATGGATTCTTAGCAGCAGACCACAACTTTTATTCAACTTAAACATGGGGAGGTGTGCTACCTGGTTCCCGTGCTCCTACCATATAACTTGTAACTTGGGGTAGGCTCTCCATGGCTTACTACCGAAGGAGTGCTGAATGGTGGGGACCTTGGCTTACAAGGGCACATAAGGTGTCATGAGCCCAAGGCCCATCACCAAAATCCCAGGTTTCTTACCTCTGGGAACCATTGATTTTATCCTTTTTAACTGCATTGGAAACTGGCTGCAAACTGCGACTAATTAAGAACTCAACCAAATACCTCAGTTAGGTAGGAATGCACTTAGTACCTAACTTACTGTGGTTGGAAGGTGCTACAAGGAAGGTGATTAAACTCCCCAGTCCTCTGCCAATTGGCCCATGGTAGAAAAAATTCCTTCCTGACACCCTCCCCCCTAAAGATGGGATCGGCTAGACCCACATCTATCAGGCCAGATTCCCATTCCTAGTTCAGGGTGGGGTGGGGCTGCTGAAATGGAGCTGAAGGTGGCTCCGCATAGCCCCCACTCCAGGTTGAATCATGGGAACTAGGCCAAGACTGGCCAATCAGCACCCCTCCCCCAACTAGTCAGTAAGGTCAGATTCCAAAGGCAGGAGTAACTACTTGGTATCCCTCAGTGAGCACTGCTGGGGCTGTCCACTTTTACTACTGGCCCCATCAAGTTCCCCCACTAGTTGAGGCTGGTGAATGGAACTTCCCTAAGAGCAGGGACTGATCCCTATTTGTGTACCCCTAAGAGTGTGTGGAGATGCTACCATCTCAAGGGACTATGAAGGAGGTAGGGTTTTCTCCTTCTGTGCATGTCATCCAGTGGATTGGACATGGTGCATCAAGGAGGCACTCACTAGAGCTGGTCAGGGATTTTCTGACCATTTTTTATTAAATGTCCATATGTCAAAACTGAATCTATTTGTGGGACCATATCGGTTTCAACTAAACTTTTTGTTGGGAAGATTTCTCAGTTCCAGGTTCAAGTCCCTGCTCTGTCTGTTTCCCCATATTCCACGTTAGTGTCCTAACCACTGTGCTGTAGTTGGCTTCTCTTTCTACCAATCTCTCTGCTGGAGGGGTTCCACTTTGAATAAATAAATAAATATTGAGAGAGAGAAAAACTGACTCTACAGTCCGGTGCTAGGACATTCACATGGGATGTCGGAAATCTGGGTTGAAAGCCTAGTCTCTCCCACATCCCTGGTGAGTGTCTTAACCACCAGGCTATAGAATCAATGTGTCTGGCCTAAATATATTTAATTATTTATACAAAGTGGAACAACTCCAACAGAAGAGACTGAGAGCAACCCCCCTCCCTGCCCCGAATCATCAATAGCCTGGTGCTATAGGAGATTGGATTTCAGTGTCTGCTCTGCCTGATTCAGAGCAGGGATTTGGAGTGGAACCTGGTTCTCCCATACCCCCAGGTGAGTGCTATAACCACTGAGCTTTTGGGTATTGTAGGGTGGGTGCATCTCTCACTTTCCATGAAAACTTTTGAAAGGTCTCAGTTTCACCCCAATGCAGAATGGGAAAAATCTTATGAAATTTCAGATTTTCGTGGGATGAGGAAAAAACAGTTCCTGCCTCACTATAACACTCACCCTGTGCAGCAGGGAGCTGGGAAAGGATTGCATCTTCTTGAGCTTCCTCTGGAGTGAGATGGCTCTGCCCTGCCCTCAATTTATGGCAGCACCTAAGTGGCACCGTTTAGCCCAGCGTGTATGTTTACTGTTCGTAACTTACATGCAATCGTCTCTCTTTATGAATACAACTAAACGTATGAAATAACGAAGCTAATGCCAATTGTATTTTAGATTTTATAGGGTTTTTACCCTTTATTTTTGTTTTATCTTTCTAACTACTCATCTCCAAGCAAGCCTTTTCCAAATGTATTTGCTTCATTTGTATTTTATAACTGTAAAAAAAAGTATAGATCAGAAATCATGTGAAATTATTTTTAAATAAAATAAAATGTGACATTGGTCTTTGATATTACTCAAGATTTTTCTGCTAATTTAGAGGAATTCAATATGAATGACATGATGAGATTTAAAAATGAGGCATTATTTATGATCATTAAAGATTTCATAATGATTTTGCAAGAATAAGAACATTAGCCTTGTTGTCCTGGTCAAATTCTAATTTGTGTAATTCCATTCTACCTAGTAAAATTCTCTCTGAAGTCTATTTCATATAAATGCAGTATACTCCTTTACTTTGTATCCTAAAATAGCATGTATTGCTATGTGCTCTTAAAGAGCTGGTTTGTTCTGTTGCACTTCAGTGGTGGATTAACTGATTTGTATGTACAGCATACACAGGATGAGATTGTGGCTAGTCCTGCGTAGGTGAGCAAGGAGAAGGGAGGCTCCAACGAGTTCCCATGCACAGACTAGCCACAGTTTCTGTCCTTGTGAACCCTGTGCCTGACCCAATAATCATCTAAGTCAATGGGAGGTGAATGAGGAGAGTGTAGTGCTGACAACAGCACCAGAGAACCCAAGGGGGGAGGTGGATGGAGAGAAGCAGAGTCCTAGACCCCACTGATAACATTTTACATCACTTTTTGCATGTAAGTAACATGCAAGAAGTGAAATAGTAGAGGCATTGCTGGCAGGTTGCCAAGATCCATGGTGTCATAAACAGATAGTTAAGGGTTAAGGTCTCTTTTACCTGTAAAGGGTTAACATGCAGTACCTGATGACCACCTGACCAGAGGACCAATCAGGGACAAGATAATTTCAAATCTCTGTGGAGGGAAGCCTTTGTCTGTGTTCCTTGTTGGCTCTGCGTTCTCTTTTTGGATCTAAGAGAGGCCAGACATGTCTCCAAGTTCTCCTGGAGTAGTTCCTACTATTCAATAGTGAGTATTAATTAGAAAGGCGGATTAGTCTTATAATTTGATTTCTACATTTGCAATTGTGTGTTTGCTGAAGGAAATTCTTTATTCCTGTTTGCTGTTACTTTGCTTTTACTGAGAAAGAAAGGAGGGGGGGATTCTCTCCAGAGATTAATAAGTTAAGACCCTGTGTATTGTTCCATCTTGGATTACAGAGACAAGTTACTTTCTTTTTATTTTTTAATAAATCTTTTCTGTTAAGAACTTGGTTGATCTTTCCTTGGGTGGATTCTCAGGGAAAGGGGAGGAGGGAGGCATCCCTCTGTAGTTGGATACCAGTATCTCTCCTAGGAAAAGGGAGGGGGAAGGAAGCAGGGGGGAATGGTTTATTTCTCCTAGGTGTAAGAACTCCATGGATTTGGGGCTCTTGGGATCCCCAAGGATTTTGGGGAAGGACTGTGTCCCAATACACATACATTATTGGGTGGTGGCAGCTTTTACCAGATCTAAACTAGGATTTAAGTTTAGATAAATCCATGCAGGTCCCCATATTGGAACCCAACAGCTCCAAGTGGGGGTGAGACCTATGACACATGGGTTTGTGGTGTTTTATGCAGTGGTTATTTGGGGCTGCTGCTTCCTGTGCTGTGTGTGTGTCTCAGCACCGTTTGATTTGTACATGCATTGCCTGGATCCTGGAAACATCCCTGGAATGAAAAAACAACTGTGGATTGACTACTGGGATGGTACCTCACATGAAGATCTGCACAATCCCAATCGTTAAACCTCTCCTGTTGACAAAAGTGCTTAAGAGGCTGATCTTGCAGGGCACTTCCAGCTCCTTTGGAGCAAGCCCAGCCCTTGTGTTAAGTTGGCGTCAATTCCATTGTACTCTGGAATTGCATCCACTTATACTAGGAGAGAACCTGAACCACTGACTTGAGGAACTGACAGTGTTCAGTGCCTTGCAGATAGCACCCAGCATGTCACAGGAACTGACCCTAAGTGACATGTTCCTTTAATAATGAATGCAGAGTAGAATGTGCTGGAACTCTGCTGCATAACTGGAACACCATGTAGCCATTAATCCTTCCTCTCCACAAAAGTACAGATTCAAACCCAGTTTTGCTAACCTTGTAATTACCTGGTCATGCTTTGCTCTTGCCTGTTCTTGTTAATAAGGAACTTTACGAAATAGTTTGCCCCAGACCTAGCCTGTTTTGTGTCTTAAATGATAGTTTGTTTGTCCCCCAAATGCAATAAAGCCAATTTGACCTTGATGTTTCATGTTATCATTTTTCCAGTTCAAATAGTTCTTCTTTTTGGAACAATAGTACCATGTCTATCAAATGGAATCTTAGAAGCTGTTGAACATGCATTGCCATTAATATTTAGTAGAAGAAACACTGTGTTCAATTATTATCAGAACTGATTTTTTTTTAGAGAGTTTAGAACATGTGTCCAGAAATGTGATTTTTTTTTAAAATGTTGACATTTGGTTAATAAGAGGTTACTGAATTTCCTTGTTTATCAGCTATCCAAGTAAAAGCAAATCTTTATGTAGAATTTTGTGTGTCACGCAGCTAGAAACTGATTTATTAAGCTTAAAAAAACGGTGCCAGGGAAAGTTTCCCTTCACAGAACACAAAGCACTATAGAAAGAAAGGAAAGAGCTCTAAGTTAATGGAAGATAAAGTTAAAGTTAGAAGGTGTGATTTAGTTTAGGGTCTGAGACCCACAGGAGACTTCTCATTACTTCAATGGACTTTGTAAATCAAGCCCAAAATCTTACCTTCAAGCATATTCTTTTATTTCAAATGAGGAAAGCAGAGACTACCACAGGACTACTGCAGCAGCAAAACATTGACCCAGCTTGTCAGGGTTCCTTCCCCACTCTGAACTCTAGGGTACAGACATGGGGACCTGCATGAAAGACCACCTAAGCTTATTTCTTCCATCTTAGGTTAAAAACTCCAAGGCACAAATCCTTCCTTGTACCTTGGATTAGGTAACGCTGCCACCACCAAGTGATTTAAACAAACGTTTAGGGAGGGCCACTTGGAGCCCTACCTTCCCCAAATATCCCCCCAAACCGCTACACCCTTTTTCCTGGGCAGGCTTGAGAATAATCCCCCCGAGCCCCTACACCCCCTTTCCTGGGGAGGCTTGAGAATAATATCCTCACCAATTGGTACAGGTGAACACAGACCCAAACCCTTGGATCTTAAAACAATGAAAAATCAATCAGGTTCTTAAAAAAAGAATTTTAATTTAAAAAAAAAAAAGGTGAAAGTACCACCTCTGTAAGATTAGAATGGAAGATAATCTCACAGGCAATCAGATTCAAAACACAGAGGGTTTCCCTCTGGGCAAAACTTTAAAGTTACAAAAAGAAAACCAAGAATACCCTCCCTCTCAGCAGAGAGAAAATTCACATGCCAAAATAAAAGTAAATCTAATGCATTTCCTTGCTAAATACTTACTAACTCTATAGGAGTTGGATTGTTGGCTTCTTTGGTCTTCCTCCGGCCAAAGCCACATGGAACAGACAGAACAAAAGCCTTTCCTCTCCCCCGCCTCCCAGATTTGAAAGTATCTTGTCCCCTTATTGGTCCTTTGGGTCAGGTGCCAGCCAGGTACTTGAGCTTCTTAACCCTTTACAGGTAAGAGGATTTGGTGCCTCTGGCCAGAAGGGATTTTATAGTACTGTATACAGGAAGGTTGTTACCCTTCCCTTTATATTTATGACACAGCTGCTGGATAGTAAGGAGGAGGCCAGGACTGCAATAGTGGAGTCAGTGGGAAAAGGCAGTGGTGGATGTTAAGGAAGAGCAACGTCCGTGGAGAAGGATATTTTTAAATCAGATTAATTTAGAACTGGATTCAGAAATGGGTAGAAATGTAATGAAGATGATAGAGAATGACACTAGACACAAAAGTCTGTTAATGCCTTGTGTTTTTCTCTCATTGATGAAAACCAGTATTGATAACTGAAAGTGTTTGAAAAATAATGACCCTGGCCCCCCAAAATCATGAGTCTTTTAAAAATATAGTTTTGGGGTTCTTTTTATTTTCTGGTTTCTAAGACCTTAGAGCACACTGAAGTCACATTTTTAAACTTTTATCTTAATCACGAGATCTAGAAACTTTTCTTTTAGAAAAAGAAAGAAAATTGTCACAAAATCACTTGACTCCAGGAGCTGGGGTTTTAACAGAAACTCCACATATTCAATCTTATAACATTCTTTTTATCTAACCAAATATAAAAATTACAATAGTTTTCCACTGTTGCCAGATCTCATGATTTTAAGAACTTGAGAGGGTAAATTAAAGTCTGGAACTGAGAACCTATTTTTCATTGACAGGTAAAGAAAAACATATTGCAAAAATGATTAAACCAGTAGTGTTAGATTCTAGATTGAGCTAGAAAAGCCTTTTTTGCAGTCTAGGAAACTGTACAAAATCTAGAAGTAGATTTTAGGCTTTTTGTTATAATGAGCTGACAACATTCTACAAGTATTGCTTTACAGACTTCTTTACTTCATTTATGCTATAAATTCAGTATAAAAGACACTGATGTACTCCAGTCATGTACTGCAAGTGATTTATTTTTCCATTTAGGTTATTTTTCTTACAAGTGATTTTAATGCTCGTGAAAGGCAAAATTATCCTTTTATGTTACAGAATATGTACAACACAAGCAGTGGCCTTATAGGTATATTACCCTGCTAGTATGCTCAGTCTTGACCAGGAAGGCTACCTCCGGAGATGAGGATAATTCAGTAGCCGTTTCTATTCATTTTCTGTCCACTTTATTTTGCCAGCAAGAGTACCAGTTACTACCAATTGCATGACCAGCACTACTATGGGTCTTTGAAAAGAGTTCAACTTAAAACCCTTCCCAAATTTTTTCCTACTTCCCTTGGTTGCTGCAGTATTTTAAAACAAATTACGATTTTGGCCCATGTGTTTGCAGAAATAATCTTCTGAAAGCCAACTGATATAGGTGCGATTTTCCAGAATTTGCAGACATCCTGTCGTATGTGAGTTGCCCCATCCACCTAAGGGGTGTTAATTTCCAACATTGTTACCTGATTTCACTGCTTTTCATTGTAGTAGCTACATAGTTGCTGTCCTTGTCTATTGTTGTGGGATGTGTTGCCTGGTCAGGCACCCCACTTCCTGCCTTTTTTTAAAAGCAAACTATTATATTAAGTATTGTAATTCTGTCCTAAATCTCCCCCAGACTCTGTGTCTGGTGCAGCCCTCCAGCTGAGTTCCCTGTACCATCTGCAAGAGAGGGGATGAACTGTACAAATAGGCCAAATGTACAAATGAGACTTTTCCACCCTAACCTGGAGAAAAGTGTAAAACAATCTCCACTCTGCAGTTCTCCCCTCTAGCCTCTAAGGGCTGTTTTCCTGGCTTCTCAACAGCAACTGTTAGTCACTGCTGCTGCTTCTCCCTTTTTGAGGCTGAATCTCCTGGCTGCTTCTCCATGCTATGCCTGAGGCTCTGGGACTACAAAGGGAAGCATGGAGAATGGCTGGGGCTGGGGAGAAAAGTAACGACAGTGCAGATGGGAAATGGAACTACTATTCCAACATCTGCCTAAGTGGACTGAAGAAGGGGAGCCCCTTCCTAAAATCTCTGTTAAAATGTCTATTGAGCCATGCAAAAAAGACAAAGTAGAAGGGCAGGGGATTAAGCCCACGTAGAGAAAGATTGGGAATAGTTTAAATCCCTTTAAAATAAGTTTGGGTCAGCACCATGCCTGGTCAACTGGGCTGGTAGTGTTTGTGATGCGTGGACACAGTCCACTAACAACTGCACTGAGAGCATCAGTTCATTTGACAGGCAAATGAGCAATAGTCAGATAATAATTAATTTCAGTCACTGACCTAGTCTGGATTTGAACTGGTAACTGAGAAGAGTAAGGAATTTCCTTGATTGCTTAGGCTCAGTTGGAGAAAAGACTTTTGGCTGAAACGTGTGTGTGCACAGATGTCTGCTTTTCATTTGGGTAACAAATGTATTATCTTACTGCTATATTGCTCTTTGGAGAGTTCTCTTTTTGTTCAGTTTTTTGGATGTGTCCAGCCTGACTTCTTGTTGCTCTGCTTTATGCTGAGGCTGCCAACAAAGGTGCAAATTAGTATAAATGAGCATGAGATGCTTTTTGTGATGTGGCAGTCTGGCCCTTCACTACTGGAGCAAGGTTAAATCAGATCACCAAACAGATGCTCAGGCCACTAAACAGGGTGGAGAATGTGCCTAATTCCAACTATCCTAGGCCTATTGCATAGCTGAATTTCTGCTCAGTGTTTGTGACAATGGATCCAGAATTATCTTGGAACCGCTTAGTTTCATTGTGCTGACATTCTTTTCTAATTAGCTGGTGTCAAACCAATAAATTACATAGCAACAGTAACTGAATTTTATATTTGGACTCTTATTTTTTATCATTGGTCCAATTATATTAAAAATCTGATCTTTTAAAAAACACTTGAAATAATTATTAAATTACAATTACATATTTACATAAACTTTAATACCTTCAATTACTTCAATTTATATATGTATTAAATATTCACTGTATGTGTACCGTTTCATTTTGCTCAGTTTGAAAAATGAAACTGGACTGGTTGGTTTCACTTTTATAGTAATAATATCTAGAGGCTGTCTTATTTTCTGATGTTCCTGTTTTGAGCTCATTGCTGTCATGTTTGGGTTCACAGCTCTATGGGGGAAAGTTTAAATTAGACTATGCCAAAATATTTCTCTTCATTTTACCTCAGTTTTTATAAAACATCTCTGAATGTTTTCTTCAGGAAATATTAGTTTAAGCTAAAATAATAGTCTTCCTTTTTAAGCTCTGAGAAAAATGGATCAAATTCTGGCTGCATGATAACTTGAAACTGGGTGTTCTTTCTCCTCTCTGAGAATTTTGGGGAGGGTTTCTGGCAGGGTCTGGAATTGTTAATTGAGCAACTTACATTCTGCTCAACCTCCCATATCTACCTATTAGTTTTTTGTAATGGCTGTCATTTAGTACCTAAGTGCTTCCCAGTTGAATTAGATTTGCATGGTGATGTCCCCTAGTGGAATTCATCATGGAGTCTTCTGGTCTTTCTCCTTTCCTGTTAGAGGAGACTCTCTGCTTGGGATATGAACTTATTGCTGTTTCTGTTTTCTTCTAGTAGTGCATGCTTTAGAGTCTTGGGTTCATACCAATATACTGTGGATATGTTCTAAGAGTTAATTGGACAATATAAAGTAATGCAAGTTTTAATGTTTCTAGGTTAGGATGTTCTCTGTCTGGTTTGTCCTTTTCCATTTGGCAAAGTGTTTTTCCACCCCATGGTTTCTATGGAGCTTAATCTAACATGGTTATCTTGTTAAACAACAGTACCAAATTCAATGCATTTTGTGTCTGAAGTTGCCAAAGCTTTGTTGTGTACCTACATAATTGACAATTTAGTATGGTATTGATAATGGTATTTAATTATTGTGTTGCAGTAAAGACAGGGGAGCACAAACTATAGTTTGTAGCATCTTCAAAACTAACAATTAAATTGAAAGTTATTTATAATGCCTGGATCACTTGGTGATTACCTGTTTTGTTCATTCCCTCTGGGGCATCTGGCATTGGCCACTGTCAGAAGACAGGATACTGGGCTAGATCGACCTTTGGTCTGACCCTGTATGGCCGTTCTTATGTTCTCTGCACTGGTTTAGCACTTTTATTAAGTATAGTGATAGTAAACCAAACTCAGGGTGTAGGGGTATTGGTTAGATGGGTGTAAGACAATGTAATGATTGTTAAACAATTTAAAGGGTGTCCCTGCCTGCAGGTATATGGGATCTTGGGGAGCAATTACCACACGGGTGGGGTGCCAATTAATTTCTTTATTAAAGGAAAAAGGAAGTGGTGAGACTTTAACAATGATATATGATGGGATGGGGTGTATAGGAGGTATACAATAGACAATAATGGTGGGGGGGGTTTCTTATTGAACAGTGTAGGGAGTTCTAACGGGGGTACAGTAAGTGGGGTTTAGTACAATGGGATACAGTACAGTTAATAAGCAACTCAACTTTATATAGGAACAGCTCTAGATACAGTGTGGAATGTAAAACATACCAAAAAGAGATGCAGAATAAAATGGTAGCTTCTATATAGAATGGTCAACAATCTTAGACAGAATGTATTAAGTGGTTGGTGGCCTTATACACAATGTAACACAATAGTATTAATGCAAATACAAAGTATATCAGAAAGGTGGAAGTAAAATGTGAATCCCAGTGCAATAATGCAATATGGGTGATAAGTGAAATTATGCAGTGTAGACTTGATATATGAGGCTGTGATAGCAAGAGTGTACCCAAAGGCTGGGTCAAGAAACAGGAGGGGGGGGGAATGATAGTGGCAACTGATGAGAGATGCAGCTGCAAGGAGCGAGAGACTCTGAAGCCCTGCGAGGTAAGGACAACAGAGCGGGGGAGCGGGGGGGATTTGGGAAATTCAGATGGTGATGCAGACACAGGGGAAAAAAGCAGCAGTGGGTTTGGGAAGTTCAGAGGGGGAGATTGGAGCAGCAAGAACCTTATCTATCCTCTAACTTAATTAAACTTACATAAAATGACAGGCAGCTTCTACAAAGTAACAAAACAGGTACAGAATACAATCAGGCAATGACTTTTTAAATCTATCTTAACCAATGACTAGGCAAAACAACATATCACAATTCTAAGCAAAACTATAACAAGCAACTATATGGAGCAACAAAACAACAAACTATAGCAAGGCAGGTGAGACTTACAAGCTTTACAATCTTAACAAACTATGACTTATTAAACTAAAGAAACAAAACCTATGGTGCACCTTATGCTATGGGGAAGTTACAGAGGGCAGAGTGGTATGTGCCCCAGAATACAGCTCCCAAGGCAGCACCCAAGGAAGCCAAGGGAGGTGGCTGCAGCAGTGGATACAGCTGAAAACAGTGAGTCCAAGGCAAAGCCCACAGGAGCAGAGCTTAGCAGCAGCACAAACTTACTTTTAGTGGCAGAGTGCCACGGAGTTTAAGAGAGAGGTTTTAAGACACAGACCAAAGTTTAGCTTGAGTCTGGGTGCTGGGGAGACAGAACCAGCAGCTAAAATAATAAAATAAAAGTATAGAAAGTTACACAGAGGGATTCTTACCAGCCCCCAAGGCAGCAGCAGAGGCAGAAGCAGCAAGAACATCAGAAGGCTCGGTACGGTCTAGATAATCAGGAGAATCTCTCAGGCAGCAATTTGTTCTTCGTGGGGTTTTTTTTTTCAAAAAATGGGGGTACGCTCAAAAGTAAAACGAGAGCAGAGAAAGGACCCCCAGAACCCCCTGGCTGGTCAGACCAGGCAGCAATGCAGGAACCTTTCTAAAGTCTGTTCAGAAAATGTCTGTTTATAAAGGCAAACCTGGGCAGCTTCCCGCCAGTAACTCTGATTGGTTCCCCTTCTCACAGAAAGGAGAGCAGGCAGGGAAAAACTGCAGGTACATGCCTGGGCAGAGTCCTGTGCAATAGGTGACTCAAAAGCACATGAGGTCTATGACTCATGCCCAGGATCTTAAAAACACAATAGGTCTTGCAGCTCTGGACATTGCCTACCCTACACCAAGCCCAGGTTTTAACAAGGTGATAACAGGACTAACCCTTTGAACAGGGCAGTGGTCCCACTTAGCACAAGTGGCCATCCCTTTGAGAAGGGCAATGGCTCTTGTTAAATAACTTAAGGGGCCCTCCCTTTGAGAAGGGCAGAGGCCCTGGTAAACAACTTAACAGCCAGGGAGGGGCGGCCACAAAGGAGAACAAGAACAAAATGGAGTAAGGGGACAGCTTTAAGAAACAAAATGGAGCTGTAACAGACAAAGGGGTCAAAGTCTAAGCTGCTGTAAGGGAGTCAGAGCTGGTATTATTTAAATGTTGGGAATCAGGAAGAAGGTGTAAATTAAACTAGAGAGCTGCTTTATCTTACATCATCTTCTCTCTCTGATCAGCTACTCTTCCTGATGCACCCCCCTCTTATGGTCATTTGTTATTGTTTTCCTTTTGAAGAGTCCTTTAGACCAGAGGTGGGCAAACTACGGCCCGTGGGACTGTCCTGCCCAGCCCTTGAGCTCCTGGCTGGGGTGGCTAGCCCCCAGCCCCTCCCCTGCTGTCCCCACTGCCCCACAGCCTCAGCTCACTGTGCCGCCAGCGCTCTGGGAAGCGGGGCTGAGAGCTCCTGCTGGGCAGTGTGGCAGCGTGGCTGGCTCTGGCGAGGCAACATGGCTGCCAGTTCTGGTGCTATGAGCATCATGGTAAGGGAGTGGGGAGTGGGGGGTTGGATAAGGGGTAGAGAGTCCCGGGGGGCACTCAGGGGACAGGGAGCAGGGGGGGTTGGATAGGAGGTGGGGCCCCAGGGGGGCGGTTAGGGGCAGGGGGGTACTGGAGGGGGCTGTCAGGGGACAAGGAGCAGGGGGTTTGGATGGGTCAGAGGTTCTGAGGGGGGCAGTCAGAGGGAGGAAAGTGGGAGGGGGCGGATAGGAGGCGGGGGCCAGGCTGTTTGGGGAGGCACAGCCTTCCCTACCCGGCCCTCCATACAGTTTAAGAACCCTGATGTGGCCCTCAGGCCAAAAAGTTTGCCCACCCCTGCTTTAGACGTAGAGTATGTATGTGCTGCAGTGTAAACCCAGGGTTAGTGGGACTTATCTGATCCTGAATTAGAGGACCAATGGCTTGAACACTACACTGATTGTTAACTCCATATTAAGAGTTTTCTAACTCAGGCTTGAACTTGAGGCTCTAGTAACTGGAGCATACAGAGCTGAGTCAACCCAACCATATCCCAGACTCCCTAGCATCCACCTGAAGCATTCTAGCCTTTGACTGTGGTGCAGTGTGGGAAAACTTGATTGTCCAACCTACATGTTACAAGAAGTTTGAATAGTCCACCAACACATCCTGCCGAGCTGCCAGATACCAGAGCCAGCAACATGGAGGAGGCACTTTTGAAGAACTTTCTCTTGCTTGCACTTTCACTCTCTTGTCAAAAAATGGGCAGAGCTTCTATGAGATGCTGGTGGACATTTCAGCAGCATTTTCTAACATTAGACACCTGACAAAATTTATGATGAAGCAGGAAGAGGCAGAGGAGGAGGAGTACCCAAGTGTGGTAGACTCGCACTGGCTGATGCCGTTTATGACACTCGGTACATCCCCTGATGCCCCCTATGCAGACTGGTGTTTTTAGTGCAGGGTCTGAAGCACAGACTGGTGGGACCACATCATCATGCAGACCTGGGATGACCAGCAGTAGGTCCAGAACTTTCGCATGAAGAAAGCTACATTTCTGGAGCTCTGTGAGCAGCTTGCCTTGACCCATCAGTGTAAAGACACATGCATGAGGCCACCCTTGATGGTCCAGAAGCTGGTTGCTACAGCTGGCTACCCCAGACTGCTACAGGTCTGTTGCCAACCAGTTTGGTGTTGGGAACTCAACAATGGGTAAAGTGGGGGTGGAAGGTTCTGAAGCAATCAGGCATGTGGTGAACTCCCAAGTGGCAGGCATACGATATTCCTTAAGTCAGTGGTCCCCAGGCCCGTGGGCGCCATGCCACCTGTGGGGGCATCTTAATGCACCCGTGTCCTGGCCCATGGGAGAGCACCGCCGAAATGCTGCCGAATTTCAGCAGCATTTCAGCGGGGACGCCTCTCGCTGACGCCGCTTGCCATTGACAAGTGACGTCATCGAGAGGCATCGCTCCTGAATTTCGGCGGGGACGCCTCTTGATGATGTCGCTTGTCGACAGCAAGCGGCGTCATCGAGAGGCGTCGCCGCTGAAATATGGCGGCATTTCGGCGGGTGCTCCACCGCCACAGTGGTCCCTCAGCTGGTGCCCGCCAGCCGAAAAGGTTGGGGAACACTGCCTTAAGTAATTGCTGTGTTTGAGAGACTGGGGTTTCCAAAGTGCACCAGGGCCTTTGATGGGACTCATATGCCCATAGTTTGTCTTCCTCAAGGAGCACATGAGCAGATGAACCACAGAAGATACTACTCCCTTGTTATGCAGGCCCTCATGGACCACAGAGGTCAATTTATGAATGTCAATGTGGATTACGCAGGGAAAATTCATGATACCAGGTTGTTTTTTTTCGCCAATCAGGAGTCTACATTCATGGACAGGCTGGGACGCTATTCTCGCCAAATGATATTGACATAAAACAGAGTTACTATCCCTACCATTATTCTGGGGGACCCTACAAACTTGCTTTTGCCTTGGCTTATGAAACCGTACCCTGATGTCAAAGGCCCTGACAAAAGACAGCTTAAGTACACTCTCAGCAGGTGTAGAGTGGTTGTTGAATTTGCTTTTTGCAAACTAAAATACTATTGGAGATGCCTACAGACACATTTGGATGCCAATGTCATCAATGCTGTCAGCATTACTGTGCTCTTCACAATCTTTGTGAAGCCAGAGATGAGCCACTTCCCCCTGAATGGGCCTAGGACAGCCAACCCCTGTCTCCAGGACACATCTCCAAATTCCTATGTTCATAATGTCCCTTAAGAGGGAGAATCTCTACATTATAATCTTCTACAAACTTCTTAGGACACAAAAACCCAATCCTGTTCTTAAAAAAGGTAAATTTTATTAAAAACAAAAAGAAAGAAAATACATTTGGAACTTAGGCTATTGATAGATTTAAAAAGAGCAGAGCTGATAATAATTAGCATCAAGAATGGTTTTCTTGAGGTTCAGCTTAACGGTTATAAGCAAAACAAAAGCAGTTGGGGGTTAGCACAGAGGAATCCACAAGCCATAAAGAAATAAAAGAGATAAACCTAATCGTATTTTCCTAGACATTCCCTGATCTACTTACATAGCTGGGGTTCAGATAAGTAATTCTTAGGTATGATTTGATGATCTTTCATACCTGGTTTAAAGCTTCTTACAGCATTGCTGCTCTGTCTCTCCTCTCTCCTGAGAACAACAGACAAAGGGAATTTCTTTTCCCAATTTTAAAAAGTTCTAGCCCTCCCATTGGCTCTTTTGGTCAGCTGCCCACTCCCTTCCTTTTACCTATGGGCTTTTTTTAACCCTTTACAGGTAAAGCAAATAGAGAACAGCTACTAACAGGGATTTTGGAGCTATCTGGCTGGCTGGGTGTCCATAAAAGGGAGCTACCTTTGCCCCCTTCATTTATCACAGTATCCCTTTTGCCCCAAGTATTAGTGTGTGCCTGAGGAATCACACCTCTATCACTTGGGTTAAGAGATCACCTTTTTTGAAAATAATATTTCTGCTTCCACTTCTGATTTTCTTTCATCTTCCAAATAGTTTCATTGTTATGAGATTTCAGCAGGTTATCAGTAATTGGTAAAGTAGATCTGATCCTTCTTCCCATTCACAGCTGAGCTGGAGAAAAGCCATTCTCCAGAGTTAGACTTCGGCAAACCAATAATGCTTTATACAAATCACTCCCACCATCAAAAGTATTTTTCATGATTCTTTATTGTCTATATAGACCTTTCCACAAGTCCATTTGAGTGGGGGGGTTATTTGGACTTGATGTTTTTTGGTGAAAATCCCAATCTATGGCAAATTAACTAAAATCTGCACTTGAAAATTGTGCCCCATTATTGCTTAAGCCTTCATCTGGAATTCTGTGTCTGGAGAAGATTCCCTTCATGCCGGCTATCACTGACTTACTATTAGTACTGTGCAGTGTGCAAACCATAAGCTCCAGCTTCTTTGCTATTTGCTGGTATGCATGGTCATTCCTGGTACTCTTACTGACGCTTACTGTTTTACTGGCCTCTCAATGGCCACTTACCAAAATCTGGCTGTGCTCCTGTGACCATGAAGCCCAGTGCTTTGCAAAAGGCTTCTTCTCTTTAGTCACCATTGCAAATACAAAAGGCTCTTGGATAGTATGTTTGCAGTTCAGTGGTTAGAAGGAAATGGAATGGTTAATGCTGACTCTCTCAGCTGTTGCTAAGTGCTAAGGGGCGTTACTTCTGTTTTCACTGGAATAAATTGGAGATTCTTGGAGTAGAGAATACATTTGGAGTAAAGGAAGTTCATCCATGGATTGTGGTGTCCTTTTGGTGGACTCCCAAGATGGGAGAGAAGAGTGGGTGATGCATCTACTCTGCAATGCAATAAGGCTCAAACCCTGGGACCCAGCTTGACTTGTGCTCAAACCCTCCATCTCTGCAGGGTCCTAGAACTCTAAGCCCAAACCCAAGCCTGAGAGATTTGTATGTGGACGGAAGCGGGAGTTGAGCTCAGGCTCAAGTCTGAGCCTGGGCTTACATTGCAGTGTAGATGTACCCTGAGACTTTTACATTGTCATATTCTCCTTCTACTTAAATTGATTTAAATAAATCCCTAGTCACTCTATAATCAGTGTTAATCCAGATTTAAATTTATATAACTAAGGGTATGACTACACTTTTTTGAGAATACTTTCTTGAGCTACATCTGCTTGAGCTATCATGCTAAAACTAGAACATAGGCATGGCTGTGTGATCTATGAGTGAGGCTAGCTGCCCTAAATACATGCCCATCTGAGACCTTAGGCACACACTCAGGGCAGCCAGCCTGCCCTGCTGTTTGGGCTGCTGTGTCTACACTTTATTGTTGGTGCACTAGCTAGATGACCGTTAATAATGTATTGCCTCAAGTTGGGAAGCACATTTCCCCAACTCAAAGTGTAGAAAGAGTCAGCTTCTGACTCTGACATCCATTTACTAATTTTACCACATTATCTCTGATCTTGAACCTTGGAGTCTAAGCATAGTGTCTATCAGATGTCCTCCTGAAACTTTCTGAATAGGAATACTTTTTGAAAGATAATTTACACATGCACATTTAATTTACAGTTTAATTAGAAAAATTGCCTCTAGCAAGGCAAGATGTTATGTTATAATATAAAATATAATGGCTAATGTTATAGTTTAATAAATGCTGCACAGAGAGTCCACATAAGTAAAAAGTCTTTATCATTTTTTTTCAAACTTTTCAGGCTGATGAGCCTTTATTCAAATTGAAAAAAATTCACAGATCCTCATTCCAAAACACACCCATTTACTATAAAAGTTGAAGTAAAAAATGTATCAGTGAAAGCAAGGAGAAGCTGTGTGTGTCTGTGTCCATGTGTCTGTGTTGACAGAGAATACTTGAGCTTGAATGACCCTTTTGTGTCGTGCCGGGATTATGACTGACCAGATGAGAAACACTGATCATGGCAGAGGATGTGAGAGAGATTCTCACACCTGAACCATACTTTTTAGGTGACAATTCTGAGGAACTGTCCCAGATTGAGGTGTCAGTAGAGGTGTTTTTTAAAAAAATTGATAAAATTAAATAAGTCACCAGGACCAGATAGTATTCATCCAAGAGTTCTGAAGGAAAATAATATGAAAATGCAGAACTGCTAACTGTGGTATGTAACCTATTGCTTAAATCAGCCTTTGTAGCAGATGAGTAGAGTATAGCTAATGTAACAATGATATTTAAAAAAAAAAGTCTCCAGAAGCAATCCTGGCAATTAATTCTGTTTACTATAGTTTCAATTTATCAGATATATAGATGAACACAATACATTGGGGAAGAGTCAACATGGCTTTTGTAAATAGAAATAATTCCTCACAATCTCTTGGAATTCTTTGAAGGTGTCAGCAAGCATGCAGACGAGAATGACACGGTGTACTTGGACTTTCAGAAAGCCTTTGACAGGGTCCCCCACCAAAGGCTCTACAGCAAAGTGAGCAGTCATGGGCTAAGAGAGAAGGTCCTCTCATGGATGAGTAACTGGTTTTAAAAAAAGGAAACAAAAAGTAGGAATAAATGGTCAGTTTTCAAAGTGGAGAGAGGTAAATAGTGGGTCCCCCAAGCATCTGTACTGGACCAGTGCTGTTCAACATATTCATAAATGATCTGGAAAAAGGGGTAAACACTGAGGTGGCAATATTTGCAGATGATATAAAATTATTCAAGATAGGTCAGGCTGAAGCTGACTGAAAATTTACAAAGGGATTTCTCAAAACTGAGTGACTGGGCAACAAAATGGCAGATTACATTCAATGTTAAGAAATGCAAAGTAATGTACATTGCAAAATATAACCCCAACTATACATACAAATGATGGGGTCTAAATTAGCTGTTACCACTCAAGAAAGAAATCTTGGAGTCCTCATAAATAGGTATCTGAAAACATGGGCTGAATGTGCAGTGCCAGCCAAAAAAGCTAACCATGTTAGGAATCACTAGGAAAGGTATACATAATAAGATGGAAAATATCATAATGCCACTGTATAAATCCATGGTATGCCCACGCCTTGACTACTGTGTGTAATTTTGATCTCTCCATTTCAAAAAAGATATATTAAGATTGGAAAAAGTACAGAGAAGAACAAATGGAGGTGTATGGAATAGCTTCCACAGAAGGAGGGATTAAAAATACTAGGACTGTTCATCTTAGAAAACAAATGACTAAAGGGCAAAGTATGATAGAGGTCTATAAAATCACAAATGGTGTGGAGAGAGTGAACAGGGAAGTGCTATTTTACTCCTTCACATAACACAAGAACCAGGCATTCCCCAATGAAATTAATAGGCAGCATGTTTAAAACAAACATATAGAAGTACTTCTTCACACAATGCACAATCAATCTGTGAAATTCATTGCTGGGGGTGTTGTAAAGGTCAAAAGTATAACTGGATTAAAAAAAGAATTACCGCATATACTCATTCATAAGCTGAATATTTTTGGTAAAAAAGGGACATATCAAAGAGCAGGGGTCAGCTTATAGACAGGTCTACACCAAAATATGATGATTTTAAACTCTATGGAATCATTGAATTGAATATCTAATACAGGGATCGGCAACCTTTGGCACGCGGCTCACCAGGCTAACCACCCTAGCGGGCCGAGCCGGTTTGTTTACCTGCCACTCCACAGGTTCGGCCAGTTGCGGCTCCCACTGGCTGCAGTTCACTGCTCCAGGCCAATGGGGGCGGCAGGAAGCGGTGGCCAGCATATCCCTTGGCCCGTGCCGCTTCCCGCCGCCCCCATTGGCCTGGAGCGGCAAACCGTGGCCAGTAGGAGCTGCGATCGGCCGAACCAGTGGACACAGCAGGTAAACAAAATGGCCTGGCCCGTCTGGGTGCTTACCCTGGCGGGCCATATGCCAAAGGTTGCCGATCCCCGATCTAATACATTGTAGTTTTGTTTACCTGGAGCGCTCCAAGCAAACAATACATCCTGACCCACCAGCGGCTTACCCTGATGAGCCAGGAGCCAAAGTTTTCCAACCCCTGAAATATAGGGTCGACTTTTGAAAGAATCATACAGTTTTGGGTATTTTTACCTATCCATTCTGGGGGGTCGATTTATAAACTAATGGGTTAATGAACAAGTATATACAGTAGATAATTCATGAAGGTTAGGTCCATTAATGGCTATTAGCCAAAATGGTCAGAGATGGACCCCTAGTCTCTGGGTATTCCTAAACCTCTGACTGTCAGAAGCTGGAATTGGACAACAGTGGATGAATCACTCAATAATTGCCCTGTTCTGTTCATTCCCTGTGAAGAATTTGGCACTGGTCACTGTGAGAAGACAGGATGCTAGGTTAGGTGGACCACTACTCTGACCCAGTATGGCCATTCTTATGTTCTTATAATTACATGGAGCCATACCATGCTATGAGTTTTAAGATGAACTCCCTCTTTTTTCTAATGAGGGAATTTTTCTTAAAAATACATGGCATGATTTGGCTCAATACTTAGAAAGACAGATTTTTGCTAATGTGGGGCATTTCTTACTTTACAATGATAGTGATCCAACAAACAAACAGGACAGTAACTCAAATGTTCTCTATTTGATTTTGAAATAAACAAATATGACAAACTAACTGCTGTGACTCTAATAAGAGTGAACAAGGACACAAAAGAAATGAAATATCACTAGTTTATGGAAAGACCCTCCTTTTCCTAATAAACTGTCAGGGGTGGAAGGGACCTCAGGAGGTCATCCAGTCCAACCCCCTTCTCAAAGCAGGACCAATCCCCAGTCAGATTTTTGCCCCAGATCCCTAAATGGCCCCCTCAAGGATTGAGCTCATAGTCCTGGGTTTGGTAGGCCAATGCTTAAACCACTGAGCTATCCCTCCTTCAATAGCCTCCTCTGTTGCATCTTTCACTAAAGGGTCTCAAATCGCTTTACAATATTAATTACACCTCACAACACTTCTGTGAGGCAATTATTATTGTTACTCATGTAAGAGAGAGGTAAACTGAGGCATGGAATGATAAAGGACTTGCTTAATTTCACTCAGCAACTTGGAAGTAAACTGGAAATAGAACCCAAGAGTGCTGACTCCTAGCCCTCAGCACTAATCACTAGACCACACTGTCTACTTATGCTGATTATTTTTATTACAATCAAATTCCTGATATTTATGAGAGCTAGTGATTAATGCCAGAGGGCAGGCTTGTCAATTCCTTGTAACAGACAAAATGATGAGACCTCGGATGATCTTTGGATTGTACAGTTATTTTATACAATACAAAATGTGCTTGAACTCTATTAGAATTCTTAGGTATATGACTGTGCGCCACATCTTCCCCATCATGTTTTAAATTCCTTTGAGGCAAAGACAATTTGTGTTTTTACACTTGTTAGTTAATACATATTAACTAACACAATTGTAAATTCTAGCATGGACAGGACATACACATTTGCTGCTAGTTTTAATTCTTAATAATCCTAACATGAGTAGCAACAAACTCTTGTATGCTTGAACAAATGTTGTATAGTGTTGACACTAGAATTTATAATCATATTAGCTAGCATGTTAACACACAACTAAAAATTCAAGTCATACCTGTGAAACAACCAACCTTCATTAGTTTAGTGAAGGGAGTAATAAAAAGAAAGTCAACAACTACTGGCTAACATATCTTCTTTTGGAAAGCTTCACACAAGCCACTTGTCAGCCACTGCCAGTTAAAATGAGCCTTGAATTATAGTTGAATTAATGTGGTGAGGAGGCGTCCAACAAGAGTGAGGAGAACTTGAGAGCTGACACTAGCCATGCTACTCTTCTGGGGATGTGATGTAATTCCAAGAATTCTTACCTAGTGTAGTAGGCATGAATTTTCCATACAAGCAGGACCGGTTGGTCATCTAGGGCAGCAAAATAGTCACAAACTGTGTTTGTAGGTGACTGCAGATTACAAGAGAGAGCCTTGGTAGTTGGTATTGCTGAGCTGCAGGAGTCTCTCCTCCCTGCCCCAATCAGGTCAAGGGAGTAGGCTGTTTCAGCCTCTGATGCTGGCGTGAACAGAGACTTTCCTTTAGGGGCAGCTTCCTTCCCACCTTCACACTGTAGGTAAAATAAAATGGTTCTCCATAACTGTGGTACAAGGCTGTCAGAGTTCCCTCCCCACTCTGAACTCTGGGGTACAGATGTGGGGACCCGCATGAAAGACCCCCTAAGCTTATATTCCACCAGCTTAGGTTAAAAACTTTCCCAAGTCACAAATTCTTCCTTGCCCTTGGACGGTATTGCTGCCACCACCAAGTGAGTTAGACAAAGATTCAGGAAAAGGACCATTTGGAATTCCTGTTTCCCCAAAATATCCCCCCAAACCCCTCACCCCTTTTCCTGGAGAGGCTTGAGAATAATATACCAACCCAATAGGTAACCAAGGTAAGCACAGACCAGACCCCTAAAAACCCAATCAGATTCTTAAAACCAGAACTTTATTATAAAGAAAAAGTAAAAGAAGCACCTCTGTAAATCAGGATAGAAAGTAATTTTACAGGGTAATAAGATTCAAAACACAGAGGATTCCCTTCTAGGAAAAACTTTACAGTTACAAAAAAATGGGAATAAATCTTCCTCTTAGCATAGGGACAATTCACAAGCTAAAACAAGATAATCTAACGCATTTCCTTCCTATTGCTTACAATTTGTAATCCTAGATGCTTAGTTCAGGTATAGCTTTGGGAGATGTATTTTCCCTGCCCTGATTCCTCCCTGACCTGGAGAGAACACAAAACAAAAACCTTCCCACACAGATCTAAAAGTATCTTCTCCCCTCATTGGTCCTTTTGGTCAGGTGCCAACCAGGTTATTTGAGCTTCTTAACCCTTTACAGGTAAAGGAGGGATTGTATGCTACCCTTAGCTGTATGTTTATGACAAAGGCCATTTCCTTTCTTGCAAGTCCTTAAGAAAGGACCTGCACATGGTGTGAAATAAGAAATGTAAAACAACTTGGTATGGGGGTAATTGCCTTTCACAATAATGGTATTTCAGATGCCTTTTCTCTTTCTCCGTGAATGGGACTCTATGGTCTCTCTCTTTTCATTGGGTGGATGTGTTTTTCTCAGCCAGTTTGATGCTCGCTTTATGGAACCCAACAATGGCATTCATTTTATATTTTAAAAAAATTCTTGATTGGCTTCTCCTGTGTTGATGGGTGTTTAGTACAGAACATCACATGCTCAGGACCAAAACAGCTGACAAGGCAGTGGGGATGGACAGGAACAGGACTCTGAATAATACATTTCTGTACAGCCCAGTGCACTGAATTCTAAAATGGATTTTTATTTAATCAGATTCTGTATAATTGAACTGAGGACATATCTGAATTCTGGCCTCAGTTACTCATGTACATCCTTGTTGGCTTCCAGATTATATACATTGAATGAATTTGGGCCAATATGTATAGACTGGGGGTGGTGTGATCACCAAAAGGCAGGAGATGACCCACTGTTTACTGAATTGTTTTTAACATTGTGGGGTATACAAAGTCATGATTTTTTAATTTAATTTAATTTTTCTATAGAATCTACATGAGCCTCTTTAGCTTAAGTATTAAAATCCATTCTTTTCAAGTATACTATGCATATTTCAAAAGGTCTGAGACCCTGGTAGATTAAAAAGAGAGGAAATACATTTTAATGGTAGGTCAGATCACTGTGTACTGACCCACTGTGAGCACATTTAATATACACAATATGACTCTTGCAATGTTGTAATTTCCCTGATCATTAGCTTGATATGATGCTCCTGAACACACACACACACACACACACACACACAGAAATCCTGTGGTCCACAAAAAATACATGTAACTTTCATAAATCTTTTGGGGGAGTACTGGTCCACATTATTTTATATTAGATTTGCTTTTGTGTTACTCACATTACTGATGATAGCTAAAAATAAATAAGCCTCACAGCTATTTTCTATATGTCATTTTTGGTTATGAATAAGTTTCTTTTTTATTTGACCTGCATTTACTTAATTGTTTCACTTCCTCTTTGTGTTCTGCATCTTTTGATGATAGTTCCAAGCTTTATTGCTCCCCTGTTGGTTGATAGTGTTCCTTCTCGGATATTTGCAGGTTAAAATGCTTTAATGTTATTGGCAACAGCTAAAATGAAAAGAATGGAAAAATTTCCTGTCCTGATATAAGGTGTTATGCATATTTCATGCTTAGGATAACATCACAAATCATCATCCTAAGAGGTCCGATTGTTCTGTGAAGATTCTATGTAAATAGGTCATTTCTGGTGGCTGGCAAGAGAAATGTTACACTTCTATAAAAGACATTTTAACCAAAAGGTGGCACTGCAGCTGCATGCATTCTGCTTTAGTTAGCTGTCTTGCATGAGCTAATAAGCTATACACTGCATGTATTATAACTTCTGGTTTCATACCCTGTGAATTATGAGTAAAAACTGTAATTGAAGCAACTATGAGTTCATTATTTCCAAAACATAGGAGAATAACTCTCCAGGATACAAACAATGTAAAAACTAACCACATTGTAAAAATAATAAAGGCATTTTACTAACTTAAGTGATCCCAATCAACTGATTAAGCAAATAAAAATCTCTGAAATCTAACGCTGCCAACATATGCGCAATATGATACCATAGGGTGTATAAACAAAATGTCTTTATTAGTTTATGAACAGCTAGCTTTGTTTTGCAGCATCCAGTGCAAAAGGAGAACTGCTGGTTAAAAATAGTGGTTTGGGGCCTGATCTTGCAGCACTGAAAGTCAATAGGAGTCGTGAGTTAGACTTTGATGGGGACTGGATTGGGTCCTTAGTTAGCTGCTTTGTAGGTGTTGTTTAACTAGATCGCTAATGAAAAAAGGTCACTAGTTGCATTTTGTAACTATATGTTTGCTTTGAACTGATAGATGCCAGAAAATTCAGAATCAAACTTCCAGGCTAGATTCACTTCCACTGGAGAAATTTGGTCCCAGTGGGGGAAAGGCAAAGTTGTGCCACAGGTATGGCAATCATTGGCCCAGCCTAGAAAATGGGTGGTGCTGACTGAGAAGGAAGGTGTGACCATGGCTCAGAATAAGTACTGATTGAGTGCATCCCCTAAACATCTTTTATTGGCAGGGGTTCTCTTGGGCCATGCTTACACATTAAAGCCGTTGTCCCTTGATGGAACCCTCAGGAGCATGCTACAGCCATTCTCCGGGGGCTGGTGCCTTCTCATGGGCACAGGTGCTGCAATTTGCACCTTTGTGTGCCAGTGGAGAGAAACAACCCTCCATTTGTAATCTGTGTTGTCATGGTTAGATATTGTAGGAACCCCTAAATAATGAACTACATGCGTGCCATACTTCATATTCTGTAATATCTAGGCATAACATGGCAGATTGAAAGAGAGCATTTCATCAACTATGGATCACTGTGCAATTGCATATTTAGAAACAAATATGCATATTTAAAATCCTATATGGGGAATACTTTTACAGTTACAGATAACTTCATTTTATTTCCTATTTAGGACAAAAGAAAGAAGATTATATACTAATCACAAGCTACGTTTTCTTCCATATATTGTTTGAGATGTTTAAACAAATATCATTATGGATGTCTGACATGAAGGGGAACAGTAAAAAGGTCAGCAGCTGTACAAAGCTTTTTCACTACAGGAGATTGGTCAAACAAAATAAACATGACTAAGCGATGTTAAATAAAGAGCAAATTTAAGGCCCAGTGCTAACGTGGGCAAAACTCCTGTTGACTTTACTAGGAGTTTCTTTACATAAATATCACAGTATCATACCTTAAAGCAGAGAAAAAGTCAATAAGATTAAAAAGATTAAAAAACATATAAATGTACAATGACTATAAAGAAGATTCTTTAGAACTAACTTTTCTTTATGTCCAGACTGTGAATGAACTTACCATACAGTTCTTTGCTTTCAAAATACACCACATGTGGGCCAGTCAAATGTGTGTTTGTGTGTGTATACATATATATATATATATATATATATATATATACACACACACACACACAGAGCTATTGTTCAGAAATCATAAGTGAGGCCCCAAAAAATTATGAGATTGGCTTAAAATCATGAGGGTTTTTTTAAAGGGGTTCTTTTTATTTTCCTTATGATATTGAATCCTATTGGGCTACATCTGGTCACTTTTGCAAGCTTTACACTGAAGCTATGAAAGCTAGACATGTTTTTAAGTGAAAAATGAGATTCCATGGAATTATAAGATTCCAGGAGCTAGGGCTTCAAGAACAGTACCAAATACCAAATATTGTCAGCCTCATGATGAAATTGCAAAAGTTGACAACTCTGTAGCATGAAAATGTATGTGTGCGTGTGTATATATATTATATATATACATATTTATATATACACACCGCTACCTCAATATAACGCGACCCAATATAACACGAATTTGGATATAACGTGGTAAAGCAGTGTTCCGGGGTGGGAGGGGGCGCTACGCACTCCAGTGGATCAAAGCAAGTTCGATATAACGCGGTTTCACCTATAACACGGTAAAAAATTTTTGCTCCAGAGGACAGCGTTATATCGAGGTAGAGGTGTGTGTGTGTGTATGTGTATATATATATATATATATATGTTCCTGATAAAGTAAAGTATTTGGAATGGAATTTTACAGAGTGTATGATCACTGCTTCCACATTCTTCTTGGCAAATTCTTGCTTTACTGAGACTATGCATCTCCATTTGTATTTTTAAATTATAATTGATAACTTAAGAACATAAGAATGGCCATAGTAGGTCAGACCAATGGTCCATCTAGCTCAGTATCCTGTCTTCCAACAGTGAAGAATGAACAGAACAGGGCAATTTCAAGTGATCCATCCACTGTCATCCAGTCCCAGCTTCTGGCAGTCAAAGGTTTACGGACATCCAGAGCATGGGGCTGTGTCCTTGACTAATAGCCATTGATGAGCCTGTACTTGACGAATTATATAATTCTTTTTTGAACACAGTTATGTTTTTGGCCTTCACAACATCCCTTAGCTATGAGTTCCACAGGTTGTGGAAGAAGTACTATCTTATGTTTGTTTTAAACCTGCTGCCTATTAATTTAATTGGGGGACCCCTAGTTATTGTGTTATGCAAAAGGGTAAATAGCATTTCCTTTTTCACTTTCTCTACACCATTCATAATTTTATAGACCTCTGTCATATCCATCCCTAGTCATCTATTTTTGAAGATGAACAGTCCTAGTTATTTAATCTCACCTCCTATGGAAGCTGTTTCATATCCCTAATCACTTTTGTTACCCTTCTCTATATTTTCCACTTCTAATATATATTTTTGAAAATGGGGCAACCAGAACTGCACATGATATTCAAGGTATGGGCATACTATGGATTTATATAGTGGTATTATGGCATTTTTCTGTCTTCTTATCTATCCCTTTCCTAGTGGTTCCTAACAATCTGTTAGCTTTTTTGACTGCTGCTGCACACTGAGCAGATGTTTTCAGAGATCTGTCTATTAGGACTCCAAGATTTCTTTCTTGAGCGGTAACAGCTAATTTAGACCCCACAATTTTGTATGTATAATTGGGGTTATGTTTTCCAGAGTGTAATAGTTTGCATGTATTAACACTGAATTTCATCTGCCATTTTGTTGTCCAGTCACTAAGTTTTGTGAGGATCCCTTTGCAACTCTTTGCAGTCAGCTTTGGCCTTACCTATTTTGAGTAATTTTATATCATTTGCAAACTTTGCCACCTCACTGTTTACCCCTTTTCCCAGATCATTTATGACTATACTGAACAGCACTGGTCCCAGTACAGATCCTTTGGGGACCCCACTGTTTACCTCTCTCCAGTCTGAAAACTGACCATTTATTCCTACTCTTTGTTTCCTACCTTTTAACCAGTTACTGATCCAGGAGAGGGCCTCCTTTCTTATCCCAGAACTGCTTACTTGGCTTAAGAGCCTTTGGTGAGAGACCTTGTCAAAGGCTTTCTGAAAGTCCAAGTACACTATACCCACTGGATCACCCTTGTCCACATGTTTGCTGACACCCTCAGAGAATTCTGTAATTTGTGAGGCATGATTTCTCTTTACAAAGGCCATGCTAATTCTTCCCTAACATATTGTGTTAATCTATCTGATATTTCTGTTCTTTATTATACTTTCAACCACTTTGCCTGGTAATGAAGTTACACTTATTGGCCTGGAATTGCCAGGATTGCCTCTGGAGCCTTTTATTTATTTATTTTAAATCAGTGTTACATTAGCTATCCTCCAGACATCTGGTACAGAGGCTGATTTAAGTGATAGGTTACATACCAAAGTTAGTCGTTCTGCAATTTCATATTTGAGTTCCTACCCTCCTTCCTTACATTTTATTAGTATACATAATTACTACTGTAAAAAAATATAGCCATTGTGAGTTACACAACACCGAGAGACACAATGTGATCAAATTTTCCCCCAAATTAAGATTAGTAAAAGTAAGCTTTTTACAAATTTATCATCAGTAAAAATGTTTCCACAAATTTTAAATAAATCCCAATGGAAATAGGTTTTTTGTTTGTTTGAATGGCCTGAAAGCATGGTCTTAGTGCAGGGAGCCTACCTGTGAAAATGATGCTTGAGTACCCAGTTTCAGAGAAATACAAAAAGTAAACAAGCAAGCCAGTGAAAAGAACATTGGATTTTTAAAAAATTATTTGTTTTTCAACCAAAGGTGATGGGACAGTGTTAATTATAGGTAAAGAAATCTCATATATTTGCAGGAGTGCTGGGACAATTTATATAGTGGGGTGCTGAGAGCCATTGAACCAAACTGTAAACCCTGTGTATAATGGAAACCACTTCAAGCTAAGAGGTGTTCAGCACCCCTGCACCCCTAGTTCCAGCATTTATGTATAGTTGTGTGTATCCCAATGTCCCTTTTACATTAGAAATGTTTTAAATTTATATGTATTCCTTGAGAACACCATCTTGCCTTCCTAACTCAGGAATAACTCGTGCTGCAGTCTATACGGCTTTTGCTTGAGTAAAGAATGCACGGTAGTCCCCGGGATAAATAAACCAAACTACTGTTGCCCGTGACAAACTTGTCATTAGTTTTTAAAATGCCCCTTGGAGCGCAGACCTTCCCGCTGGAGCCTCCTGTGGTTGTGTGGCTGGGACTTGTACGATTAATCAAGCCGGTAGCCACACATCTAAGGTGTCTTCAAAATAACACTGAAGAAGCGAGCACAGGTGACGTGAGCAGGGGGAGGTGGAGAGAGGAGATCGGCGGCGCAGGAGGCTCTGGATTCCCGGCTTGCAGCTGGCACGCCCGCAGCGAGCTGCCTTTGCTATGCCACTAGTCTAAGTCGAGCTCTGTGTCGGAGCGAGACCTGCCCCACACGCTTGTTCCTATTGGAGCAAACCTCTCCTGCTCCGCCAGCCTGATCCCCGCAGGGGCGGGGCCTCGCAAAGTTTTCATTGAGGTGGAGAAGTGTGGGGAAAGAGCAGCGCTGCAGCTGTGTCTGAGCGTCGGTGAGGGGCAGCTAGGCAGACAGCAGGCGCGGCAGGACGGGAGAGGCGGTCTGCTTCCCCCTTTGCCTACCTACAGCGCTCTGGCCGCCGCGCCAGCGGAGGGGAGCATGCAAGTCATTTTCGAAGGATGCAAAATGCCAGCAACCTAGCAGCTTGGGATGATTTTGCTCAGTGTACCACAAGCTGGGTCCTACGGGCCAGAAGCTGGAAGAAAGTGGCTGGAGTCCTCAGTGTGTCTGGGAATCTGTGAATCGTGACTCACACCGCTCCTCGGATATATAAACAGAGAGCGAGCAAAGCCTTTGGTCTATAACAGAACCGGTTTAATTTTAAAATGCTGGTTATCCTTTCTTGATGTGGGGCACAACAAAATGGTTCTCCAGTAAAAAGAAGAAGAAAAATCTTCTCTAAGAAACCGTGCGTCTTGCAACTGAAGTCACCAGAAATCCAGCTGCTTCGGGATTTAATGGGCTCTTCCAAAGATGTTAAGGGACTTGTGAGAAATCTGCAGCACGTCGAGAAAATCCGGTGAAAGATAATGCTAAACTGCATTAGCGCTGTGCAAGGGTGGACCTAAAAGTTATGAAGTGGTACCTGTCGTAACAACAAGCAAATATTGTTCTCGTTTATTTAATCAAGACTCGAACTAATCAGATCTTCAAGCAATGGCAACAGAAGTGGTGTGTGGATTGATCTTCAGATTGCTACTTCCAATATGTCTCGTAGCTGGTACGTGAATTTTGCCTTGCGTGTGTGTGGGGGCGGAAGGGGGAAGGAGAGGGCGTTAATTTTAAATTGTTGTTCTTATCCGCAGCTACTCCAAAGGTATCCATATCATTGTAAAACTGCTTTACTTTTCTGAACGCCTTACCTTTAAAATGAAATCATGTTTCTTTAGCAATCGTTGTGCATCACCTAGAGATGCAGCAATCAGTGTATTACCTCCTCTTTTTTCTTAAGATGCTCTATGAATGGGCTTCAGAAATCCCCTCTGCCTTTTTTTGAATGTTGTTGATTCTGGAATTACTTTGTTTTCCCCACAAACTTTCATGTTTGCAGCTCATTGACACCTAATTTACATTTTCCTAGTGGATAGTCTAGAGCTAGTTTACAACTAATTCAAGCTACCCCACGTGTATTTGATTTCATGCAATATGCGAGGATAATAATCGTCGTTGTATCACTGGCACTGAACTGGTTAAGTGAAATACTTGTGCAGTACTCTTCGATTTGCACAGATCTTTACATAACCTTGTATCATTTTACTCGAAAATTCGAGTGTATAAAAATCTCTACTTTCCTTCCGCATTTTAACAGACGGTGCAAGAAATATTAATAAGATATTTTCTCGTTCTGGGAATTTTATATTTTCCTTTTTGTTGAATTCAGCATCCTTTGAAAAAGTAAATAATCTTTAGATTTAAAATAACAGGAATTGATGTTTGAGATAGAGGTAGATGACTAATTTCTGAGAAAAGTAAAATGATTTAATAATTAAACAGGCAGCTACCTAAAAATACATTATTTTGGCATTTAGAACTGTAATGAACAGCCAGTGGTGGATGGGTTAGTGTTAATCCGTGTCCTCCTCTTAATTTACAAATAAAACTTTGAATAAATTCGCGATTACGTTTTAGATAGATTGAGGTTAGTTTTTTCAGTTCTACCGAAAGAGAAAGAGATTTAAGATGACAAACCAAGGACGAGTTAATGAATGAGACAAATCTCGGAAATGGTGTCTTGAGTTAGCCTTCATCAATTAACTTACTATCAATTGCCTAAATGCATGCGATACATTTTATTTAAACTACCAAAAATATAGTGGGACTAAAGCGTCACCAGAATTTTTGTGGTATTCATACCAAAAATGCACTTAAGTCCTTATCAATGGTCTCTTGAATATTTTGCTGTATTTCGCCCACAACACAGAGAGATGTATATAGGTTGGGATAAATCCCTTTAAGGTATGAGTAGAACACGTTTCAAAGGTAATGTAGCATTCTGCACAGCCCGGAGCTCTGCAATTACACACCCAGTTTCGGCACTTTGCCGCGTTTTGAAGAATTATGTGTAACAGCAGGACGTGAACAGCTTGTTTCCTAAAGTTCAGTGTGGATCTGAGAGGCAGTCGCTTGTTTTACGTTTTTGCTAGCGGTGCGATCATCAGGCATGGGCACGGGCACGGGCACATCTGAGTAGGGCACTAGGAGGAGGTCTTTAATGTCCTGCTCCATTAGATACAGGTGAGGGGGAACTGAGACATTTTGCGTAGTACTGTAACTCCGGAGTGTCCTGTGGGATCTGTTAAAACACCTCCTCATAACTGAGGATGGGGGTAAATCGTTGCAAATTCATAGCTCGGAGAGATGCCGTAGGAGTCAGACCGCTTCCTGCCTTCCTAAGCGCATCGGCTCTGTTTCCAAAGGGGGCGGAGGGACAGGAGACGGACCGATAGAAAAACCCAATTACCCCACCCCAGGCAAACCTCCAGCACCGCTACAGGGCCGCTCCCCTGACAGCCTCTGACAAAGTGTCCAAAGACAACCACGCCCCGGGCGCTGCAGGGCGGGAGGTGAGAGAGGAAACTCCCCAAGACGACCCGGAGGAGAGACGCGCCTGTAGGCAGCTGCCCCCCGCTTTAGCGGAGCAGAAGGAACCTCGCGGCAGCTTCCCCGCCTGCGGCAGGCGCGAGCGCGCGGCCCAGGGCTCCCGGGGGGCGGGGGGGAGGTCGCTGCTGCTGCTGCCCGAGCGGCGCGCGCGGGGGCAGCTTTTGCGCTGGGCTCAGTTGCCTCTCGACGCGCTCCCGGCTTGTGTCCCAGTGGCGGGGGGCGGCTCCCCGGTGCCCGCAGCTGACAACGCCCCCGCCTCTCCCCCAGCTGAGTCTCCCTCGGGACTAAGGGGCCGAGCTCTCGGTGCCTCCCAGGAGGCTCTGGTCCTGCGAGGTGAATGGGTTAAACAGGTGTAAGGAGTTAACACCCCTCTCAGCCGGGTCGCCGCGGCCCTGCTCGGAGTCAGCCCCCCCGGCCCGGCAGGGAGCCAGTGGGGCTCGCCGGCGGGCAGCAGCTTTGCCCAGCCAGCACTACCCCCCCCTCCTGCCCCCTTTTGGTTTCCCGTTGCCTTGATGGGCCCCGCACGTGGGAGCAGCGAGTCTGGGGCAGGGGGCGATGCAGGAAGCGGAGCCGAGTAGGTGCCACGGGGCACAGGGTCCCTGCAGCCCTCCCTGCCTCCCCCCGGACTTAGTGAATCCCGATAATGTGGCGCTCCTCCGACTTCCCGCTAATTGTTCTGGTTGCTCAGCGGAGCCTGTCCCAGGTATTGGGCCAGCAAGAGTCCAAACAGCGAGCTGAGATTCTCAAGGTTAGTGGATGGGCTCCAGCGCCTGATCCTCCCGAAGCCTCGTAAATGAAACATTCAGGCAGCTTTCCCCGCATCTTGTCAACAGGGGGATCGCACAGAGCTACCTGCCATTGGGAGCGGGTTTTATTATTTTATTTTGTATCTAGGAAATGTGGTCTTAAATGCACAAGCACTTCTCTTCAGAAGAATAAGGGATCCCCTCCCACGCCCTTCCTCTGACTAATGGTGAAGGTTTCAAATTCTGCCACAAAGTGCACTATTTTTATTCCTCACCAAGTATCAGCTAGATCACTACAACTAGGTTTCATCTGATCTATGAGCGAGGGGAGCTCTAGGCCTCCAGTTCCACCCCCCACCCAGGACCTGGGTCTCCACTGCCTCCCACATAGTGCTGTCCTTCATACCAGTGAAAAGTGGGTGTAAGATGTAACCAAACTGGTTTTAGGTTTCAGAGGTTTAGCTGTGCTAGTCTGTATCAGCAAAAACCAGGAGGAGTCCTTGTGGTATATTAGAGACTATTTGTTAGTCTCTAAGGTGCCACAAGGACTCCTCCTTATTCAAACTGGTTTTGACATTCACTTCTCTTTGCATACGTGTACATGTTTACAGATGGCACGAGGCGCTGGAGAATCAGCCACATAATCTTCTGTTTCAGTGTTTGCAGAGGGCCACAGCTGCTCAAGGGCCAACCCTGTCTTTGAGATCTTCCTGCTTAGTCAAGATGACCTCCAAGACCTCAGTGAAATATGAACACATTTCCCTTCTATATATTAGCTGTAGATAATGTTAGAAACAGGGCCGATGAGAGGGGAGGGGAAGCCGGTACAAATTATTGAGGCCCGGTGGTCCGGAAGGGGGCCCGGCTTCCCTGGCTTTGTTGGCCCTGTTTAGCCGGTTTGCCTTTGCTGGGGGGTCTGAAAAATTTTTTTCACTGGGGTCTGAACCCGCTCTCGGGTGCCCTGATTAGAAATGTGTATGTACACATATCTCAGACTGATATGATAGACTCTGGAGAATATCTTTAAGACTCAGAGGTGGCCTCACTTATGTGTGGTATATACAAGTGATCCTTGGCACGTAAAAGAGGAACTTGCAGAAAAGTTATACTTAAAGTGTGGGGGAGAGGAATAAACTGATGTAGTAATGGAGACTTCATATATGCACAGAACAGCCATTCTGACACTGTAACATTAACCCTAGCATTGAAATGACGGCATTGTCTTTCTGTCAGGTGCTTACTTGTGTTGGTCTCTTTTTGCTATCCTCTTTGCATCATGTGTTCTGAATAGATTTGTCGCTGAATCATTTTGCCATCATGATTTTTGGTAGCTTGTAATTAGAGGTACCTTACTATCATAGCAGTATCTCAACAGATGTGAATTGACACTGTCACGAGAAGTTCTTGTAGTTAGATATCTCATTCAGCTGCAAGGGAAAAATGTCCAAATAAAAATGTAAGGCATGATTTTTGGATTTCAGGTAATGGAAAGCTTTAGATCCCGGTTTTTGGATCCAGTGATCTTGCTCAGTTGGAGATGAAGGAGTACATTAAATAGGATACCAGCTGGGTATATTAACTAGATCTGTTATGTTGTGTGCATGTTTTAATGTTTATTAAGTGAGAATGCATTTCTCGTAAAAGTGAGAATCTGCCTGTACAGCTCAACTTCATTTCACCACACTTCTGCTATTCTAGTACTCATCTGTTCATGAGCAAAAGCCACCATCTGTCCCCAACCATGAGGAAGCTTCTGGTGGTTTATGGACAATTAGAGTTCTAATGCCAAAGCGATGCTCACTTGTGTGTTTTAAAACAGACTTTTTAACCCATGCGTCTGCAGTTGAAGGGCTAGTGTGCTGTGACTCACTGTGCCTCCTCGCCCCATCTAAGCAGTACTTGTACCACAGTTATGCAAAAAGGAGGAAAATAGTTTGTTCTCTTAATAATCAATATTTAACTGTTGCATGGTTAGATAAGCTGGATTTATTGATTTTTTTTTTCACTATAGCAGAGTAGTGTGAAACTTGCTTATCTGATTGATTTTTTGACAGTAATACATGTAATCTATTTAGATTGAGGAAATCACATAACAGCTACACCAAATTGTTAGTGGTTATATATTTAAAAGTAAACATTTGTATATTAAGTTGAAAAATTAGTGTTCTCTAACTTTACTTTTTTAAAATGTATATACACTGCTGCAATCTTTGAGTATCTCCCATGTATTAAATAGTATTATGTATTAGTGTAATTAATATTTTTGGGGCAAGGACAGCAATGCCAAAACCAGTGTGTTGCACTGTGCACATAAATCCAAACACGTTCAGGGGAAAAGAATAACCTATGGTTTTTGTTGTTGTTTGTTTTTTAAAGAGTTGGTGATTTGTATATAACAGTGTTTATTTCATTTGTTTGTCTTGAGAATTTTGTATCTAATAAGTATCTATTAAAGACAAGAATCTCAAAGATGAAAGTGAAAGATATTTTTGGACAGTGAAATCTCTGATGCAACTGTATCTGTGTCTCACTACTAATTTTCCATAATATTGCTTTGGCCTGTGAAGTGTTGCAACACTTCCGTATAGTATGGCACGAGTGACTTGGATACAAGGTAACTCATTTATCAGAGGGGTAGCCGTGTTAGTCTGGTTCTGTAGAAGCAGCAAAGAATCCTGTGGCACCTTATAGACTAACAGACGTTTTGCAGCATGAGCTTTCGTGGGTGAATACCCACTTCTTCGGATGCAAGTGGTTTCCACTTGCATCCGAAGAAGTGGGTATTCACCCACGAAAGCTCATGCTGCAAAACGTCTGTTAGTCTATAAGGTGCCACAGGATTCTTTGCTGCTTCTAAGGTAACTCATTGTAATCTCAAGGATTTCAAACTTTCCTCACATTTAAATGCAATATTCTATAGTAAGAGACCATTCATATAATACTTTATTGTATAATTTACTAGTGTTTAAAAATAATCAGGAAAAGGAAAATGAGAACCCCTGGCATCGGCATTGAAAATGCATAATTGCTTAATCCTGCCAACTATCTTGGAATCAGCATAAAACAGTTGTTTTATATTACAAGTTAATTTGTTATATGCAGAATGTAGTCTCTCTCTCTCTCTCTCTCTCTCTCTCTCTCTGCAGTAAGACCTCAGAATTTTTAAGAGGCAAATTATGAAATTAACCTCATGCTAATTAATTTGTCTAAAACATCTCAGTCTAAAAACCACAACATTGATACAGAGTGAGGTAAACCACAATTTTAGCTATTTCTGCTTCCAATTTCTTTACTTTTCACACACTTAATTAGTTTTGTAGAAAATAAAATAATCTGATTTCCTGTGGGATGAAGGAATTTACCTAGAGAGATCAGCTTTCTTTGAAAGCAGCAAAGAGTCTTGTGGCACCTTATAGACTAACAGACGTTTTGGAGCATGAGCTTTCGTGGGTGAATACCCACTTCATCGGATGCATGTAGTGGAAATTTCCAGGGGCAGGTATATATAAGCAAGCAAGAAGCTTCTGGAAATGTCCACTACATGCATCCGACGAAGTGGGTATTCACCCACGAAAGCTTATGCTCCAAAACGTCTGTTAGTCTATAAGGTGCCACAAGACTCTTTGTTGCTTTTACAGATCCAGACTAACACGGCTACCCCTCTGATACTTGACAGCTTTCTTTGGTTTTAGCTAATTCTGTGGGATTAGGTGTGTGCCTTTTGCTTACACATACACGCATGCGCGCGCGCTCTCTCTCAAATAATATGTTAGATGTGGCTGAATCATTTTGGATAAATTATAATTTTACACTTTTGGGTTCTGGTCAGGGTGAAAAGTGTAAGTTTCTGAAAAGCTGCTAGAATGTCAGTTTTTGTGATATTATTGGCATGACCAAAAGCAAGAATGACTGTAAATCATTCTGTCAGTTCTTGTAGACCCAAGAGGTTCAGATTTTTTCAGTTAGGCATTTTTGGTTGTTTATCCAAACCAAAACTCTGAACTTCAAGAATTTCTGGTCTAATGTAACAAAATTGTGGAACATAATTCATGTTAAATTCTCATTCTCCATTCAAATAATGATGAAGACTCCTCATAATGATGTTTTGAAGATGATTTCTTCAGTATGTGAAGATAACATTATGGGTAGCCTTTTCAAAAGTGTTTAAATCCTGTTTTCAGAAATGACTTAGGAACATTGACAATAGGATATGTCACTTCTGAAAATGGGACTTAAGTTCCTAAATCACCTAGGGCAGCCTTGCAAATTTTATCCCATGTCATTAAAGCAAAATGAAGCTAAGGGAACCACATAGATCAAGTATCAGAGGGGTAGCCGTGTTAGTTTGGATCTGTAAAAGCAGCAAAGAGTCCTGTGGCACCTTATAGACTAACAGCCGTATTGGAGCATGAGCTTTTGTGGGTGAATACCCACTTCTCTACATGCATCTGACGAAGTGGGTATTCACCCACGAAAGCTCATGCTCCAAAACGTCTGTTAGTCTATAAGGTGCCACAGGACTCTTTGCTGCTTTTACACATAGATCAAGTCACTATTGAGCTATTCATATTGTTCCTGTAGTTGCTAAAATTATTTCATAGTCTGTGCTAAAAAGTGCTTCAGAATACAACAATCCCTTATGAGGCCATCTATTTATTACCCTTGGGTTACCCTAAAGGAAGTATGGAGAATAAGTCTAGAAAATTTTGATATGATTGAGGCAATGGGCCGTGTTATGTCATTGATTTATAAATAGTACTTCCCACTACTTTCAATGAGAGTAGTTGTTGAAAATTGGATGGTACGGTATGTTGTTCTTTGAAGATAAAATTATTTATAATGCCAACCTGTGACGGTAATATTAAAAAGTCAGGATGATTGCAAAACAGTTCTTCTGCATTACTGTCCATAGCATCATAGTTTGATATTTAAGATGATGTCAGTGATGACATGTTGTGAAGATAATGACAAAATATTTCAAAGCTACAGTGATCTTTAAATTGCGAAAATGATAGCACTGCTGGTTATTCCGTAGTCATCTGGATTTTTCTTTACCAAGGTATTAAGAAAAGAACTATTCATTTTATTGTCCTTACAGTGACACATAATGGCAATAAAATGATCTTTGATGTACCAAGGAACGGCAGAGAAGAGAGAGACATAATTGTCTTTTTTATTGTCGGGAGGTGCTGACATAGTCTGTGATGGATGCCAATATAAAAACTCAGCTTGACAGTATACACATACCTTCCACGTATCCCCTTCTTTAACATAGTTTTCTTGTAACACTTTAAAACTTACTCTTGGGTTTTTCCCAGCACACCCATAAAAATGTATCAATCAGATCAACAAATAATATTTCGGAACTTAAGTAGTGTAAGGAAGATACGACACTGAGAAGCCACTTCAGCCAAACTGCATATGAGACTCTAAAATGTTTGTTTGTTTTTGTTTTTTGTTTTAAGCTTCAACACTAAGGGGGCTAATCCTGCTTCAGTTAAATCCGTGGGAGTTTTGTCATTGATTTCAAGGGGAGCAGGTTCAGGCCTTGGATTAAGCTAGTAATGGGAAGAAATGTATATTTCTGTAGCCTTGCTGGAACAATATTTCTCCAACATTGTGAAAAGAGCAAAGTTGCTCTAAATCTGTGGTGTTTTTATTTTAGAGTAATGAAAATCCAAACATAAGAAAAACTAACAAAATATCCATGCAAGGGAGTATAGAGTGGTAGTCGTGATATAACAGTCATCTTGAATTTGCTCACAACATTGCCTCCCAACAGACAGGCCAGGAGACTCCTTTCATTTAAAGGTGCAGAACACACAAATGATAGAATCATTATCTCTCCCTTACATTTACATTGCTACACACACCACAGTTATTAATCACTAAATATTTAACAAACTATACCCAACTTCCATCTCACTTAGAAGATTAAATAGGCCAAGTAGATCTTGTCAAGTGATTGACAAGATTTAGGAAAAACTTTGGAACTTGCAAGCAAGTTGAATATGTCCATGCATGAGATTAAACTGGGAATGAAATCAGGGGGAAAGCTAAAAACAGTTAATGATGATCTGGGCACAAGGCAGTTCTGTCATTCTCTTTCCTCTGTTCACATTTGTCGAAGGTTGAATTTGGCTTTTTATTTTGCACACTGTACGCCAACGCAAATAAAAATGGGGAGGAGTGACTTTCTGAATTGAATGGAACTATAAAAATCCATTTGTTTATCAATACTTGAGCTCTCTGGCATAAATACATTAGTCAGACCCGGTTAGAACCTAAACTCTCACAATAGATTGTGGGCTGTAGTTCTTTAGAGACTTCACTTTTACTTATGATCATGTCATGCACAGGACTCTTGTTCTCTGCATTTAAATTACAAGCTGCAAATATAGACTGTATTCTGATTATCTATGTATCAGAGCAAGCAATGCACAGCGTGACAGGGCAGAGCTTTGCATATTTTGGAAACAGATAATTCACTGTTTTCTTGTGGTGGGTGGATGAAGATAATAGTACTATTAATACAGCTGTAGTTAGACCCCTCGTGCTGGGGTCCATTTCTATATACTGTTGAAAATGTCTGCTATAATTCCAACTATCTGAGTCACACAAAAAAACCCTGTAAGTTAACAGCTGGTGGATAGAGTTCAACACTCCAAACTACTACAGCACTAAAATCATCATTTCATAGGGCAGCCAGGCTGGGTCATTTGTTGGAGCAAATGAATAGCAGATGCTAGCAAAAGGAGGCAAATACCCCAGAAGTGTTGGCAGTGCTAAAAAAAAAAATTATCAGTAGAGAATATCAGTTATTTGGATCTTCTCTGAGGGAGATTTCAAAGAATACCGTCCTTCCTTATGACAAATGTTGGATATTAAAACATTTTTCAGGCAGAGAGTTGTGTATGTTTGAGCTCCAATTTCTCCTCTGCCTTCCTTCATGGTAACAACAGGTCTTTGTGAGACTGAGATGCCTGGCTCTCTTCCTTTTACTGAGAAGGAAGTAACCTCTGGCATACCATGCAGTAGTCTAGACTAGTAGTCTACAGGCTAGATTCATAGGGGCGTAGCTCCCAACATTTCACGTGGGTAAAGCAGGGTGCAGTGTCACTCAGGTTTGGCCTGTCCGCCCCTCCGTAGATGGAGACCGAGGGGTGGACAGGTCAAACCTGAGGGATTGCAACCTAGTGTATGAGTTGCACAGCCAAATGCCACTTAGTTTGGGGGCCCACTTAAATGGGGGGCCTAGGGGCAAACTGCCCCTTCTGCGCCCCCCCCAGGTGGCCCCAAATTTGGAAAATGTTCACTTCAATTAGGATGGAGGACTCTGGGGATCAAAGCAGGACAGTCCCATGAAATCTAGGACTGTTGGCAGGTCTGTAAGGTGCACTAACTTCTAGGTGCCCTGCTGCCTAGGGGAATTCACAATCCTGAGTTAGGCGCGTAGGCTGTCAATACAACGCAGGAGGAGTAGTGCCTTAGGAGGATGCACAGAAGCCAGAATAGTAAGTGCGGAGCTGCCTATGCTAGCTAATAGGGAATGCCAAGGAGAGAGGTGTGGTCTAAGCCCTGTCCTTTACAGGGATTTAGGTGCCTAACTTTGGTCCAGAGGGGGGGCACCTCTCTCTGCCTGGGTCATAGCCTCCATCTTGTGGAGTTACGTGTCTAAATCACATCAGTCTCTTCTGAAGAAAAAATTAGGGAAAGTTGTTGGTGGTGCCCCCTCATGCCCAGTGCTTAAAGCACTCACTGGATATAGGAGAATGGGGTAAAAAAACCCAAACCCTCTTCTGCCTGATTCAGAACAGAGATTTGAACTCAGGATTCCCACCTCCCAGATGAATGTCCTAGTCATTGGTCAATAGCCATTCTCTCTCTCTTGCTGTCTGGCTTGGTGACTTTTTAAGGATTTCATACCAAGTGGAGAAGGTTCAACAGGACAGATTGAGAGAGAGACCCAGCCGAAAATGATTTCTTATAGCCCAGTGGTAGGTGGGGGAGCTGCATTCAAGTTTCTGCTCTGAATTGGGTAGTGGAGGGATTGGAACTCCAGATTCCCCTGCCCTGGCTATGTGACCTAACCACCAGGCCACTGGGCATAAGGGCATGGGTACCACCACTCTGTCCTCTGTGCAGGGTAGGTGTGCTCTGAGAATGCATACAGGGTTGGGCCTCGCTGGGGAGAAAGACAAGGGAACACCTAGCTTGTGAATCCTGCTGGGGTTTAACCACTGAGCAGCTTGGCACTATCAGGACTTAGGCAGCTTTGCATGTGCCCACCAACAGAAATGTAGGTGCCTACGGGGTCATCTGGCAGCTTGAGTGGTGGTTCTGTGAATGCCAATGCCACTTTAATGTTGGACTTAGGGCTAGATTCACAAGGGGGACTTAGACACCTAATTGCCCCTTTAGATGTTTAAGTATTTAGTTGTTTGTTGTGCTTATTCTGTGGATAATCATATTTGTACCATGAAGGATGACATTAAAAAGCCTTAACTAAAGGAAAAAGTTATCTATGGTATGTATGTGGTTTGTGATTAAGCCTATGATTTTAGGCATTTCTGTAAATATGATTTGCTAACCACTAAAATGTGTTTCTCCTTTGGTGCTACAGCAGATGAGTCAATATTTATAACCCACACCCAACTTATCCTCTGTTGCCAAATTATCCATTTTTCTACAGCATTGACTTTTTCAATATTCATAATACTTCATGCTATGATTATGCTTGGCAGGATTCAATTTTTATTTATTTTTTATTATTTCAATGGATAATATTAATGTTTATTTTTAAGCTCTTTTAAAATTTTTATATATTTAAATTTTCACAGTTGTGGGAAAATATGGGGGGCTCAAATTGGGCATGTCAGACAATAATTATTTAATTACAGTAAATATTTAGGTTCAAAAAGTTAAAGCTATAACTGTTAAAACACAAATTGTCAACATCACATGGCAATACATACAAAGTAAATATCCTTCAATCAAAATCAGGGTTCTGAGGCAGTATTTTTCTTTCTTTGCCTAGTGTAAGTTTCGGTGGTTATTGATGGAATTATTTTTTGTTGGTTTGTGTGTATGGTGAAATTGACGTTTATTGATTAAAAAAACCTAATCTTTCCAAGCCTAGCTATGATCTTTTCAGCTCTCAAAAGCTAAGCAGGGTCAAACCTGGGCAGTACTTGGAGAGGAAGCCTTTACGACAGGGGCGGCTCCAGGCATCAGCACGCCAAGCGCGTGCTTGGGGCGGCAAGCTGCGGGGTGCGCTCTGCCGGTCGCCGCAAGGGCGGCAGGCAAGTTGCCTTCGGCAGCATGCCTGTGGAGGGTCCGCTGGTCCCCCGGCTTTGGCGGACCTCCTGCAGGCTGCCGCTGAATTCGCGGGACCAGGGACCTCCTGCAGGCAAGCCACCAAAGGCAGCCTGCCTGCCGTGCTTGGGGCGGCAAAATGCCTAGAGCCGCCCCTGCTTTAGGAGCCCAGGTGCTGCTGGCAGTAGTACTGGTAACACAGGAAGTATCACTCTGATTTTTGATTCAGCATTGAACTTGCCTCATTCTGGTGCTAAGGGCATCAGGTGCTGGGGATTGGTCTTTCTTTCATATGAATCAGGTTATGATTTTCAGCTTTTTCATTTTCTAATTTTTGAATGCTCAATTATGTTAAGCTGCCACCTTGCACAGATGTTGTAGTTTCTATTTTTGATTTTATTAAATGTGTCTCTTAATACATTACTGTTAAACACATACCATAGAACATTTAGGATGTGCATTATGGCTGAATTAAATGGCTGCTTCTTTGAGACTCTTGCCTATTTGTTTCCTTTCTTGAGTAGTTCAAAAATCATAACCTTATTGTTACATTACAGTTACTATTTTATTTTGAGTATTAAATCCTTTTTTGATTTTGTGCTAAGATATATGCCTCAATAATATCCAGTGGTAGTGAATTCCACAGGTTAACTCTACTTTGTATTAAAAAGGGAGTACTTTTTAATCCATTTCAAATTTGTTGCCTCAGTAAATTATTTGTTGGATGAGAAGTATGTATAATCACTTAGATCAGCAAAAATATGATGTTTTCTTTACTCTAAAACATTGAAATAACATTCGCAGGGCACAAAAGTAACCATTAAGATTGACTGTAGAAATTACCAGCCATAAATTTTCCATCTGGTTGTCTGAGAAGCAAGGGATGCGACGTTACACTTTTAATTTGCTTTTTAAGCAGACCCTTGTAGTATACATGCAGTGTTCATTTCAAGAGATTAGAGAGATGCACAGTATGGCATTTCATCTTTGAATTCATTCAGATATCTTCAGTTTAGAAGTACTGTTGCAAATAAAATGAAAATAAAAGGTGTGTATGTGAGAGAGAGAGAGAGAGAGAGATCACTTTTTTCTTTTAATTATTATAAAACACAAGATTGCACATTACAAATTGTTTCTGCTCTTTGCAAGATCTGTGTTACTTATAGTCTGACAGAGCAATAACTATTTTTAAATTGTGGGTCAAATCCTGTCCCTCATTTCAGAAGTGTTGCATGAGATTATACATTGAAATATGTAGGTTTTAAAGAGATGGATTTGGTCTAAATATAGACCTTGGTTTGTGCATCTCTTCCTGGATGTAGTCAAAAGATGCTAAACAGTTTTCCTAATGGTGCTATCTCCACCCTCACCAAGCCTATATTAACAGCAAAATTGCTGTTACCCCAGCTCCAAATGTATACCTCACCCACCTATTAAGAAGACGTTGTTGGGTATGTGTATGCTTAGATAGTCTGGGGAAGTTGAACTCTTTTCAATAGCTTTTGTATATTAAAGAATTTTAGAGTACACATTTGGATATCTTTAAAGACCTGTTTAGTTTCGTTAAATGCAGAAGAGACTGCAAAGAGTGAGATGAACAGCGGTGAAAACTGTTTAAGAACCAATATACTTTTTCTGGTAGTTCAGAGCCAGCTTTATTTCCAGATTGATTAATAAAATAGAAGGGCAGACTACAACAACGATTACACCAACCTGTAGTCTGTTCCTGGGTATCTCTAACAAACAGGTACTCAGCAGCTTACTTGGACTTCATTTTAAGTCATGTATTTGTGAACTCAGTAACCCTTTTGATGTAAATTAATGCACTATGCAGAGCCAGCACTTAGGCATAAGCAGACTAAGCAATTGCTTAGGGCCCCAAGCAGCTCAAGGGGGGCACCTATTTGTTTTTTATTATGTGGTGTGTGTGTGGGGGGGGAGGGGTATTTGTGCTTGGGGGGTGTCATAGGTTTCTCCCCCACTTGGAGCTTTTGGGTTCACAAGATGGGGACCTGCATGGACTCCCCTAAACTAAAATCCTAGTTTAGATCTGATACGCTGCCACCAGTCAGTTTTCTAAGTGTCTGACACACTGCCTGTTCCCCCCAAAACTCTCCCTGGGGAACACAGATTCAATCTCCCTGAATCTCAACACAAAGGGAAGCAGCCCACTTCCCCCCTCCCTCTCCCCTAGCCACTCGGGAGAGATACACACCGATTCAACTCTGTGAATCAACCTCAGGAGGAACTCACTCTTCCCCCCTCCCCTTCCCTTGAATCTCCACAAGAGAAGGAATTAACCAAGTCCAAAGAAAAGAATTTATTAAAAAGAACAAAAAAAGAAAGTACACTATCTCTGTCATACCAGGATGGAACAATACACAGAGTCTAAATTATAAACCTGGAGAGAACTCCCCCTCCCCCTTTCTTTCTCAGTAAAAGCAAAGTACAGCAGTAGAAATAAAGAGATTACTTCAGCAAAACACACAATTGCCAATGCAGAAATAAAAGAAAAAAAATACTAGTTCGCCGTTCTAATACTCACTAGACTGAATAGAAGAACAATACTGCAGAAACCTGGGAGGACTTGATTAAGATGTCTGGACTCCCTTAACTCCCAAGAGAGACTCAACTCAAAACAAAGAACACAGAAAAAAACTTCCCTCCACAGAGATTTGAAATTATCTTGTCCCTGATTGGTCCTCTGGTCAGGTGGTCATCAGGTACTGCTTGTTAACCCAGTACAGGTAAAAGAGACCTTAACCCTTAACTAACTGTTTATGACAGGGGGGCCCCCAGAGGGCTAGCACTGGCATCATGCAAAACACGTTTAATTATGGCTCCCACATTTAACAACATATTATATCTTTCTCCTTTTCCATGTGTATGGCCTTGATGTAGTCTGTTACTGGTGAAGCTTGCTATAAACTGAGAATGGGATGGCCTGTAACCCAATGGCAAGTGAGGAGATTGCTATGTTGTATCACAGGATTGTTTGTGTCAGAAATTGGGCGCAGCTTCTAAAAACTCAATATACATTGGCTTAATTAGTTGCAGAGGGTAATTGTGATGGATTGTGGGTTTACCTCAGCTCAAGTTGTCCTTTTGTTAGACTACTTCTGTGGGAGTTGTTTCTGATCAATATATGTCGGTGCAATGTATTTGATGTTCAGTTTTGTCATTATATTTCAATGGTTTAAGGACTTATACTTGAGCATAATTACATGTTCCACTCTGATTTGTAGTTTTTCCAGATAGCAACATATGACACAGTCATGCTTTAAAGCCATTCCATGCACTTTCCCAGATACCACATCTCTTTTTGGAGATGTGTGGATTGCAGTGCATCTTTTGGATTATGTTTTTAGCTGGAGCATAGAATTCTAGTAGCTTGGGTCTAAACATCTGCAGGACACATACAGAATATTCAACTTAGAAGAAATTCTGTAGTTCTGGTCTAGCCACTCTTCTAAGTTTGGATTTAAAAAAGTATATTTGTACCTACAATGTTTGCCAGTGATACTCATGTGATACATTGAATCACAGTCATGTACACATGAACACCTGAAAAATTGGTGCTCCCTCCATGGCATGTGCATTACCTACCAAAGCAGCTGCATGATCTTATTGCTGTTCTCCTCCTCCTTTCCCTCTCCTCAGAAAGTTTAACACTTGTCAAATTACTGGTTAACTTAGAAGACAAAGGTCAATGGGGCAGGGCTAACTTATTTGTTAGTTAAATACTAGCCATGCATATTTACTGTATAGTGCTGTGTAAATAATAAATAACATTTCCATAGTTTTTTCTAAACTGAAGGGAGATCAATGAAATAGCTTTTAATAAAAGTTTGGATGAAATGGCATTACTTTTTTTTTAAAAAATAGAAAATTGCAGTGTTTTTAAAGTTACTGTCTTGGGGGGGAGGGGGCAGAAATTGATAACCCTAATTATAGAGTTAAACATCAATGTTAATGTTAAATCATATCTGCCTCTGACTTTGTGTAGATCTCTGATTAATTGCAAAACATTAATCTCCAAAATTCACTCTTTCCACCCCTTTCACACTGCCAAAATTTATGTCCAGTCTTTGGTCTCATACTTTTTCTGACCTGGATCTTCATCTCTTCTTTCTTCAATCTACCTGAATCTCACCTGCTTTGCCAACCGTGCTCAGCTCCTTTCTAAATCCCTTCATTGCCTCCCATAACAAATTCAAGCTGCTATCTTTGTCTTCAGAGCCCTCCAGAGCATATCTGTTGTCTCCTTTCACTCACCCCAAGCCCACCTTGCTTAGCCTACTTGCTCGTCTGACTACCCGCTGCATCCCAGGCCAGCTTTTGAATTTAATTCCTTCAAATTCCTTCTCCAAACACATTTCTTCAAGGAGTCTTTTTAAATCCTAGTCATCCATTCTACTAAGGGAAGTTCAGTGTTTTAAATTAATACATGCACATTACTCATCTAATCTACCACACAACCTTATTGTCTTAACCCTTCTTGTGTCCATCACCCCCTCATTTTATACTTTCCCTAATTTAGATTGGCTGGAGACTTCATCTTTCTTTGGCAAGTGATGTCCATGTTTATAGCAGGCTCTATGTGATGACTTTTGAATTGTGTTGTATGAGGTTCCTTCCCTCTCACTAGAGACTAGTGCTACACTTACATAGCAACCACAGTGTTATCTCAAATCTTGCTGTTTATTTCATATTTCCATAGTTATAGAATCCTACATAGGATTCTATAATGAGCAAGTAGGCTAAGCAAGGTGGGCTTGGGGTGAGTGAAAGGAGACAACAGATATGCTCTGGAGGGCTCTGAAGACAAAGATAGCAGCTTGAATTTGTTATGGGAGGCAATGAAGGGATTTAGAAAGGAGCTGAGCACGGTTGGCAAAGCAGGTGAGATTCGGGTAGATTGAAGAAAGAAGAGATGAAGATCTCTTAACAGGTTAGAGATAGGAAAGAATTATTTGGTCATCTAAGCCAGTCCCGCTGGGAGTTTACTTCTATATGTCCCCAAAAATAAGGCCTCTGCCATTCTCTTGGAAAATTATACTCGGTGACTTAATTGCTTTCTTTATCAGGTCTGGTTCGTCTAGCTGCACAGCCTGTGGTTTCAGGAGGGATTGGAGTTCTGCCAATGCTAGCTTTTCATTCCTCTTCCACGCCACACAGTATGAGGCATGAGTATGAGAAGTGGAGCCTGGGCTGTACTTCTAAGGGTAGGTCTATACTTACCGCACGGGTCGACGCGGAGAGTTCGACTTCTTGGAGTTCGAACTATCGCGTCTAATTAAGACGCGATAGTTCGAACTCCCCACACGCTCCGGTCGACTCCGGAACTCCACCACTGCGAACGGCGGTGGCGGAGTCGACCTTGGAGCCGCGGAGTTCGATTCCGCAGCGTCTGGACGGGTGAGTAGCCCGAACTAAGGTACTTCGACTTCAGCTACGCTATTCGCGTAGCTGAAGTTGCGTACCTTAGTTCGACCCCCCCCCCTTAGTGTAGACCAGGTCTAAGACCCAAGGCCAGCTTGCCTCCCAGGTTCTGGCAGGACTTTAGATCTGTTTGACGCTGGCAGAACCTCTTCCTTATCAGTGAGATATTTGGCAGGCATGAGAGAGGAAATGGTGATGAGCAAGGGGATATATGATGTTTTTTGGGGGTGCAGTTGGCAGCATTGGTCAGTGTCTCCCCGATCTTGCCCCTGCCCCCCCGCAGCTTTAAGTTGTCCTGCCTGTGTCCATTTGGGAACTTCTTCTGGTCACTTCTTCCCTGCTGATTTCCATATGCCCCCACTTTGGAGATTCTTCTTGGGTTCCACTTCCAACTGCTTCATGTTGGGGCTTCCCTTCTTACGGTCATCCATTACTCCTGGGTGGTTTATCCCTTATTTCAAGTGATTTTGACAGGTAATATTTCTTTGATTTCACAGAGTCAAAATACATTCAGGTCAGGATTCCTGGATCTAATACAATCAGTTGTTTAGTTTTTATTAATTTATGGAGGAGCAGTAGAGACTCTGTAAAGAAGGCCATAGCAGGAGTTATGTATAAAGCCAATTAGTTATCCATCTTACTCATGAATCTGGTCAAAATATAATTTTAACTCCAAAACAAAACAAAAATCCAAAACAACTAATCAGCCAAACCCTAGAGAAGACTTTCATATAAAGTGCTAAATGTGCTATCTCTCCATCTTTCCAAACTGAAATATAATAGTCTAAGGTGTATGGCCACTTTGTGGCCAAAAATAAAGCAAGATTTGTGGATAATATGGAAGTTGAATGCTGTACTGTATCTTAAATTACACATTTACAGTGTTTAACCTGTCAGCAATTTACTTTCACTGAATTGATTCAACTGGTGCCAATGCAAACTTCACATTTAACATTAAATTTAGTTCATTACTCATAATTTTTCATTGTCCTATGCAAATACAGCACCTCAGTTGCTCAAAGACCTTTTCTTAGAAGATCAAAGGCAAGTGTGTTTTTTTGTGAAATGCTTACAATTTGCTGTATGATTGCAAATTAAACAAAAAATTGCTTTGAGATACAATGGTTTTGTACAAATGAAGCCAATATCAATCTTGGTCAGCCAACCCACAATGAGCAACACTATAATTTACCACTTTTTATGGTATGGCCTAGAGAGTTTGAAATAAGAGACAGCCTTACAGTGCCAATTTCAAGGATTTTAGTGATGACATGTAGTGGTGATGGCCTAGATTCCTCCCTCCCATGAAGAAAGCTGTGTCAGAAGGGCAGAAAAATTCCATGAGGTTCCTCTGTTTCCTCTAAATTGGCTACTCAAGGGTTGTACGGGGTAGTGATGAAGTGAGCAAGTGACAGAACTCCCTTCCCCCCACCCCCAATGGATCATAAGGATCCATGTTGGACAAAAATCTCTAGAACTGTCAAAGGCATGGACAGTTGGGTGCCTCCTGCCTCCACTGTCTGCCATGACTTGTGGCATAAGGTTGCTAACAGTCCCATATTATAATGGATGTTCCTTATTTAAATAAAAAATTGCCTGTCCCTAAATCGGTATAGGAAGCTTTTGGTTCTATATTTCGACAAGGTGTGTAGTGCTGCTGGAGCGGTCCAGAGTGTTGCTCGGGCACCTGCAATCCAGGATGCAGAGGTGCTCCAGCACTTCACTTTGCAAAGTGCCACTGGTTGGAAGCTTGACCTAGTACTTGGGGTCTCAATGCCACTCAAATTTGGCCTGGTCACCCACAGGCATGCCACACACAGGGCAACTACTGAAGCCTGAAAAGGTGCCCCGGATAGTTCGAGCAAAGTCTCTTCCACTTGCCTTCTTCCAGTCCACACCCCTTATTTCAGCCCCCATCCCAGTAGTGCCTGGTGCTACAGCAGGCTCAGATCATCAGCTGCAGACTCCAACAGCTCCTGGCGCTTGCACTGAAAGCCCTGGGTTTTCTGCAGCACCAGAGATGGAGAGAGAGAACCCCTAGGAAGGATGGGGGAGAAGGGACTCACCCCCAGAGGCTCAAGTCAAGACTTCTGAAGTCTATCCTGTATTTTTGAAAAACAGCGTGAGCAACCCTATCTTGGTGGTAGTATAGTTCCAGAGGAAGCCATGTTGCCATTGGCAGGTCCCTTAAAAATAAAGTAACTACATAGAAGCAGGATAATTCCAACAACTATACTTTATATGTATACAAATGGAAACTTTAAAATAAGAAAAGCAAAGAAAAACCTCTTTATCAAAAGACCATGTCTGAATAATTAGCATGTGGAACTTATTGCCGCCAGATATTATTGAGACGACGAGCATAAGAGGGTTCACAAAGATTTAGATGTTGATATGGATAAAGAGAATTTGAAGAGTTATTTTTTAAAACCCTTCAAAATGTGTTTTGGAATAGATTTAAACTTCCAATCTTCAGGGCATAAGTCAACCTCCAACAGAAGGGGTTAGGGAAATATTTCCCTGTGGGCAAGTTATTTCATAATTCCTCACTTTGGGATTATTGCATCTTCTGAAGTAGTTGGTATTAGCCACTACCTTAAGTAAGGCCTTGTCTACACTACAAGACTATTTCGAATCAACTTAGTTCGAATTTGTGGATTCGACCTTATGAAGTCGAATTTGTGTATCCATACTAAATACACTAATTCGAATTTCTGAGTCCACATTCACGGGGCCAGCGTCGACTTTGGAAGCGGTGCACTGTGGGAAGCTATCCCACAGTTCCCGCAGTCCCCGCTGCCCATTGGAATGCTGGGTAGAGCCCCCAATGCCTGCTGGGGGGAGAAATGTGTCGAGGGTGGTTTTGGATAAGTGTCGTCATTAAACCGTCAATCACAACCTCCCTCCCTCCCTCCCTCCTTGAAAGCGCCTGCGGGCAATCTGTTCGTGCACTTTTCTGGTCAGTGACAGCGCGGACGCCACAGCACTGCAAGCATGGAGCCCGCTGCGATCATCGCCGTTTTCTCCTCCTCGCACTTTATCGTCCACCTCTTCCACAGTCAGCTGCTGAGAAATTGGGCTACTTTTCAATGGTGCTGCAAGCACTGGGGGACCATAGGGGACGTTTTACAAACATCAACGTCGGGTGGCCGGGCAAGGTTCATGATGCGTGTGTTTTCAGGAACTGTGGGCTGCTCAGACGCCTGCAGGAAGGTAGTTTCTTCCCGGACCACGAAATAACTGTTGTGGATGTGCAGATGCCTATAGTCATCCTCGGGGACCCAGCCTGCCCGCTAATGCACTTGCTCATGAAGCCCTATACAGGCGCCTGGGACAGCGACAAGGAACTCTTCAAATACCAGCGAGCAGCGAGCAGCGTGACCTGTGACTGTTCAGTTTCTTTACAGAGAAGCTGAACCTGCCCCTGTTTCTTTACCCAGTTACTGTTGACTCTCCTCTTCGGTTACATACCCCGTTCACCCCGATATCCCCACTTCCAGCACACTTGTAAAAATAAAATACATGTCCCATTATTACTTAACAAAGGTTTCTTTATTCATGACTTTTCGTGAAAGGGTTGAAACTGGGACGCAGACTGTGCTGGGTAGGGTGTGCGGTGATGTAAAGACCGCCTCTAAACTCAAGGAATGACAGGCTCCTGCTCCTAGAGTGGGCCGGAATGCTTCTTTCAACGGAGCCTGCCATCCCTCTTTATGGAATTCTGTGTGCGGGCGGATATGTGACCTTGTGGTGGAGGAGGACGGATACAGATTCCTCAGCTGCGTGACTCAGCGGTCCAGGACAAGGACCGCTGTATAAGATCTGTAACCGCCCTCCCCCGCTGCAAAGTCACATCTCCCCCGCCCACACAGATCCTGGAAAACTCCTCCCATACCGACCAGGGTGCCTACTGACTGCACCGTGTGTGTGACCCGCTGCTGATCCTGCCCCCGTGTCTGTACCCTGGGAAAGGTGACTGTCCTATGCAATTAACCACCCCCTTCCCCACGCCCCCCATTCAAACACAGTCTTCTTTGAAAAAACATAACGGAAACAGTAATTAACAGCAAAGCATTTTTATTAATTAAGTAGACAGTTAGGGGATGGGACTGGGATTGGGACTACTGTGAGTCTGGAAGTGAAGGACTTCGGCAAATGTACAGTATGAGAGCTTTTGGGTACTTGAGCACTGTGCTGTGGTGCAGTGACAGTATTCACGTCCCCGGCCGCCCCTCCTCCTGATTATTTTCGGGGAGGGGGGTATGGGACTTTGTGGCGGGGGAGTGCGGTTGCAGATACACTGCAGGGTGTCTCTGTCCTCCTGCGGTCCTGCAGAACATCCACAAGGCGCCTGAGTGTGTCCGTTTGCTCCCTCACTAGTCCAAGCAGCGTTTCAGTCGCCTGCTTCTCTTCCTCACGCCACCTCTCCTCCCGTTCGCTGTGTGAGCGCTGCCACAGAGAGACAGTCTCCCTCCACTGGCTCTGCTGGTCCGCCTCTGCTAGGTAGCAGCCCATACGTTCCTCGAACATCTTGTCCCTTGTCTTTTTCTTTCGCCGCCTAATCTTTGCCAGCCTCTGCGAGGGGGATGCTGTGTCAGGTCTGGAGACAGTGGAAGCTGTGAGATGGGAAACAGGGAGTGAATTCCTTGCAAAGATACATTTTTGCGAACAATTAACTGAGTCTAGCCTGTGTCTGTGAATTCTGGGTTGACACCCCTGTGCCTGCTGGGGCACAAATCATTTTCGCGGTGGATTCTGGGTAAATGTCGCCAGTCATTCCTTCCTCCGGGAAAGCAACGGCAGACAATCATTTCAAGCCCGTTTTCCCAGAATTGCCCTGGCATACGCCATAGCGTGGCAACCATGGACACTGTTTTGCCTTTTGTGTATGTCACCGTATGTGTACTAGATGCCGCTGACAGAGGCGGGCCAGCAGCGCTACACAGCAGCATGCTTTTGCTTTTGCATGACAGCAGAGATGGTTACCAGCCATATTGTACCATCTACCATACCATAAATTGGTAATAAGATGGTAATAAGATGGGCATGGTTACCTGTCCTTTTGCACTGCCCCATGTGCCAATAGGCTGATGTTGAGGACGGATACCCATCTTTTTGTACCATCAGCCATCCATAGCGTGGGGGGAGCAAGGATGTTGGTGTTGAGTGCTGCACCATCGCCTCTATCTGCAGCATTCAGTAAAGATAGGGTGACATGTAAAAGAGTCAACAGAGGATTGTTTTCACTTCTGGTGGTGGGTGGGGTGTGTGCGCAAATTGCCGAACTATGCCCTGACCCACCGCAGACACTGTGTTTGACCCTAGAAGCATTTGGAGCTCATCCAAGAATGCAAATACTTTTCGGAGACAGCAGGAACTGTGGGATACCTTGCGTCCTCATTCCCCCCTCCCTCCATGAGCGTCCATTATATTCTTTGGCTTTCCGTTACGCTCGTCACGCAGCTGCGTGCTGAGTCTGTGCTATGCCGTCTGTCCGTAGATTTTAAAAATACTTTGGACCAGGCGTAAAATTACAGTAATTACCCTAATTAGATGCAGGAGTCTCCGAGCGAGATCACCCTGAGGAGGGTCACTGAAGGAGATAGAGAGCGCATGCTGCGTGAAAGCTAGCATGAACCAGGGCCCGATGCAGCCGTGCTCGGGGAGGCAGTGCTCCCTGAATACCTCATGAAAGCCTTGCGCGGAAAACTGTGCTACCACGGAGCACCCAATAAGGCAGCTCTCCCCAGGAACCTCCTGCTGATGCTTTTCGATTAACGCAAGGAGAGCTTCGTGGAGATCTCCAAGGATGATTTCTGTTCTATCCCCATATCTAGAGAGACCTCCTTTTCACACAGTTAAGATTCCTGTTATATTAAGAATAAAAGTTACCATGGTTAAAGCACTTACCGACTGCTCCTTCCCCTGATTCAAGGTCCGGGTTAATGGCCGGGGAGGGTTGTTGGGGGATCTCCGTGACGGTGATGAATAGATCCTGGCTGTCGGGGAAACCAGCGTTGTAAGCGCTCTCGCCTGCCTCGTCCTCCACAAACCCTTCCTCATCTTCCCCGTCCGCGAACATCACCGAGGAACTGGCCGTCGACACTGTCCCATCGTCAGAGTCCACGGTCACTGGTGGGGCAGTGGTGGCAGGCTCCGTAGCGTCCGTTTGCCGCTTTGATTTTTTGGTAGCCTTGTCTGGGGTCCTTGATTTTCACGCGGCACTGCGTTGCATCCCGCCTGTATCCTCTGTCTCTCATGGCTTTGGAGACCTTCTCGTAGGTCTTCGCATTCCGTGTTTTGGAGCGCAGCTCCGAAAGCACAGACTCCTCGCCCCACACACCGATCAGATCGAAGAGTTCCCAGTCAGTCTATGCTGGGTCCCTCTTTCTATTCACAGATAACATGAACTCCTCTGCTGGAGAGCTCTGCATCGTTGCAGGTGCTGCGGAGCTCGCCCCGATGTCCAGCCAGGACGTCAGATTCAAAGTGCCCAGACAGGAAAATGAATTCAAATTTTCCCGGGTCATTTCCTGTGTGGCTGGTCAGAGAATCCAAGCTCGGACTGCTGTCCAGAGCGTCAACAGAGTGGTGCACTGTGGGATAGCTCCCAGAGCTACTAAGTTCGATTTGCATCCACACCTAGCCTAATTCGAGCTAGCCATGTCGAATTTAGCGTTACTCCACCTGTCAGGGTGGAGTACCGAATTAGAACTAAAGAGCCCTCTAGTTCGAATTAAATGGCTTCCTGGTGTGGACGGTTGAGCGGTTAGTTCGAATTAACGCTGCTAAATTCGAATTAAAGTCCTAGTGTAGACCAGGCCTAAGATTCTGGAATAGATGGACCACTAATGTGACTGACTCCTGGCAATTCGTGTGTTCTTATAAGCATATGCAACTAATGTTGAATTCCTCATAGTAGACTTTGACATAAAATTTGTGTAAAATACTCCAAGTGTGAGCAGCTGAATGTATTAGGATCACTTAAAATTATTGCCTTGGTTTTTATTTTAAAAATTTATAATTCCAGATCAAAAGTATTCAAGAAAAGACAAGAAATTGATGCCTGAAGTCTAGAGAGCTTTAGTCTTCATGTAAATGTTTACTAATAGGGTCATACTTGAGTAGCAATGTTCAGATCCAGACTTAGAAGATCAAAACTTGTCTACAGTTCAATGGCATTTGGGCCTGGGGTTTTTGTTCAGAGCCTTCTCTAATAAAAAAAATATGGGAACTCTAAATCAATTCAATAAATGTTATTTTTAAAGTTGTCCCATAGTGTGAAAGAAGTTGGCTAAATATGCACTTCAAAACATCCTAGTCATGGCTTCTTATATTTGTGCCAAGTTGTATAGCAGTAGTTCTTGGAAATCTTACTGTGAGAAATTATTTTTTAATCTTTCCCTAACCTTATTGGTACCACAGGATCCAATTTTCCATTCATGGTATTTTTTTTTCATGACATATAGCCACATTATATATCCATAGGGCTCTGCTGTGCCCTTTCTTAGCACTTAACGGTATATAGCCAAAGGCTCTGAAAAGGTTAAAATAATGTTTCTCAGTTGGATGTGTTGATTATTAATGGATGATGTTCTGTTGCATTGGCACAGTCATCTGTCATTGACTCGTAACAGAATAATTAATTTATGGGGGAAGTTGAGGTCTAAGCCATTACTTTTCAATTTCAGGAAATATCTGATGGCAGTGCTCTGAAAGGACTAACTAGCTAGTAAATTCTGGGCATTATTTCATAGTAATCATGATCATATAATAGAATTACCTTAATTAGACAGGCTTTCTACATTGCAAATCATTGTGAATGGCAGCTTTCTAAATACCTTGTTTTAAAACCACAGAACCGAAAAGATTACTTTTGAATGTCACCTCATTGCATTCTTTCCTCAAAAAATAGCATGAATATTTTACTGTTAATTATCCTGATAAAATGCTTGCAAAACAGCTGGTCAGAATGGTTATTTTAAACTAAGGTTGCAGCTACAAATATCTAGGCTTTTAAAAAGCCTGTATTTCAGAAGCAATTGATATCAATTGTTCTGAGGCTCTAATGTGTTGTATTTTATGAGTCCAATGAGAATTAACAGTTCCAAAAATTTGCTATTGAAGAAGACAAAATTGATCAATTGCAGTGTGTAGCAAACAATATATACTGAATTCAAAAGGTCACTTTTTGAACATCAGAAGACTGTTTTTCCAAATCATTGGAAATTACATTTATAACTGATCAGCCACTTGTAGCAAAAGTGGCTTTCATATAAAAAAAGCGATTTGGTACCAGAAGTCATACACATGGATGTTTTTTGTTTTTCCTTTAGCGACATTTGCCTGCCCTGAGGGAACAGATAATTTACATATGGAAAACAATAATTAATGTAATGTACTTTGAGCAGCCCAGGTGACTCTCCTCACTCTTATTAAAAAAAATAAATAAATTGGACAACTCTTGTCACACAAACAGAATGAGCAATTTATTATTGTGAGACCATTTTCTTACCTAATGTGAAGGTGGCTAGAAATAATATTTAAAACTATTAAAATATATTTAAAAATAGATCAGATAAGGGTGTTTCAAAACTGTATTGTATCTATATTGATAGTGCTGGTTTATAATGAGGTATAAAATGAACTGAAAGTAACAGGTTTTTTAGAAAGGCTCGGATACTCTGGTGGCAATGGATGTGTTTGTCTTTATCACAGGATTGAACAACATGGGCCTGATTTTGTTCAGAGGTGCTGAGCACACTGTTATGTTTGACTTTTTCTGGAATTTTAGGAGTTCAGCCTTCTGAACATCAGGCCTTATGAGTAGTGCTGGGTGAAGCATGAAAGCTGAATTTTCTTTTTTGCCAAAAAATATGCTTCAGATCATGAGAAACATTTAGTGAATTGCTGCCTCCACAATTTGGTGAATCTAGCTCTTCATTTCCTTTGCTTTTATTTTAAAAAAGATTTTAAATGCCCTGAAACACTTCCTTCTAGGTTGACTAAAATATTTTGTTCAACCCTAAATGAAAGCTTTCTAGTTTGTTGGAAATTCAAAAATAAATTACATAAATTCCATTTTGGTTTGACTCAATCTGGATTTTTTTTCAGAGTAGCCAGCAAATGGAAAAATCAGTTTTTCATATAGCTCTATTTGAGTCTCCTGTTGGCTTTCCAAATCTATGTCTACTGTCCAACTGTATAATAGGGACAACTGAAATCTTAGTAGGAAGGAGAAAAATAACATGGACAAAATTACCTACATGCTAAAAATATATAGCACCTGGTAACCTGCCACATAATAAATAACTAGTTGTAATTTAGTACTGGTCAAAGCAATTAAAGTGAATCAAAGTCAACATTATGATCTTATGAACATCTTTGAAAACCGCTGTCCTTTTTGTTGAGAGAGACTGATATTCAGAAATTACCTCAAAGAATTTGACATATTGGTAGCAAAGTGCGTTGACTTGAGTTTATCTAGATTCAGTGGTTGACATGTTAATGTTGGTGGCTAAGATTGACACACAAAGAAGAGTTTAATTGATTTCAAAACATTACCTTTTAGGTTGGCAGATTCTTTAAAGCAGATGCAGTGTGTTGTAGATGGCATTTTTTTAAAGTAATGGTCCCATAGGCAGTTGTCCAAGTTTGAGCTCTGTCAGTTCCAAATGGGAGTATGCTTCAGAATGCTAGGTTCTTTCATTCTGTGAAATACATGACACATAAGGGTTTTAAATTCTACCACCTTAAAATTAAATGTTTTAAACTAGAAAAAGGAAAGAAAATGTAAATTAAAAAGAAACCACTTTAATAACTAATGCTGCTTCAAAGGTAAAGTTTTAATATTTTTTCTTGATGTTTATTTATTACACTTGTGTGTCTCTTCAGAAGGTTTTCAATAAGTTGTCTGACCTTGTCAGTGTGTACAGAGCCAATTTTAAATGTAAATCCATGTAAGTAGATAGAGTTACATGGGGGATGAATTTGGTATGTTATACAGTAAAGCTCCATGCAACTCCAATATCTTTGGTCATGGAGGAACCTTTCTGTGCTTTAAGCTAATAGTTTATTACTATAACAGCTTCTACTCTGATTTAGATAACCACAGAATTGCATCCATACTGCCATTATAGAGGCAGCTTGCACTGGGTTATGTGAGGTTACATTTCATCATGTGGTGCCAGAATTCTCCCACTGTCATGTGAGTGGGCTTGACTCACTCATATCCTCTGGGGAGAGGGAAATTCCCATCAATTTCAATGGGACCTACTCATGCCCTGTGAATTAAAAATCATGATCCCAGGGAAGAAAACGTGCTCCAAAAGTGATTCTAAAATGGAAAAGCTTTTGAAATCCCCATATGCTCCTGTTTTTTTGTTTTATGTGTGTTTGTTTTGTTTTTAAAGCTAGAGTATAATGTGAGCAGAAATGTGGGGTTGCTTTCTGGGAGCAGATACATACTATATAAAGAAGCAGCAAATGCAAAAATTCAGCCACACTCCATACTCCAATGCTAATTGTGTTAGAATGTGTTAACACTTAGCAATCATACTGTAGACAGACAACAAATATGCTGGATTATCTAATATTTTAAAACTAGTAGGCAATTGTAATGAAAATATTTTTCACAGGGACTAGACACTCAACAAACTTCAGATTGACCATAACCACTCTAGAAAGATCCCTATTATGCTAAACAGAATGATCACCATTTATTAGTCAATATTTACTTACCTGAGATACTACAGTTATTTTCTATACTAAGTATAAGGGGAAACTCTGATATCTGATACTACTGTTGACTTTGCAGGGATGATCTCTACAGTTGGTGTAAGGTCACAGCTGATGTCAACAGATGATGGATGCAGAGAGAGTAGAAGATTGCAGATATTGGGAATGCAGTCTTGAATGCCAGTAGAGAGAATAATATTAAACATAGTGATTAATCAAAAAAGAATGAGAAGATATTGCCAATAGACTTGGATATTAATATGCAGAAAAAATGGTTCTGTGTACAATTCTATCACCAGTACATAACCCATTTTTCTCCTTTCTGTGCTTATGTTCATAGCAATGAGTAGACTTGTAATTTACACCTTTCACAGAATCTGGTACATATTTTTGGTGACTGTAAACTTAAAGGGCTGGATGTTGATCTGATGTACAACAGCATTATGGTAGTGTAATTCCAATAACTTCAGTGTCATTACTTTGGGTTTAGATCAATATATCTGACATCAGAATTAGGCCCAGAAAAAAAGCCATTGGTCTGAACATCGCATAAACAATGTACTAATAAAAAGTGATTGTTTCCAGACTTAGTTGGCTAACAATATAGTACTATGTATTAAACTGTGTTTAACTATAATATCAATGACACAAATTCTAGGGGTCAGCGATTTTAGGAGCATCTAAGCTTCCGTCACCCTTTTTAAGAAGAAGTTTAAGATGATGAAGGTTTGGGCACTTAACATTGAAAGGGTCTTTAAGTACTCATTGGGTTGATCAAGCTCTGTCCATGTGCATGCACATTATGTTGAAACATATGGCATCAAAATTGCTATGAGAAAGCTAGTTGACTCTACTGGGCTGAAATAAATCAATGAGCAGAATTTTAAGGAGAGGATCACTGTTCTGACCTGTGGTGTGAGATGTAGGAACATCATTCGTTTTATTAGGACATAACCCTGAAAAAACAGCAAGGCAACCATTAGTGATCTACATGGTGCCAAGCGCTGCTGGAGCCAGCCAGTGAGTTCAGAGCCTGGAAACATAGCATACACAGAAGGTAACCATACTAGTGGTCACATGGCCTGCTCCAGATTCCTACAGTTCTCTGACTTCAAATTGGCATGCTTACTTTCTTCCAAATTCTGTCTGGCAGATACCAAAGCATACATGGGAGGAGATGAGGAAAGGAGGTGGAAGGGTGCTTGACTAAAATAACACAACCTGGAGAAGACAAAATGGGGAGCAGTGGCTGAATGGTGATGGGGTCAGAAGTGCTGGTACTAGGAGTGCTGGGGGTGTTGCTTGAAGTAGTAATACATGGTTTCTGCCTTCAGCACCCCCACTATAAAAATTGTTCCAGGACCACTGGATGGGGTAAGGTGTAAAACAGGGAGGCTGCCCCAATGCTCCCTAGGGTGCCCTAAGACTCTTCATTCCAGAATCTCTTCCCTCAGCAACCTCTCCCTGGTGGCCCTCAATTCCTTCCAGTACCCTAGTCCTGTCAACCTTCCCTGTGTTTTAGGTGTGTTGGGGTATAACCTCCTGTCTCCCGCACACTGGCACCAATTGGTAAAGGGGCACAAGGGAGAGGTGTTGACCCTGTAGGGGAAATGAGTGACTACTTCTCATCATTGAGAAGTGTCATACCTGGCAGTGAATGAAACTTGACAATTATGTAATATCTCTATTTCCCAAATTAGAAAACCCTATCAAATGAGAGGTGAGGTGAATCATACAACAAATCCATGACAGAACTGGGAATAGAATTTAAATTTAACTCCCAGTGTCCTACTCTAAATCCAAATCATACGAATAGGTTAATTCTGCTAGTAGACGTCACATTATCTGAATGTGGATTTCAAACCTATGGTTACAAAGAGGAAGTTAATTTATGAGGAGAAAAATTTCACTGCTTCACAATGGAAGCTTCCTTTTCTATCACAGACTACAAGAGATTATACAGGACCCCAAATGCAGAAAATGTTATAATTTACATGATTCTGCCACTCACCTTTATGTGTACAGCAAGCTATCTGAATGCACCCAAAACTGGAAGACTTTAAAAGACACCTAGTGGAATTATGTAACAATGTACTAGTGTTTACATGTCCCACTTTTATATGATGCATATTGCATGATAATAGCACTCTTTTGTACACTGAAATACATTGCTGCAGCTGTCCTTTAACATGTCAGAGTTCTTTAATAACCTTTTACTCGCCGTTCTGTCACAGAATCATCAAAATTATTACTGTTTGTGGAACTGAACAACATTATTATAATTCTTTGCAGAGTTGGTCAAAATTTTCCATTTTGGAAATTAAACATTTTTGCTGAAACTTTGATGAATTTTTTTTCCTCCTCCTTTCAATCAATTTATAGATCTAGTTTAAAAAAAAAAAAGGATTTAAAATGGCTTTTTAAAAAAGTACTCAGGAACCCCTTTCCTCTCACCCCCACCAGCTCTAATTTGTATTCTAATAGCACTGAAGAGAGCCATTTGGCGATCAGGGCCTCATTGTGCTAGAGACTGTACATGCATGATGTAAAAAGACAGTCCTTGCCCCAAAGAGCTTCCAGTCTTGATTTATGACAAGAGACAACAGATGGATGAAACAAAGATCGGAGGGAAAAGAAGAACTTGTGATAATTGTAAAATCAGAAAATCTTGCCTGGCAAGCAATAGCCACGAGTCACCTGCCTCATCTTCATCAGTGGGCATGGTTTGGTAGGAACGGTGAGTTGGAGGAGGTGAAGGTAGTTGTTGTATAGGTGCAGCTCCACAGGAGAGGAGTGTGTGTGTGTGTGTGTGTGTATTTAGAGTACCAGGGGAGTGTAAAAGTTAAACTCCTTTAGCTGGCTTCTTCAATCCACATTAAAGTATTTGTTGAATTTGTTCAGTTGCACAAAGATACTTCCAGGGAAATTGAATAAATGCCTATAGACTTGCTGGTAATACCAGACACTTGTTGAATCTTCTTATTATCTTGTAATATTTATTTAATCTTTTTGCCAGCAGTGAGAGCGGTTAGGTTAATCAACCATCTCAGGGAAAGCTGAGTAATCTGGACCAGTGTCTTTAACACAGGTGGCCATGTAGCCTGTCTTCTGCATGTCTCTACAGTGGGCAGAGTGCATATTGGCAAATACAGTAAAGACATCTAGCAATTAGATCACTATTATGTGTTGAATCACCTTTATTACCAATTATCAGAGGAGTAGCCGTGTTAGTCTGGTTCTGTAAAAGCAGCAAAGAATCCTGTGGCACCTTATAGACTAACAGACGTTTTGCAGCATGAGCTTTCGTGGGTGAATACCCGCTTCGTCGGCTTGCATCCGACGAAGTGGGTATTCACCCACGAAAGCTCATGCTGCAAAACGTCTGTTAGTCTATAAGGTGCCACAGGATTCTTTGCTGCTTTTATTACCAATGTACATGTAAAGGTAAATGAGATAATTTATTGGATGAGTGCAAAATTTTACTGCATGTGCTAGTTCACTTCTGAAGAGAGAATTGGAAATAGTCAGGATGGATGTAGGAAGACACCAATTGTTCTGGTCTGACTTCAAAGGGTCTGAGTTCGTAATGTAGTAAAATTAGCAATGGCTTCTCCTCTTTCTCTTCTCCAGAAACCAGTTGTGTTTATGTTAAACAAGGCCTCAGAAAAGCAGAATTTAAAGGCAAGAGCATTAAACTTTCCCAGTTAATTTCATGAGCTGGGATTTCTTTGTCATGGACTCATAGAAATGTAGATGTAGAAGGGACCTTGAGAGATCATCTAGCCCAGCCCCTTGCACTGAGGCAGGACCAAGTATACCTAGATCATCCTTGGCACAGGTGTTTGTCTTACCTATACTTAAAAACATGCCATGATGGTGATTCCACACCTCCCTTAGAAGCCTATTCCAATACTTAACTTTCCTTAGAGTTAGAAAGTTTTTCTTAATATCTAATCTAAGTCTCCCTTGATGCAGAGTAAGTCGATTTACTTCTTGTCTTGCCTTCAGTGGACATGGTAAACAGTTGATCATGGTCCTCTTTATAATAACCTTTAACATATTTGTATAATAACCTTTAACATAACCTTTTATTAGTCTCCCAACCCCATTCATCTTTTCTCAATACTAAACATGCGCTGTTTTAAAAAAAAATATTAAGGCAAAGTTACAATAAAATATTAACATGCTACATTTTACTTTATTTTGCTTATTCAGGATCAGGTTAATATTCAAAGACCCTGACTAGCGATTCTGGCTTGCTGACCTCTTAATCTAAGATAAAAAGGGTGATTCAAATTTCTAAATACCTATTCTCTTTTTGGCACCTCTCTTGTGTATGTACTTGGTGTGAAAGCTTTTCTGTTATGGGAACAGTCCATATTTTGCTATACCACAATTCTATAAGAGGAGAGACCACATTTTCCCAGTAATGTGCAGCACAACGTCTCGCTACTAACAATAAAATAAATTAATTTGTCATTATGTTTAAAGAGTAGATCAGGAAATCTCTAGGAAGCTGCCATTTTGTCATAAGATTTCTCTCTCTTTAATAATTTCCTCCCAAAATAATCTAATTCTTGGGCACAACTGCCACATGTGCAAGTATGTTCCCTTTTCCCCGTAAACCCTCCAACATAGTGCCTCCCTGATAGCAAAAATATGATGGCTCTCAACTGGAGTCAAATGCCATCTATACAGTAATTTACGAAAATTTTATTTGAGCTACGCAAACTAAAGCTCTGCATGCTCTTTCCCATAGAGAGACCCACTCATTCAGATCAGTTTTTGTCCAAACCCCCTTTATTACTCTGTAGCAATTCATCCCTGTATCCACTTTCCGTAGGGTTCCTTTTTGATTGTCTGGTCATTAAAAAGCTCCTGATGGAGCCATATTGCTTCTTTCTATTCTTCCTATCATTCCTTTGCACTGGGATAGTTTGCTGATGTGCTTTTAATATTGTCTTTTGGAGAAACTGCCAGCTCTGATAAATTCCCTTTTCCCTTAGATTTTTCTTCCCATGGGATCTTACTTAGCAGTTCTGAGTTTAAAGTTTGCTTTTTTGAAGTACATTGTCCTTATTCTGCTGCTCTCACTCCTCCCTTTCCTTAAACTCCTTTCACCCAAATTGCTGTCAACTTTTAGATTTGCAACCAATTCCTCGCTGTTAGAATCAAGTCTAAAATGGCCATCCCCTTGGTTATTTCGTCCACCTTCTAAAACAAGAAGTTATCCGTAATACGGGGGTTCTCAAACTTCGTTGCACCGCAAGCCCCTTCTGACAACAAAAATTATTACACAACCCCAAGAAGAGGGACCGAAGCCTGAGCCCAGCTGCCCCGGTTGGCAGGGCCAAAGCCTGAGCCCCACTGTCCCAGGCAGGGGGGCCAAAGCTGAAGCCCAAGGACTTCAGCCCCAGGCAAGAGGCCTGTAACCTGAGCCCTACCACCCTTGGGCTTTGGCTTCAATCCCAGGTGCTGGGGCTTGGACTTTGGCTGCGGCCCCAGGCCCCAATAAGTCTGACCCACAATCTGCCCTAATATATCCCAAGAACTTACTGGAGATTTGTGTTCTGCTGTATTTTTTTTTAAACGTGTCTGGGTCATTGAGGTCCCCCATTACCACTAAATGTTTTGTCTTGAATATTTCTGTTACTAGTTCTAGAAATTCCTCATCCACTTCCTTCTGTTGATTTGGCGACTTAATAGTAGACCTCAACAGGATGTCCTGTTTTCCCCCCTCCTTTTATCTTTATCCAGAGACTTTTTTAACTGGTTTGCCTTTCACCTCCATTTGGACCTCAGAACAAGTGTGCATATTCTTGATGTATTATGCAACACCTCCTCCCTTTCCCCTCTGCCTGTCCTTCCTGAACAAGTTAAACTCTTCTATACCGGTCTACGAGTCATGAGATTTATCCCACCACGTCTGTGATGCAAATACTAAGTTGTACTTTGGCTTGTATACTGATATTTCCAGTTCTGCCTGTTTATTTCCCACACCCCTTTCATTTGTGTATCATTATCTAAAATGTCAATCATATTCCTCCACTGTTTTCCATGTGGTTGCTCCTGCGACCCTGTTTTAATTCTCAGTTTCTCCCCTGACATCTCTCTCTCTCTCTCTCTCTCTCTCTCTCTCTGTTAAGGGCACCTTTTTTTTTATCTGTGAGCTTTTTCACCTTCCATGTTTGAACCCTGACTAAAGCCTTCTTCACTACATTGGTGAACAGATGTCCAAAGATGCTCTTCCCCATCCTGGTCAGGTGTACCTCATCTCTTCCCATCAGTCCTCCTTACTGGAACAGTATCCCATAGCTGGAGGAAACCAAAGCCCTCCCATCCATACCTTCTGTGCAACCATGCATTCATTTCCAGGATTTGCATGTCTCTGCCTGAGTACTTACTCTCAGTTGGGAGGATTGACTAGCATACTTCCTTCATCCTCACTCCCACTGTTGTCACTGCTGATCTGCTCAGGGCCATACCTGACAGTATTCTTACATGGATGAGTGGCATAGAGTAGTGGTCAGAGGGACAGATGAGCCTCAGCAGCCTTTCTGTAACATCTCAAGTGCAGGCTTCGGGCAGGCAGCACACTTCCTGGGACATCAGGTCAGGGCAGCACATGAATGCCTCTTTCCCCTTCAGAAGAGAGTATCCAATCAACACCACCTTTTATCCCCTCCTTGCGAGTATGGTGACTATGAGCCTCCCAGCTTTGGAGGAAGGTGGGTCATCTTCCTCAGCCATTGGGATCTTCTCTTTACTCCTATTGCAAGCACAGCATACCAGTTCTTGACCTGGTTGAACAGGGAACCTCGGTGTGGGGTGGAGCACTGTCTCCTGCCCAATATGGCAAGCTGCCAGTCTCATCCCTACAGAGTAGCCAGTTCTCCTTTCTCACCTGGTACTGTTGTAATATTTTCTAGTTGGCTAGCATCCTCCATCCCAAAGGTCTCCATGTGCATCCTGTCAATGTATGTGCATCCTGTCCTTGTGCTTTTGAATGCTACGCAGACAAGCCATCTTCTCCTACAGCTCTCTTACTGGCTTCCTGAGGGTCTCCTCCAACTGATGCCTCTCTTGATGGGCTATTCCCTGTGCCTGGCCTTTGGCAGGGACAGGCAGGCTGCTTTCCCAACAAGTCAACACTAGGACCAGGGGAGAAGCCTTCAGGGTCAGGATGCTTCTCTGGCTAGGGGCCTCATAAGTGCAGCCAGAGAAAAAGCTGGCAGTGGTGGTTTCTTCCCATTGTGCATTCTTCCATGTAGAGTACCTGCATGTTAAGGAAAAAGCCCTGCCTGCCTGCCTTCCTTTGCTGGTGAACTCAGCTGGCTAACTCCCTTAGTCTCCCAACTGCCTTCAACATACCAGTCACCTGTCCTAGCAGCCAATGGGAGCCTTCAGACTTTTTAAAACTGCCCCCGCCCATGCAGCTGGAATGTGTAACTCAGACACTTCTAATCACTGTTCTATTTATATTAAAAAAAATTGTTCTCACTTCAAAGAGCCTTGCAAGAAATCAGGTGCTTAGTCACCTAACTGCAGGGCAACCTAGCCCAGATAGCCAGCAACCAAGTGGACTTCAAGTGCAGCAAACCAGCACAGAGTCCTACCACACTCGTTGGCAAATTTCCAGCACAGAAAAGTGCTCCTTCACTCCCCCCAAGTTAGTCGATAACAAAAAAACAGAAGTGGCTCAGAGATGCTCACCAGCTGGCTAACTCCCTTAGTCTCCCAAGTGCCATTGTCTTGGCAGACATGTGTCATACTGAGCACTAACATTGGAACCATATGCCAGTGGATTTATGCTGACTTCCTTTGCATACATTTTTCCTCTTATTGATGTCCCAATGAAAGAAGTTTAGTTTAGGTTTCTGTCCTCTTGTAGAACACTAAGGCCTTGTCTACACTACAAGACTATTTCGAATCTACTTAAGTCGAATTTGTGGATTCGACCTTATGAAGTCGAATTTGTGTATCCACACTAAATACACTAATTCGAATTTCTGAGTCCACAGTAACGGGGCTGGCGTCGACTTTGGAAGCGGTGCACTGTGGGAAGCTATCCCACAGTTCCCGCAGTCCCCGCTGCCCATTGGAATGCTGGGTAGAGCTCCCAATGCCTCCTGGGGGAAAAATGTGTCGAGGGTGCTTTTGGGTAACTGTTGTCATTGAACCGTCAATCACGCCCTCCCTCCCTGAAAGCTCCGTCGGGAAATCTGTTCGCGCCCTTCTCTTGTCAGTTACAGCGCGTACGCCACAGCACTGCGAGCATGGAGCCCGCTGCGATCATCGCTGCACTTATGGCCGTTGTCAACTCCTCGCACCTTATCGTCCACCTCTTCCACAGTCAGCTGCTGAGAAATCGGGCGAGGAGGCTCCGGCAGCGCGGTGAGGACAGGAATTCACAGAGTGGCGCAGACCTCTCACAAAGCAGGGTACGCCGCGCCGTGGAGATCATGGTGGCAATGGGTCAAGTTCATGGTGTGGAACGGCGATTCTGGGCCCGGGAAACAAGCACGGACTGGTGGGACCGCATAGTGCTGCAGTTCTGGGATGAATCTCAGTGGCTGCGAAACTTCAGGATGCGTAAGGGCACTTTCCTTGAACTCTGTGACTTGCTGTCCCCTGCCCTGAAGCGCCAGGACACCCAGATGCGAGCAGCCCTGAGTGTGCAGAAGCGAGTGGCCATAGCCCTCTGGAAACTTGCAACGCCAGACAGCTACCGGTCAGTAGCGAACCACTTTGGCGTGGGCAAATCTACCGTGGGGGTTGCTGTGATTGAAGTAGCCCACGCAATCGTTGAGCAACTTCTCTCAAAGGTAGTGACTCTCGGAAACGTCCAGGACATCATAGATGGCTTCGCCGCGATGGGATTCCCAAACTGCGGTGGGGCTATAGATGGGACTCACATCCCTATCCTGGCACCAGCCCACCAGGCCAGTGAGTACATTAACCGAAAGGGCTACTTTTCAATGGTGCTGCAAGCACTGGTAGACCATAGGGGACGTTTTACCAACATCTTCGTTGGGTGGGCGGGCAAGGTTCGTGACGCGCGTGTGTTCAGGAACTCTGGTCTGTTTAAACGCCTCCAGGCGGTACTTTCTTCCCGGACCACAAAATAACGGTTGGGGATGTGCAGATGCCTACAGTGATCCTCGGGGACCCAGCCTACCCGCTAATGCCCTGGCTCATGAAGCCCTATACAGGCGCCTTGGACAGAGAGAAGGAACTCTTCAACTACCGGCTGAGCAAGTGCAGAATGGTGGTGGAGTGTGCTTTCGGACGTCTCAAGGGGAGATGGCGGAGCTTACTGACTCGCTCGGACATCAGCGAAAAGAATATCCCCGTAGTTATTGCTGCTTGCTGTGTGCTACACAATCTCTGTGAGAGCAAGGGCGAGACCTTTTTGTCCGGATGGGAGGTTGAGGCAAATCGCCTGGCTGCAGTTTACGCTCAGCCAGACACCCGTGCCGAGAGAATATCCCAGCGGGAAGCGCTGTGTATCCGGGAGGCTTTGAAAGCAAGTTTCCTCGGAGAGCAGGGTAACCTATGACTCTCCACTTGCTTTCAAGAGAAACTGACCCTGGGCCTGTGTCTGTATGTGTCGATTTCGATCTGCGGTTACATACCCCGTTCTCCAAGTTTCCCCCACTTCCAAAGCACGTTTTAAAGCAAATTAATTGTAACACTCATTATTAATAAATCTTTGTTTTACTTTGCATTTCTGTTCAGGTGTTGAAACATGGACGCATACTGTGCTGGGCACGGTGTGCACTGATGTACAGACCGCTTGTTCCATAGAGGAATGACATCCTCCTGCTCCTACATAGGTCTCTGGGGTGGGGGACGGTTGCAAGTGGTTGTGCATGAAGGGGAGGGTTTGCAGAAAGGGGTGGGTTTGCAGGAAGGGGCGAGTGGTGCCTTCTTTGGATAGGGGTTTGGATGATGGCAGTGGGCTGCGGGTTTGGGTGTAGGAAGGGGTGAGGGGTGTGGGGGAAGGGTGAGTATCTGTCTGTGGATGAGGGCTCTTGTTGGGGCTCAGGGCAGCGGAGAGGCTCGTTGCTACGGTGGAAGTGCATGGTAAGGGCAGCGTGCCTTAACATTAAGGGGGTGGCAGGCGCTAGGACCCTGGACAAGCATACACATCACAGAATGACCCGGGGCAGCATACACCACACAGAGTGACCCTGGTGCCTACTGACTGCAGTGTGTGTGTGCCCTGCAGTTGATCATGCCCCCAAGTCTGTACCCTGGTAATGTAGGCTACACCGTGCAATTATAAATCCCCCCCCCATACACAAAAAAATCCTCTGATACGAAAGACGTGACCGAAACAGTGAATAACAGCAAACAGCTTTTAATAATCTAATACACAGTGGGGGGATGAAACTTGGATTTGGGACTGGGTGAGCCTGTAAGGGAAGCACTTCTACAAATTTATAGCGTGAGAGGTGTGTGGTACATTAGCGCTATGCAGTGGTGCAGTGACAGTTCTCACGGCCCCTACCGCCCCTCCATCTTGTACTTTTGGGTGAGGGGGGGCAGGACTTCTTGGCGGGGGAGGGCGGTTGCAGATACACTGCAGGGGGGCTCTGTCCTCCTGCCTGCGGTCCTGCAGAACATCAACAAGGCGCCGGAGCGTGTCCGTTTGCTCCCTCATTAGCCCAAGCAGCGTTTGAGTCGGCCTGCTCCAGAGCCGAGGCGCCAGAGCAGAGACAGTGGAGGGAGATCCTATGTCAACAGCATCGCACACACATCGAACGGGAGGATAGGTGGCGGCAGGAAGATCAGCAGGCATCAGTTCCGTGAACATCTCGTCCCTAGTCTTTTTCTTTTGCCGCCTAATCTGCGCCAGCCTCTGCGAGGGGGATGCCGGGGCAGTCCGGGAAAGAGCCGAAGCTGTGTGATGGGAAAAGTAAGTGATTTCCTTGAACAGATACATGTTTGCGAACAGTGAACACAGTCTAGTCAGTTTCTCTGAACAAGACCATACAGGGCAACAAGTCTCACGAGATCTCAGGACAAGTTCGAGATTTCGGAATACGCTCTCATTGGCTGCGGCATTGCACAGGAGAGCGGACAAGTGGGGAGAGACAGCTGAATCCGTCTAGCAGACAGTCCTGGTAAGCCTTACAGTACATTCTGCTTATCAGTTAATGGATAGCTGTGCCCTCCCGCTAAAGGCAATCTGGAAATCATATACTCTGACCCTTTTCCAGCCACTCCCGCCAGTGCACGGGAAAGATCAATGTATGCTTTTCCTATGTGGCCTACAACACGTGGCTGTTAAGCGAGGGTCATTGTTATGCAAAGTAAAAGTCAACCATTCACAACAGTAACAATACACTAATTGCCTAATTAGATGCAGCATTTCATGAACGAGATCACCCTGAGGCGGGTCCCTCGGAGTCACAAAGAGCGGATGCTAAGGGAAGCCCTGCAGAGACCAGGACCATATGCGGCCATGCTTGTGGAGGCGATGATTCCCATGTACATAAGGATGTCCTGGCGCGGAAGAGTGTGCTTCCACGGAGCACCCAACAAGGCACCTCTCCCCAGGAACCTCCTGCGGAGGCTTTTCGAGGACCTCTGAGACCTTTGTTGAATTGTCCCTGGAGGATTATTGTTCAATCCCTATATGTGTGGACCTACTTTTCATATAGTTTTTCATTGAACATTTTATATATAGTATTTCTATTTTTTTATACCTGTTTTATAAAAAATAAATGTTTACATGTTTATAGCACTTACCGCCTGATCCTTCCCCTGATTCAGAGTCCGGGTTAACGGCCGGGGAGGGTTGGTAGGGGATCTCTGTGAGGGTGATGAAGAGATCCTGGCTGTCAGGGAAAGCGGTATTGTGTTCGCTGTCACCTGCGCCGTCCTCCACAGACCCTTCCTCATCTTCCCCATCGGCGAACATCGAGGAGGAACTGTCCAGGTTCACTATGCCATCCACTGAGTCCACAGTCACTGGTGGGGCAGTGGTGGCAGACCCACCTAGAATGGCATGCAGTGCCTCGTAGAAGCGGCATGTCTGGGGCAGGGCTCCGGAGCGTCCGTTTGCCGCTCTGACTTTTTGGTAGCCTTGTCTCAGGTCCTTGAATTTCACGCGGCACTGCATTGCATCCCGGCTGTATCCTTTCTCTATCATTGCTTTGGAGACCTTCTCGAAGGTCTTTGCATTCCGCTTGTTGGAGCGCAGCTCCGACAGCACAGACTCCTCGCCCCACACACCGATAAGATCGAAGAGTTCCCAGTCAGTCTATGCTGGGTCCCTCTTTCTATTCACAGATAACATGAACTCCTCTGCTGGAGAGCTCTGCATCGTTGCAGGTGCTGCGGAGCTCGCCCCGATGTCCAGCCAGGACGTCAGATTCAAAGTGCCCAGACAGGAAAAGGAATTCAAATTTTCCCGGGTCATTTCCTGTGTGGCTGGTCAGAGAATCCAAGCTCGGACTGCTGTCCAGAGCGTCAACAGAGTGGTGCACTGTGGGATAGCTCCCGGAGCTACTAAGTTCGATTAGCATCCACACCTAGCCTAATTCGAGCTAGCCATGTCGAATTTAGCATTACTCCACCTGTCGGGGTGTAGTACCGAATTCGAACTAAAGAGCCCTCTAGTTCGAATTAAATGGCTTCCTGGTGTGGACGGTTGAGCGGTTAGTTCGAATTAACGCTGCTAAATTCGATTTAAAGTCCTAGTGTAGACCATGCCTAAGAGTAGTTTTGTTTTTATGGGCACTTTAGAGTGAAAATGTACAATGAAAAACTTCAGCAATAAGGGCTATTATAGATTAAACAAAACACGGTCCAAAAGATGCCAAGCTCCAAAATTATTCCAGTATTTGAGAGACAATAGGAGCTATTTGGAATGTGATGACAGTGGTTTCCATCCAGAATAATTCTATTGCCCTCAGTGAGGTAATCTAGATTTATACTGGAGCAAATGAAATCAGAATGTAACCCAATATCAATGGAATTGAATGTTGCCACAGGATAAAGTCTTCTATTCCTACAGAAATTATTTCAGAATATTTATATAATGTTGTAAATTTCCTCACTGTTGTGGTGAGAGCACTTGTTTCAACCAGTACCATAACCCCAATTTATAGAGATGGTTTAAAGGAAGGATAGGAAGGAACTGAGGCAGATAAAGAGAGTGTTACTATTCTCGGTGTAGGAGGTAGCGTGATGGAAGACTGGAAGCTGAGAAAGGGAAAAGAAGACAAATGGAGAGAAAAAGTAAGAAGGCAGGGAGTGGGAGCAGGGACTTCAGTTCCCCAAGGCTGATTATTTTGAAAACCCAAGATTGTTCCTGTTGTAATGGGGCTATTGGCAGGTGTGGTGGTGCAGCAGGCATCATCCTCTCCCCTCCATCTCAAAGGACTGAGATCTGTGTGGAAGGAGACTGGTCCCACTACCACAATTTTTGAGGAGCGGCTGAATGTGGTCTTACTTGAGGGGATGGGCCATTTAAGGGAGGACAGAGGACAGTTTTTACTGATTCTAGGGCCTTGGTTGCCTCAGTCCAGCTGCATGGGGTTTAAACTATTAAAACACGGAGAAGTTACCATCTATTAGTACTCTGAGGGTAACTTTGAATTTTACAAAGATATATAACGTCCATCACTGCCCTGTGCCCATTCTCACTTTATTCCCAGACTGTGAGCAAAGAGAGAATCTAGCATTTTCAGCTTCAAGCTACATGCCTCACCATTTGAGCTTAGAGGAGTACCACTGTTACCTGGTAACAGGAGCAAGCTCTACTACTCCATATGGCTCAGGTACTTTTCACTTAGGGCTGTTTCACAGCCCATTGAATACAGTGGGGGAGTGGATTAGGCATTTAGCCAGTGTGGTAGTATATATTCTATTCTTATGAATCAATTAGATTCTGACTGGCTAAAATCATGAACATTAGCTTTTATCAACTAATGAGAGTGAGCCATTCAGCAATCAGCTTGTTTGGCAGAGATTCTGTTTGATATCACTGTTGCTTTATGAATTTGAGTAATATTTTGTGTTTGCTATGAGATACATACTCTGTTTCTCATGTCTTATAATTGCTTTTAAAAAGCATAAAATGCCAGGAGCTAAATAGAGACATCTTCATAAATTAATTGCCTATCTGTACTTTTTCTTAGTAATATATTCTGTTAGTCATCTAATTTCTCATAGGGTTATGACCTTATAGTGCTAGTATGTCAATGAGCTCTTTCATTTTCTTCTTCCAGAACATATTTTAAACTAATTAAATGCTTCTGTCTGTAACTTTATACTAACTGGAGGAATACACGGAACTGTGATTACACCATGTTTCATATTGGATTATTCAGTGGATAAATAGATATACAGAAAATTGTTACTCACCTATGTGATGGGGTCTATAAACCCCACAGTGGGAAGGGGTTTGGAAGACTGTGTTAAAATAGCCCTGCCCCTCCGTCCCTGTCAATCATGTATAGTAGGGAAGAGGGTTTCAAAAGGAGGAAGCAGCAGTATACAAAGAGGGGAATCGCTGAGAAGGGAATGTCTAGTAGGGGGAACCTTTATGCCAGAAACTTGCCAGCTGTGTGAGGAGTCTAGCAAACCCCGGGGGTAGGCCTGATGGGAGGGGGGAGGGCTGACTTGGCTATCCAGCCTTAACGACGCCAACAAAACTACTACCTAGGCACCCCTGAAGTAAGGTGGTGCCTCAGACTTTTTTCTCCTTGTTATTGACCCCACAAGGCTGGATCAGCCTACAACATTTTGGCACCTGAGGCGGGGAGCTCAAATGATGCCCTCATGCTCCCTTGCTTGGGCCAAAACTTTGAAAGGTCTCAATTCTGCCTTCTTTCTGTTCTGCTCCTCTCATGGTACTGCTCTGCTACTTACCCCAATAAAGGAAAACTAACAACTTAAAATGCCTCGTTCAAAAATGCTAAATAACACTTGTCTGTTCAGGCATTTGAAAGTTAATGTAACTTTTCTTGTCTGCATAGTAAACACTGGCATTTTTATCTGTTTGAATAATCAAAGTGGTGCTTTCCGTGCCCTCTGGGTTGCAAAGATTTGAACTGCTTCCTGAAGGTCCACAGTCTGGGCCAGCTCATGCTCTGTTGAGATGTTGCAAGGCCGACCAGTCTCTCCTGTGTCATTGTGGAGCATAAATGTGTTTTTATTAACTTCAGCTTGGACAAGCTGCGTTCTCCACTGGCAACTGTTACAGGAAGTGTTAGAAGTATGCTCAGAGCAAAAAAAGCATTTGGAAAGAGGCTGGTCATCTTATTTGTGCACCTATATTCCAGAACAGCCTTTCGAGTTGATCCTGCTGAAATATATCTTGAAAGGGCTTTCAGTTCATCACCTAAATCACTCGCATCAATATCGCGCATGTCATCATGTGTCAACACTGTCTGTAGAGCCCTGCATTGCTGGTGTAGGCCTTCTTCAGGTATAGTGAGGAGTTTTAGAATGTCATACAACATCCCAAATATACTGCTGTGTTCCTTGAGCTGCATGAAACGTTCTTCAGCTGACTCTATTGCACAGTCTAGGACCTGGTTAAAGAATTCAACTTTGAATTGTTGTTTGGGGTCTCTTATGGGATTATCCCATGCCTCATAATCAAAATGTTGTCGTCTTCTTCAGTGACTCTTGTATTCTTGAATGGGTGGGAAAATAGCTTCAGTGTGAAGTTCTTCTGCCAGCTTCTGTGGTGCACTCTTCAGAACGTTTTGAAATCCCTCATCTGACCAGTTAGACTGTAGGTATGACTTTGCTTTGTCCAGTTGTTCCACTGGAGTACAGGTCAACATCTTTGAGTCTCTTGCTTACAACATTTATTTCAAACAGTATGTCATGCCACAACGCTAAGCCACACAGAAATTTGAAGTTATGTATGTTTCTGGTGATTCCATTTCCCTCTGCCACAGTTCCTGTCATAGCATTATCCTCCATAATGGCAACTATGGCATCATCTATCTTCCCAATTTGGTGTTCGATAGGCTTTCTCGCCTCCACTCGACTTTCCCATCATGTGGCACTCAGTGGTTTCAGTGTCAGAGAGGATGTTCCCAGATGGTGCTTAAAAATTTGCCATTGATGAGTTGATGCAGAGAAAAATACATACATGCTTTGAATTACATTTAAAAAGTTCAGCAGCCTCACTATAATGAATGAGAACTGCATGGGACAAAAAATGCTTGAGGGTTTAACTCTCGGATCCGTGTCTGCACTCCTCTGTTCTTTCCTCTCATGTTGGCACCATTATCGTAACCCTGACCTCTCATGTCAGCTATCACAATTCCTATATCTTCCAGCATTTTAAGAAGCACATTTGTCATACCAGCTCCTATAGTATCATCAATGTCAATAAATTCTAGAAAATGCTCTGACAGTCCCCATTGCAGGGACATTTTCACTAGGTTCTGTTGTTGTGATAAAACACACCATTACAGTCATTTGTTCCGTATGGCTGATGTCAGGTGTGCAGTCCAGAATAACAGAGTAATATCTTGCTGACTTCAGAGCTGCCACAATCTTTTGTTTGACTTTTGTTGCCAGTAACTGTATGATCTCATTTTGAATTGTTTTTCCAAGGTAGTGGTGTGTGTACATTTCTTGGGTGGTGACTCTTCTTAGATGCTCCTGGAGTACAGCATCAAACTCAGCCATCAGTTCCACAATTTTAAGGAAGTTTCCATTATTTGGCACATACAGCTGATCTGAAGTGCCACACAGTGCTAGGTTTTGGGTAGCAAGCATTCTCACAATGGCAATGAGCCTTTTCAGAACATTTTGCCAGTAAAGAGACTCTGATGCAAACTTCTCTTGTTGCTGATCATCTATGGTGGCCTTTAACCTTAGGGCTAGTCTACACTTACCAGCCGGGTCGACGCGATGAGTTCGACTTCTCGGAGTTCGAACTATCGCGTCTAATCTGGACGCGATAGTTCGAACTCCGGAAGCGCCGGGGTCGACTTCGGTACTCCACCACTGCAAAAGGCGGTGGCGGAGTCGACCTTGGAGCCGCGGACTTCGATTCCGCGGCATCTGGACGGGTGAGTAGTTCGAACTAGGGTACTTCGAATTCAGCTACGCTATTCACGTAGCTGAACTTGCGTACCCTAGTTCGACCCCCGCTCTTAGTGTAGACCTGCCCTTAGTTTCATCTCAAGCTCTTTCCACCTGTGTAATGCTCTCTGGTGATTTGCTGCCTTCTCATGGCATGCCAGATTTCTAGCCAGATTTTTCCAGTTCTTTGTTCCTGTAGAACCCAATGTGGCTGGAACATTAGACTGGAAGAGTTTGCAACAAAAACAATATGCAGCATTCTGGGTTTTTGAGTACATAAGCCATAGCCTCTCCACTTTTGTTACCATTGGGGATTTCACGCCAGTAATGTGTTGGATGGAAACTTCTATTTTCATTGTCTTTGGGGAATGTGAAGATTTTCGCTTGCTGTGGCCCATGCCATACAAGGAAGTCCCTCTGGCTACTGCTCAAGTGGGTCCACAGTCCTGGATCATCTAGACTTAAGGAACTAAACTCAGCAGTAGCTGTTCCTTATGCCTCCACCACTCTCTTCTCTGATCTACACTTTTCTTCAGGAATGTGCATGGTTACATCCATTTGAGATGGTGATATGGATGCCACAGTAGCTGCCAGGTCACCTGCACTCTGACTAACTGGAAGATCAGGCATCTCCTCACTCCACTCACATCCTCACTGGGGCCGGAAGGCTCACCATGAACATTTGTGTCTATGTATCTCAAGAGAGCTACTTCCTGCTTAGATAGAAAAGCTTCCTTTCCTTGCTTTCTTTTTCTGAATGCTGCCCCAGAGGGGTGTTTTCTTCTTTCACTCAGGACTGCTGTTCTGTGCCAGCTATAGTTGCTCTCAGCACTCAGATGAAGGGGACAAATAAGCAGGCTGGTAGGAGGGCCTGAGTGAGGGAAGATATCAGCGTCTTAAGGGCCTAACTAGCTCCTACTACTTCAGTTGACTGCCTGTTCTCCTCAAGTGGGTTCAGGGAAGCAGCAGGAAACAGGAAGCTCCCTGAGAAGCTGGTGCTAATCAGTCCAGGCTCCTGGGGATGCTAGAGAGGCTAAAATGCTCCTCCTCCTGTCTCTCTCTCTCTCTCTCTCTTTCTCCCTGCAGCTCCTGCTGCTTTCTGTTATTTCCCTCTCACCTTTTCTCCTGCCTTCCTGTTGTGTCTCTTATGCCCTCCTTCCTCCAGCACAGCACTCCACCATCTCTGTGCATCTAGAGTAGAGAGAATACATATGCACCAGCAGCAGACTTTCTACACTCTGGGTCCTAGTGGCACCTCCTCCCCCCTAGTCTGGCACCTGAGGCGGCTGCCTCAGTTCGCCTCATGGTAAGGCCAGCCCTGCCAGGAGTGGTTTGGCTTGTGTGGACCTAAACTTTTGCTTTTCCCTCACCCAGAAATAAAGGAAGTAGGCCTACAAGGGCTAAAACTAAAGAGGTTAATACCTGCACTAGGCCAACCCTGTGGTGGAAACTGGGTGTGGCGAAGGGTCCCAACCAGGCTAACGAGGTGCCCAAGAGAGATTCTTTTTACAATCTAACGTTTACATATGATTTTTACAGGAACTTTTTGTTAATTTGAAAATGAATGCATTGACATACTTTTCTGCTTGTAAAATAAGTTACATTTTTTTTAAGTTCTTCTATCCTGCACTTCACTTTTTCTTTCCATCAATTTTATTGAGGATTTCCTAACAGTAGTTTCAAATATTTTTTTAAAAATGTAACTAACTCTGAAATTGTCTGAGTATTTATTAAGAAAATTCCCAAGAAAAAAGCTTTGTGAAACTGGAGTTAAGTTCCTAAAACATATTTCTTACTTAGGAAGAAAAACTTGAACTGCCAAAGAAGCAAGTCTTCAGTTTGGTTTTGAAAGAGCATACAGGCAGGCTTCTTAAGCGTCACAAGCTGAACAAGAGCTAGAGGGGAGGATATAAGGAAGCTCAAAGCGGGAGGCAGACTTAATTGCAGCCTAAATATTTGTGGACATATTTGTTTGTTCATGCAAAGTTTCACCTTTGTGAATGCAAAACAGGTATTTGTGGACTAAATGGCAAACTACACTTGCGGATCAGCAGTTGTTTGTGCATCAACTAATTTTGCTTGCAGAAGCCTGGTGTTGACACATTCTAATGGATATGCAAAGAATTGGGTATGTGCATGAGTAAGGAGGCTTGCTAAAAATGTTGGCTCCTATCATCAGCTCACAAAGTGATTAGGAGATAAAAATTGTCTTTACATCTTTTGGTCATGTTAACTTTACATGTTGGAAAGGCTACTAAAGTGATCATGGTTTTTTGTACCATGAGGAAATTGTAGCCTCGTAAAGTTTTTAGAAGGTGGTGTGTATTGTTGCTGCTTGTTTTGTGCTTAAACTCATGTTGCAAAATGCTGTTTACAACTAAGTGCATCTTTTTTTTTTTGCAAGCTCTCTAAGGAACACAGTTTATATTAACAAATAGCTATGAAAAATGCATGAAGTGCCAGGAACTACTGCAAACCAGAGTATTGTAAACAGACCCTGTGATAACTTTGTCCAATTAGAACAAGAAACTATGTATTGTTTGGATGCTAAAACATCAGACCCATAATACATCTTACTGAAAGAACAAAAGAATGCATCTTTCTCTCATTTAGCTGGCCACATGTATTGAATAATATATTCGTTTTATGTTGGTCTGAGTATCATCATTATGTTGATGACACTGTAGTCTATAATATCTTAGTCTCTTCTGGTGCCTTCACATATATGTTGAACAGAAGGGAGAGGGTCACGGTACTGAACACATTTGAATTCCACACTTGAGAGCTCTCAGTGCGAAAGAAGAATTGTTGCCTCAGTGTACTGACAAGTGAAAATACGCTGTATATATGTGAAATCTTGTTCTGAAGACTCAAGGATTGAAATCTGAAAAACTAATAGATTTCAGATATTGCTGAAGTTGATCAGCCACTACTTTTTTCAATGATCTGAGCCAGAAAGGGAAGGAAAGATCTCTTGGCCTCTACTACAAACCCAGCACAGGCTTGCAAACTTATTCCATGATGGAGCCTATTGAAATTATTGCTGGTCTTCCACCAATGGCACTGTGTTATCCTCTCCATGTTTTCAGCTTCTGAAAATTATCTGCATATCATGGAGACATGGGGAGCAATGCAAAAGGTTGTGGGTGGCAATACATTAATGACTGTGGATGGCAAATTGTTGTGATGTCTCCCCACAGCATCCATACCCTGATCGAGACCTGAGGGTGAGTCAACATTGCAGATTCTTTACTTTTATCAGGACGATAGAAGGGCATTGGACTTGGTCTGGAGGAGATGATCAGATCAGGTTAAGAAATGCTCACTGAATCACTTGCGTAGTAACCCATCTCCAGTAAACACTTATATTAATATCAAGATTTGAGAGGTCCCAGTTCAGTTAACTAGTATGTCTTCTCGTTGTGCACTGAAGTTTCCCAGATTTCAACAGACTTAGTGACTCCTGTACAAAACCTGGTTCTGCAACTCAGCTGATTTTATGTAGAGAGCCTGTGAAGAGGAGGGTGGTCTGTAGATCATTAGGATTCTCATGTTAGCTATATCCTAAGGCTCTCATATGTAATGGACACATTTGAACTACTGTCTGAAATGGGCTACTTCCTGTATATAAGGTCAGAAGCAAACATTTTTACTCCACTTCCCTGTTCCACTTGAGGGTCTTATTGCACCAATCACTTGTTCAATGAGATCAGTAAAAACACATGGTTAGCTGAGTTGTCCCCTTGGGTCTCAGTGGGTATGTCTACATTGCAGCTGGGAGTGAGCCTTGCAGCATGGATAATAGACTCGCAATAGGAGCTGTGTGGACATTATAGCACTGGTGGAGGCTTGGGCCAGCCACCTGAGCTCAAGCCCACCCTGCTCCCTAGGTCTGAGTGTGGACGGCTAGCTTGAGCCTCTGATGGTGTTGCAATATTCACACAGCTAGTTTTAGTTCACTAGCACAAGCCCCAGTAGCATGAGTTTGTCTGTGGGGGCTGGGAAGCTTGCTGCCAGCTGCAGTGTAGACATACCCAGAGATATGAGCGAAGTCCAGTGTTTCTTTAGTGATTAGGTCATGGATGCTCCTGGTTTTATGCTCTTGTTTGTTTTTGTTTTTCACAGTGTTTTAGGACTTAAGGTGGAATGTTAGATTATTGTAGTGAGGACCTGATCCAAAGCCCTTTGAAGTCAATGGAAAGACTCACTGACTTTGACTTAGGATCCAGCCTTGAACGTACCTTGCTTTCTACTAGGGACTCCTCTGCATGGCTATCGCTACTAAGGTTCTTCCTGCTTTCTGTTACTTCTCATGCCATGCAACCTCAAATCCTCCACATCATCACTAGCAAGCTCCCAGTTTAGCAAACTAATACACTCTGTTCCCTACAACCAAATGTCCTCCTTTGACACCGCTTCCAGTTTCTGCTGGTTAAGTCTTGGGAAGTGATAGTCTGGAACTAGGAGTCAGCTTGGGGCTATGTGTATAAGGTATTTGGCAACATGACCTGTGGGGACTTCACTGTGTATATTTAGTAGAAGCACATCCAAAAGCAGGATACCTGTACAGATTACCTAAAATGAACATCCTCTTTATCATTAGCCTCAGGCATTAGGGGGAAAACGGTTTCAGCTGATATCATTAAGCAACCAAACATTATATTTGAAATGAAATAATCCTTTGCAAAATATTTAGTAATGTAATATATTGTTTGTTTTCCTTCCAGCCTAAGAAAGAATTGCTAATTCTCCCCAATACTCTGGCCTTTTTTAAATCCCCTACTCATTTGGTAAGCTATGGCTAATTCAGTCCTGTCTCTTGTTTTTGGCCAGAGAAGCTTTTTACTGTGCTTAATTATCATGCTGGCAATAAAATAGTAATAAAATATATTGCTGCATATCTGCTGAAGAACAGTAACAATCATCAGTAGCGTTGTCAGATGTGTGGTTGTACATTATGCAGGCTATTTACTCACTGTCATTACTAACCCACTGCATTGTTTGGCTGACATAATGTCATCATTTTGCAAAGTGGCAAAAAAACAAAGGTGACACCAGCAGCTGTACTTGCTGATGTGCTAGCAGTTTACCTACCATATTAAGGTGTAGGAGGTGCTGACAGGTGGCATGTGCAAAGCAGAGGAAAGTTCCTTGTTCTGCTGAAAGTTGCTTGGAAATAAAATGACTGATTTCTGTTTTCTCCTAGCTACATTATCAATTAACAATAGTTTTTAATTTGTTGTAATTTATTTCTGGTTTGGGGTCAGGTGGTATATTTTTCTCCTTTAATTTCACCCTCACCTTAGGTAGTGTTAAACTTCCTCTTGGATGGATCTCTCCATGGAACTCACCTTTGTTGCTTCCAAGTCACGTGGAAGGGTTGCCTAGAGAGCAACTTAAAATATTTGCTTCCCCCACCTCAATCTTCTGGGACTAAGCATAGTGGCTTTATAGTCCTCCTAGCCCCAAGTCGATGCTTCAGAAGTCGGCCTTGGAGCGGTTTATTGCAAGATCATTCCAACGGAGAGAAAGAAGGATATGTTAGTTCTCTTGAAGACTGGGAGGCTGAGCAGTTTCTAGGAGTGCCCAGGGAGGGGAAGAAGAAGCAACAAAAGGGCAAAAGTTACTGGGTTTGGGGAGAGCTGGGCACAGGCTGGGACCTGCCTCCCCAAGAAACTGTAGACTTCTCTTAGAAGAAAACTATGGGGAAATGGGACTAAAAGACATAGAGGTATCTTTTGGGTGGAATTATGATCAACTAAATTCTGATACTCTTGTATAACTATTACTACATATTCTCTGGATCAATTTTTTCTCCTTGTCCCCATTTTTCTGTGGTGGTCAGGTCATCCTGGCCCAGCAGATGACTGATTGGTGACAGGGCCCTATTTTTTATTATAATTTCATATGTTCTGATCATAGGCACCAATTCCAAGAAAAAAATAGCGGGCGCTCAGCACCTACCAGCCACAGCTGATTGGCAGCACCCCGAAACAGCTGAGCGGTGGCTATGGGTGGGGTTTGGGGGAGGATGGAGCGCAGTGAGCGGGCGGGGGCCTCAGGAAGGAGGTGGAGCGGGGTCAGTAAGAGGTGAAGCAAGGACGGAGCCCTGCAGGTGGAGTGAGGACAGGGCCTCTGGGCACAGCGGGGGTGGAGCACCCCCAGGGGGAAAAAAAACTCAGCACTTATGTTTCTGAACCTGAAATAAGCAGGAGCAGCTCCTGAGAGAGTCTCTAAGTCAGATTCACTGATGAAAATAATGATGTAAAATTGTCTGGCATAAATTAGATTTAAAGTGGGTGCAAGTGTGGAAGTAGTGCAACTCTCAATAATTTAATGTTCAGTTGGTATGCAAAATGAACGTAATGTGCGCATTGAAGGTGATTGTAGCAACTTAAAGTAGGGTTTAAGACCAAACATGCTTCATTTACTGTTTAAAATAGTCCTAATCCTAACCTGAATTTTTCTGTAAATCATTTTTCATGATGGAATACACTTCACCTATCTTTTATGTATAAATTAAGCTAATTTTGCCCACCTATTGAATACCAAACAGTAGATGTTTCAGTATTTCACCATTTTCAATTAGTTTTAAACTATTGATTTTGCCTTTGAATGTGACTTTGTGAATTTTTCTAGATATTTTAATAGTCACTGACTACTTATCTGTTTTGGAGTCTCAAACCATTAAGCTTTTAACTTAATTATACCATGAAACACTGTTGATATTAGCCAGTGCTCCAAGCTGCTCTACTTTTAGCCATGGCTCAGAAAATAGAGAAGTACTGCTCATGGGTCAAATTCCCAACTTTAAATACTCATAAGTATAAAACTGCTCTTTCAAAATGTTCGGCTGTAAATCTCGAACCAGTCTGCAAAATAAGTAAGATGGTTCTTTTTTCAACAATATTTTTAATAGGAGATCTGAGTGGAAAAACTCACCTGAAATGGGTAAAAAATATTTGTCACCGCTACACTGACCTCAAACAGCTGAACCAATTGTTTTTCAAACTTTAAAAATAATTACATTTGGACTGAGACCAAGTATCACAAGTTTCATCCCAAAAGGGATTTGTATGAGAAAGTTATGAACAGCTGGAAAGGAACAGAGGGTTAGAATGGAAGCTGATATTCAACCTTACCGGGCTAGGCCTGTTACAGGAAAGTGTAAACCAAGAGACATTCATTCACCCAAATACTCCGGGAGGCCCTGCTTCAATACAGAACATCTGCTCCCCTAACCGCACATCCCTAATTGTCTCACTGGAACCCATGCAGGGTATCTGTAGCAGGGCGGACCCTGCTCCTGCCCAGAGGGGCTTGAAAAGCTGCCTGCCAGGGCTTGAGAGGCGTGGCTCTGGAAGCTGGGCTGAGTAAGGAAGTGGCCGCAGCTGGGGCCACGCCCCAAACTGAAGCCCTGGGGCTTATAAGAAGGCAGGGAAGCCAGAGCCCAAACAGTCTCTCTCTGCTTCTAGAGAGAGATGGGCCTGGCTGCTTAGAAGCTGAGAAGGTACCTATGGTGAAGCAGGGCTGGGGGACAGGCTGAGGAGCTAGGGAAGCTCCAGCCTGGAAAGCCCCAGGCTGCGGCCTAGTAAAGGGCAAGAGGTACTGGGGGTTGCAAGGGACAACCCAGGAGTAGGTAAAGCAGCAGGTCCAAACCCCTATTGCCTGTGATGAGTGGGTCGATGCTGCAGTCTGCCCCAGGGTGTGGGGCTAGACCATGACTGAGGCACTACTGAGGCAAAGTGGGGATAGCAGGGTGGGGGTTCCCCTGGGAGGGGGAGACCCAATTATAGTTAAAGGGGCACCGGGTCCTGGGAGGGACACGGGGCCGATAGGAAAAAGGGGGATCACCGGCCTGCAGAGGGCGCTCCGGGCTGAAAAAGAGCTAATTCCCCGGAAAAAACAGCAGGAGGCGCCGCGGCGGTGAGTAGCCCGTTTACAGTATCATTAAACAATTGTAAGCCATACTCATTGGGAACCACATCCTGAAACAACCCTCAACCTCGCCAAGCTCATCATCAGAAGCAAAGTACCCACAGATCAGGACCTACCAACTCAAAGCGACACTAAATCTTGCCATGACAATAGATGCAAAACTTGCTGGCATATCACCCCTGCTACTACAAGGTCTGTGGATCTTTCACGTGTCTATGACAAAATGTGGTGTACCTCATCCAGTGTACTGAATGCCCCAATAACAACTATGTGGGTGATACCAGACAGTCACTATGCTCCTGAATGAACTCTCACAGAAAAATAAGATGAAAAACTCTATATCACCCATGGGCAATACTTTATTCTATATCTGACCTCTGTCCTCACCCATCACTCTATCTGACCTCTGTTGTCTCCTCAAAGGAAACCTGCAAAACACCTTCAAAAGAGGAGCCCTGGGAGCTGAAATTCATAACTTTACTAGACACTATAAATCATGGGCTTAATAAAGATACTGGATTTATAGCTCATTACAACAATCTGTAATCCAGTCATCCACCCTTTGTGTTCCATGATTGCTGAGGTGTTAAATGGCTCAATATGTGTTAACTACTTATGATAAACAGTCTATTCCACCCTATATTTAGCTGTAACACTCTGAGGCTACATCTATACTGCAGCACTTATGGTGGCGCATTTGCACTGCTTGTGGTAGAGATACTGTAAACCAGTACTGGTTTGTACTGGTGACCCCTTATAAATTAAAAACACTTTTTTATATATTTAACACCATTATATAATGGCTGACCACTCACGACCCCCCATGTAATAACCTTGTGACCCCCCTGAGGGGTCCCGACCCCCAGTTTGAGAACCCCTGCTCTAAGCCGATGTGAGAGAGCTCTCTCATGGGAGAGACGGCAGCTATGTTGGCGGAGAACTCTGTCTAGAGTGGAATAATTTATGGATTATTTACACCTCGAGCAATGTAAATTATACTGAAGTAAGTTGTAGTTTAGACAAGGTCTGAGAACCTTTCCCAGACCTGAAGAAGAGCTCCGTAGAGCTTGTTAGTTTCTTTCTTTCACCAACAGAAGTTGGTACAATAATTCAGTTAGGTGATATGAAATTGTGACAGTGGTAATTTTGCTAATCAGAATATAATGTACTGGTTCATTCATGTGCTGCAATTCCAGTGCTTAAGACTCAGTCAGTCCATGGTAATGACATGACATTAATGAAATACAGCTTACTGGTAATGTCACTTTACATTATGGTTCAGATCCTGCAGTTGATAGTGTGTGACTGGTCTGCACCTGTGCAGAGCATCCATGCTGCTTCAGGTGCAGGATCGGGATGTAAATTATTTCACATCTGTATTTGGCACTGGTGTAACTGCTGCTGGAATAGTGTGTCTAGTTCTAGCATTCACACTTCAATAAGGATATTGATAAATTGAAGGGGATTCAGAGAAGAGCCACAAGAAAGAATAAAGGATTAGAAAACATGCCTAGTGATAAACTCAAGGAGCTCAATTTATTTAGTTTAACATTGAGAAGGTTTGGAGAAGGCTTGATTAATCTTAGTACTTACATGAGGAACAAATGTTTGATGATATACTTTTCCCTGCTAGATTGAAGAGCCTAACATGATCCAGTAGCTAGAAGTTGAGGCTAGACAAATTCAGGCTGGAAATAAGGCATACATTTTTAACATTTTAAATTGGAACAGTTTGCCAAGGGTTGTAGTAGTCCCTTCTGGCCTTGGAATCTATAGTGTCTTTTGTCCTTTTCACTAGCTGGTGTTTGGTTTTTGTCCACACACTTTTATTTTATTTACCACTGATATACAGATTACTGTTGAAGCCTTATCAATTAGTGTTAACAGTATGATGTCATGTCTTAAGGCCACACAATATATATAATTACATCCAAAATAATCCCCTATGTTAAAAAAACTGTTTAAGGTTGCATAATCAAGCACTCCACAGTTAGGAAATGCCAGAATTAAGGTTGCCTGTGGAACCTTGGTTGAACTCTTTCTGTGTATATATTGTGATACAATTATGTTCATCCCCAGACACCATCCATCCTATGTATTAAATGAGGCAGGGGTTTCGTGGTAAGAATAGTAGAGTATGTGATCATGTAATTAGAGATGGTATCATAATAGAAGTAATACAATTAGACAAATTAAATGTTATTTTTACTTTTAATAAATATAACTTACAATTGTATATGAAAATTTGTGTAGTATAATAATTAGATAGCATAACTATCTAATTTGTCTGCACACAAATGCAGTTTGATGCTAATTTTGAGTTTTGGAATATGCAAAAACGTGGGTGCATAAATATTCATACACAAACTTCAGAATGCAACTTTTGGTCACACAGATTTGAAGAACACTTGAAAATGTGTACCTTAGAATTTGAGAGACGTCTCCAACCCAATAATAATTAAACAAAAATAAAGCCTACGTGCCATATTTTAGTCTTGATATTTGTACTGTTTAAAATAAAATTGTCAGGAGTAGTTTCTGAATGTCATTCAGCTTTAGAGATAATTTCCCCAAATTTTTACAGTGTTTTACTTTGGAGATGTTTGAGTAAATGAATACATTACTTGAATAGTTGGGGGGGGTTTAGTTACAAAACTAAATCATCATCTGTTCACTTTCAGCATATAACATTGCTGGAATTTGCAGGTGCAGATAATAAAATAACTTTTCCTCACATGCTCTCACATGTTTACATAGCTCTCTGAGAGACTATGACAGTAATCCTTAGTCTATGTGATATATTGGTAGTATTCTTAACCCCTCCCCTCCACCACCATGTAGCGACAGAAGCAATGAGCTTTTATGACATATTTTCTTTCAAAGAGTGAATAAGGAATGTGCCTTTTCTGAATAACTATTCCTTTACCTTTTTTTATTTGTACTTAATTATTCAAAGACTATATCCTGGGAAACCCTTATGTGGATGACTAACAATAACAAACAAAAAAGTATAATATACTGTTTATTGCATATAGAGGTGTGGTGACAATGTTTCTGAATGATCCTGTGCTTACTGTATGTTTTGTTAGGATTTGCACCATATAGAACACAATTTTTAAAATAAAAGGCTGCTCTGCGCATGACACGCAGTAAGTGAATATGCCATAGCTATTGTGATCCTGCATATGCATACATTTGTGCTCTCTCTTCCTCTGCACAAATACACAATGAGGACATTATATTGTATTGTGACACTAGCTCCTTATTCATCCCAAATCAAATTTGTACTCTTAGTTATCACTTTCAGGGTCTACCCTAATCTAGCTCTTTTCTGCTTCTCTTGTTTCTTCCTCCCCTACTCTATCCTTGTTTCAAACAACTCCTTTGTGGTGGTCTCGCACATCAAACCGTGGAATTTTCCTTATTTTTTCCTATTCTTTTAACCTATAGGATCATATATTCAAATAAGTTAAGATCAGCTTATTAGTTGAGTTACTTTTGATGCCATAGCCCTTTTTTCATTCTACACAGCATATTCCTGTCACAGAACACTCTCATGCATAAGGGCAGGCATTTACATTTAAAAAACTTGCATGTATTCGAAGTCTAAGTAATGACACTTATACATCAGCAGATATTATGTTAATTGCAAGGAGGCTCCACTTTTTGAGATTCAGATTGTGCTCTCAGTATGTTACAGAACAACAAGGGCTCTGATTTCAACTCCCTTATAATAGTGCACATATGTAGAATAAAATATTCTTAATATATGGTGGTAATTGTATCACCATATAAGCAAAGAAAACTGCATTATGGAGACTTCCCTCTTCTTCCTGCCCACTAATACTTTCTTTTGTGCACCACTTAATTTTGCAAGGTTGGTAGGGGCTTGTCTTCACTCCCAAAATGGCTGAGCATGCTATGTGGTCTGCCACTGGAAAAGTTAGGCAGGCCCCCTAGCTTCCTCTCAGGAGAGTACTATGTCTCCTGCACTAGTTAAAAGAGGAAGAGGCTTCCTGCACACTCTGCAGGCCCAAGTGCACTTGTGTATTGCAAAGCAAAATTGCTCCCTAATCTTGGTTGCCTCCTACAATTATTCCTTGCATGGAACCTTTCATTGAGGTTGATAGGTGTGAGAGAATCAACTGAAAGTTCAGGTTTAATTAGTTTAGTCTAAAGAAGTGTTCTCTACTTTGTTGCCATTAGCTTTTGACTAATTGATTTGTTGTGATTAAATTGGATTATTTTAGGCAGAATATTGTTTGGACTGACAAAATAGATTATGAAATGCTGAGAAATATCAGTGTCAGAGTGATTAATTAGGTTAAATCAGCTTTGTGTTTGATTATATCATGAAAAATGTTCCTTAAGATAACTTAAAAAGCTAGGGCTTAAGTGTGGAACACTTAATATTTGACTTAGTAACAGTGGGGACAAAGTTATTTAAAATAGGTAGCGCTCAAGTCTTTTAAAATATCAGTCTGTATACAAATAGTTCATATAACTGTCTCATGAGAGTAAAAAAATATTATCAGAAAAAGATTCACTTGTGCTATATACACCACTACCCTGATATAACACGACCCAATATAACATGAATTCAGATATAACGTGGTAAAGCAGTGCTCTGGGGAGGGGGTAGCTGCACGCTCCGGTGGATCAAAGCAAGTTCAATATAACACGGTTTTGCCTATAATGCAGTAAGATTTTTTTGGCTCCCGAGGACAGCATTATATCTGGGTAGAGGTGTATCTGATTTCATTTAAATAATTATTTCAAAAAACTCTACCACCACCACCACCAAAAAAACCCCACCAAAACTGTGAGTGCCTAATAAGGGAAAGGTAGAATGCAGATATTAAAAGCTGTTGTGTAGTAGCACTTGCAATTCCCTTTGAAATGTCAGTGTTTGTGATTATATGGGTTTTAAAGAGTATTTCTAAACTAATTAGTTATATTTTGTAACATTAGTATGAGGCTAATTTTATTATGTTGTTAGGTTGTACTATTAATATACATTGTTTGAAAGTCAGTATATTATTAAAATGTTTAACTTAGGTTAAAGTTAAGGATATGTTTAATCAATCAAGGTTTTTATCTCACATCTATCATTCTTTCCTATTTGGCCCAAGGGGTTTAATTTATTAGCAGTATTGTATCTTGTCTCCATTAAACTACCATTCTGAATGGATATCCTGTAGTTAGAAGCACTAACACATAATACTGATATATTTATTTTTTCCCTATATAAAAGGTTTGTTGAAATTTTTTAACATACAAGTCTTTCAAATGCAGTGTTTCAGCAGATTGATGATATAACTAAAGGTAATGGCTTTTATGCAACAGTAAATTTTAGTAATGAGCATTTAACATCTTTTCCAGCAACAAGATGCAGCCAAAACTTAATTGCTATGCTGCTGGCCATGAGAGCACCACAAATCTCCTGAGTGCCACAGCTGCAGAAACTATGTGTGATTTTTAGGGGATTAATCTTATTCTTTCAGAGAGCATGGAACAAATTTGTTGTTTGGGTTTCTTTCTTCAGAGGATTGACCTTGACTCTGTCAGTCTTCTAGCAATCCCAGGGATGGACTGGCTGTAGGGTGACCAGACAGCAAGTGTGAAAAATCAGGATGGGGGTGGAGGGTAATAGGAGCTTATGTAAGAAAAAGGCCCAAAAATCGGGACTGTGCCTATAAAATCAGGACATCTGGTCACCCTAACTGGCTGGGTCATAGGCCAGGATACTACTCTTCAAGCTCAAGCAAGAGTGAAAAAGAGTGGACCTCTCTAGTGCAGCCACACTCCTCCTTGCGATACAGGAAGACAAATGATTGCCAAACAGGCATCTTTGGCCAGGCCACCTCTGGAAAATCAGGCAATGGGGAAGGATTTTGAGGGTCCCTGAGATAAATGATAGGGGTGATTTCTTCTCCAACTTGACTAGATGTTTAATCGCCTACACAAGAACTTTAAAGGGACCATAGCTGAATTTTACCATAATACTCTTTTCTTGTTGCTTTACGTGCTCTAGCATTTACTGAAAAACAGATCAACTGCTAGCACAAATGGTATCCCTTGGCCGACTGTCAGATAAGAGAGCAAGAAAAGGAACAAGCATGGTTTAAGGACTTAATCTGCTTTGCCATATAACAAGCCACTAAGTTCTGGATATATGTGCTGTAAGTGGAAGGATATAGAGAAGTTAGGTCTATATTCTTCCACTTACGGTACATATATCCAGAACTTTTCTTTCCAGCATGGCTCTGAATGGTGAGTTCAGATGAATGAAGAGTTCTGTGCTGAAGAAAACTAGAAAAGAACAGCACAGTTGGGTTTGTTTGGTTCCTCCCCCCCCCCCAAATGAATAAGGGTATTGACTTTTGTTATAGTAATCTCTATGTAGGTTCTGGTAACATCTGTCTAGGTTCTTGTATTGTTGCTCCTCATCATAGTGTCTGAGTGCCTGATCTTTCATCAGAATAAATCAGGCTGTCATGGAGGAAAGACTTACGTTTGGAGTCTTGCATGTCTCAGAAATTCACAGATATTTGTAGCTGGATTAGATTCTGAAGAAGAACCTACGGTGATCCCCTGCTTGTATGACATTTGGATAAAATTTCCTGCATTTATGGGTTTAACTTGAGGCATGAGTGCTTTGTGATTCATATGCAAAACTGGAACAACTGTGATTTTTCAAACTGTTTTGTCACATGTAGTATTTATTACTGTTTTGCATCTGTTTTCAGACGTGCAGACACAAGTAAAACAGACCCTAGAAATACAACATCAATACCTACATGTGGTATGAGAACAAATGTTCACAGTGGGCCTTTTTCAGAGTCTAAGTCCAAGTTTAATTTATGTAATAGAAGAATACAAAGATACTTGTGTTTATTTCTCATCTCAGACATCCAAGAGAATTATGAATGAGTTTCCGTCTTCTCCACTTATTTGGCATCCTAAGGTTCTAGTGGGAAAAAACATGCTGGTAAAAATCTCTTAACTGCTTAGTCAGGTCATGCTATTGACACTGGAGTGACGAGAGAGTGGTTTGATGGGTCATAAAAGGATCTTTGCCTGAGGATGAACATTTGGATTCAAAGCAGATGTGGTTGCTTGAGCAATAGTGATTGTGGAAATGACAGTTTCTGCTAGATGGCTCCTGCCTGCCAGCAGACAGAGACAGAAAAGTCTAGGATTTCTTGTGATGTCATCTCAGTCGTCTTATTGGCCAAACTAATACCTGCTAGTTATTGTGTCTCTCCAGCATATAGACGCCTCTCTGAGTCTTATATTAGAGAGGAACCTGTCGATGACACAAAAATTGTGTCATAATAAAGAGGACAGATCACTGATTCAGAGAGATCTGGATTGCTTGGTAAACTGAGTGCAAGCAAACAATATGCGTCTTAATATGGCTAAATGTAAATGCATACCTTTAGGAACAAAGAATGTGGGCCATACTTGCAGGATGGGGGACTCTATGCTGGAAAGCAGTGACTCTGAAAAAGATTTGGGGGTTGTGGTTGATAATCAGTAAACATGAGTTCCCAGAGTGATGCTATGGCAAAAAGAGCTAATGTGATCCTGGGATGAATAAACAGGGGAATCTTGAGTAGGAGTAGAGAGGTTATTTTACTTCTATATTTGACCGGTGTGACAATTGCTGGAATACTGTGTCCAGTTCTGGGGCCCACAATTCAAGAAGGATGTTGATAAATTGGAAATGGTTCTGAGAAGAGCCATGAGAATGATTAAAGGATTAGAAACATACCTAGTGATGGACTCCAGGAGCTCAGTCTATTTAACGTAACAAAGAGAAGGTTAAGGGGTGACTCGATTAGTTTATAATTATCCACATGGGGGAAAATATTTAATAATAGGCCCTTTGATCTTGCAGAGAAAGATATAACACAATCCAAAGGCTGAAAGTTGAAGACCATTCAGACTGGAAATAGGGCATAACATTTTAAGGGTGAGAGTAATCACCCATTGGAACAATTTACCAAGGATCATAGTAGAGTCTCCATCACTGACAATCTTTAAATCAAGATTGGATGTTTTTCTAAAAATATGCTCTAGGAATTATTTTGGGGAAGTTCTCTGGCCTTTCACATGTTACACAGAGGGTCAGAGTAGATCAGGGATTGGCAATCTCTGGCACGCGGCTCGCCAGAGTAAGCACCCTGGCGGGCTGGGCCAGTTTGTTTACTTGCCGCATTGGCAGGTTTGGTAGACCACAGCTCCCACTGGCCGTGGTTCACCGTCCCAGGCCAATGCGGCGCTTCGCTGCCCCCATTGGCCTGGGACAGCGAACCGTGGCCAGTGGGAGTCGTGGTCTGCCGAACCTGCTGACGTGGCAAGTAAACAAACTGGCCCGGCCCGCCAGGGCAAGTCGCGTGCCAGAGGTTGCCGACCCCTGGACTAGATGATGACAGTGGTCCCTTCTGGCCTATGAATAGCTCTGTCCCTGGGAACAAGGCAGTGAAGAATGACTAAGAGACCCCAGTCCTATCAACACATTAATGCATGTGCTTAACTTCATGGTTGTGAATAGTCCCATCAGTGTTTGCAGAATCTAGGCCTATTTCAACATTCTGCAACTTTTAGAGAGAGGATACTTCTGTCTGTGACCATAGAGTAACCTCTGCTGGTGTCAGTGCTTCAAGAGATTATAAACAACCCTTCTGCTTGAGCAGACCCTACATTTTTTAAACCAGTGTACAAGGATTTGAACGTACTTGTATCTCAGTGACTTTAATGGTTATTTTTCAGCTAATATCCTATGTCTGGCTTTGTTTTAGCATTCTGGATTATAGGTGAGGCTGCTGGCACTGCCTATTATTGTTGTTGCATGACACTTCCTGTTACAAGATCTTAATTTCCATGCTGGATGTATGTGACAGTCTGGTTTTTTTTATTTTGCTTGTTTTGTTTTTGTATTTTTTTTTATTTCAGCCAAAATGGTTCAGCCATTGCCAAGAATTAGGCGAGGGGAACATATATTGTTTTGTCCATGTTTAAAAAAAAAAAAAAAATTCTGGGGACCTGTTTTTAAAATGTAATAGTACCTGCATGCTTTGAAGCAGAGACTTCTAATTTAGCACTTGGGTAATCTTTGTATCAGGTGTGCTTCTTGCCATCCAAAATCTGCTTAAAGTTAGCCAAGTTCTGTGTTTGGCCTTTGAAAAATCACAGTTCACGCATGCTCAGTAGAAATTTGCTAGAGCTTAACAGCTAAAATCGCCAGAGATTCCATCATCATGGAGCATCCTCAAAGCTCCTCATGCTGACCAGACTGCCCATGGGCCATGCCTACACAGCTACTGAGCATGTTGTAGACCATGGCTACAGGGCCAAAGCTGGATTTTCCCTGTAATGGCTGCTCCCAGCTGCTATGGGTTGGGGCCTGGCAACAGAACTGAGAGGAGGGCGCCTGTGTCTTCTGTTCTCTTAATGATCCAACTGCTCTCACTGGCACTCAGGCAGTGTAGAGGAGGAAACTGATTCATATGCATGAGGGGACAAAAGCCTGACCAGGGTGGAGGAAATAGAATAGATTGGGAGAATGAGTACGGTGAGACTAGCACCAGCGGGGTCAGGAAAAGAAACTGGGATTGGCTGGGCAAGGAGGCTGGGACTGGGCACTGGGGATGTGTGTGAGGAGTCTGGAATAGGGATCTGATGGGGGAGGATGGGACTGGTTGGGCGAGGAGAGCAGGACTGGGAGTTTGGGGCAAAGGCTGGGCAAGGAGACAGGGATCCAGTGAAGGAAATGGGGGGACTGGGTGCCAGTTGCCTGTGGGTGGGGGGAAACTGAGATCAGTTGAGGAGCTAGGGAGAGATTGGGACTGGCTGGACAAAGACTAGGACTAGTGTGTGGTGGCGAGGGGAGATAGATCTGACGAGGGGCTGGGTGTCAGGGGAGAACCAGAACTGGTGGAACAAGGAAGCAGGGGGAGAGTCGGATAAGGAGCCTGGGAAGAGGGAACACGAACTAGTCTACTTGCCCAGGCAGGACTAGGTGTGGGGAATGGGAAAGACTAGGTGTGTGGGGAGATTAGGACTCCGAGTGAGCCTGGAGCGGGAGACTAGGACTGGGATGAGAAGCATAGGAAGTGGAGACTGGGACTGGTTAGGTGAGGAGGATGGGACTGGGATAAGGAGCCAGGAGTGGGGAAGAGAGAGGACTAGCACTGGGGCAGGTTAGAGGAGATGGGGCAGAAGGGGTCAAACTTGGGGTGAAGGGAGTGAGCAGAAGGGTCTGTGCTCACTGGAGCACACTCCCCTCCAGAGGCAGGGATGGAATCCAAGATTCCTGAGTTGCACCATTTCTCTGCTGTCAGCAACTGTCTGTGAAACCCAATGGCAGAGGTCTGTGCAGTTGTGTAAAGGTTTCAACTCTGCTGATGAACCATGTGGGTGTAATGTGCAGGGCTGCCCAGAGGGGGACAAAGGGGGCAATTTGCCCCGGGCCCCGGGCTCCGCAGGGGCCCCCAAGAGAACAGCTGAGGCTCCCGCCTCCGCCCCTCTCCTGGAGCCCTAGCGCATCAAGCGGCGTCCTCAGACAGCGCCACAGCGTGTCTCCGCCGGGGCCCCTGAGTCCTGCCCCGCACAGAGCCACGTGGTCAGGGGGCGGGGCTGGGAGCTCCGGGCTGAGCTCAGCTCCCTCCGCTCGGCGTGGTGCTCCCAGCCCCGCCCCCTCACCACGCGGCTTTGAGCGGGACGGAGCTCAGGCCCCGCCGGAGGCACGCTGCAGCTGTCGGGCGAGGCGCTGAGGCTCCGGGTGAGGAGGGAGCCGGGGGTAAGAGGCTGGGGCCGGGGGGGTTGGCTAAGGGGCAGGGAGTCCTGGGGACAGTCAGGGCACAGGGAGGGGGCAGAGGTTGGGGGAGCGGTCAGGGGGCAGGGAATGGGGGGGTTTGGATTGTGGGTGCTCTGGGGGGGGTGGATAGGGTCAGGGCCGCCCAGAGGGGGCGGGGCAAGAGGGCACAGGAGTTTCTTCGCTCCCGGTCTTCACCAGCGGGGGGTCCTTCCGCTCCGGGGCGGAAGGACCCCCCACTGGCGAATTACCACCGAAGCGGGACCCGCCGCCGACGTGCAGCCCGGTCTTCGGCGGTAATTCGGCGGCGGGGGGCCCTTCCGTTCCGGGACCCGCCGCCGAAGTGCCCCGAAGACCCGCCGCCGCCGAAGACCGGGCTGCACTTCGGCGACGGGTCCCGCTTCGGTGGTAATTCGCCAGTGGGGGGCTCCCGCCGCGGGTCTTCGGGGCACTTCGGCGGCGGATCCCGGAACGGAAGGGCCCCCCGCCGCCGAAGACCCCAGGCCCCTGGAATCCTCTGGGCGGCCCTGGTAATGTGATCCCACATGATAGAATTTGTGTGTATTCAGTTTACTTTTTCAAAACCTGGTGGGGGAGGGGATATTAAAAGAATATTATTAAAGTTGCCAAGTCAAGCACTTAAAAGTTAGGGAATGCCAGAATTCAGGTTGTCTGTGCAACCTTCATTCAGCCCCTTTGTGTATATGCATTAATATACAGTCTTTTAATTACGTGATCAGATACTACTTTTTTAGTTCACATGATGGAGCTGCTCTGGGGACAAATCAGGGTTGTGTAATGCAGGAGGCTGTTTGTAGGATCCCTGATTCACTTGCTGCAGAAGTTGGAAGGTATGTCGTGAATGAGGCAGTGGATTCCAGGAAGAGAAAGAATGGTCTTGTGGTTAAAGCAGTTGAATACTACCCTGGAGAACTGGATTCTATCCTTGTCTCTGCCACAGACTTTCTATGTGATGCCAGGCAAGTTGCTTAAATCAAACTATTCACAGGTGGTTGTTAACTATATGTTCCTCATTTCTAGGCAGCCAATTGAGACCCTGGGGTCTGAACTGTTGAAATGCTGAATGATCACAGCTGCTGCTGAAGTCAATGGGAGCTTGAATGTACAAAGTACTATATCATGCTAAGTACTCTGAAAAATCAGATCCTAGGTGTCTCAAAATTGGCACCAAAAATTAGTGGCAACTTTAACCTTAACCTCTCTACCTCAGCTCCCATGTGTAACATGGGGATACCACCCCCATCAGCTTACTGGGATGTTGTGAAGTACTCAGATACTATAGTGATAACAGCCATAGAAAAAGCCCATGAGAAAATTAGTAATTCTGTCTTCAGAACAGGGTTTGAATAGTGTGAAATAAAGTCCTGGGGCCACATGTTGAACAATGAGGAGAAAACAAAATATTGAATAGCTGTTTCATTCAGTGCACCGGATGGACAGTGCTTACTTAATTTCCTGTGAGGAAAAAATAGAATGGATCACAAGGTTGCCTGCCAGTTTCTAATCATAATTCTGGCATTTCCTAGCTTTTGTGGAATGACTTTACAACCTTTTATGACCCACATAATTCATTTGATCATGGATCTACGCTTGCTCATATCTACAGTAGTGCACAATCTTCATTCATTTCCAGGCATTCCTAGTACAGATCTGAAGGTCTGTAGATACTGTAACACGGACAAACCAGCTGCCAGCTCTTGCCAAGGCTTTAGGTCTCAGACGAGCAGTTACAAATTCACTGCTAGAAACCAGTCTGTTTAACCTGTGTGTTATATGGTTCAGATGGATATTGAACTTCTAACAATGGGTTTAGACTTTATGAAATGCTTGTAAACGCCCTCATGCATTACTTTCACTTGTATCTTTATCACATGCTATAAAGTAATTAAGTTTTTACTTTATAACTGTAAAAAATGTTTGCTCTGGAACTGTCATGAGGGATTGTCTCCTGCTCATCAAGAAGGGCTATCAAAACTAAATGGGCATTGAGGAACATCACAGTCAAAAACCTTTAATTGGTCCTTCACACCCCTGAAGAGGCTACACGCAAAAGGGCTTGTCACAGCCGCGTGAATTCTGGAAGAAAGGAATAAAAAGTAACTGACAAGACTTTTTTTTTCATCTTGTTTGCTGTTTGGACTCTGATAGGGCTGGAGCTATGAAACAAGCAGAGACCCACAGGGTCAACCTGGGTTACCCCTAAAAGACATTCAGTACTAACAGATTACTACAATTCTGTCAGCTTTTTGAACCATAGACTATAACTCATTTGTGTATCTATGTTTGCCTGCTTTAACCTGTAAACAACTCTAATTTCCCCTCCTAGTTAACAAAATCCGTAGTAAATTTACTATTGGATTGGCTACAAGTGGTCTTTGGTTTGAGATCTAAGGTACTGAATGAAGTGACTGGTCTTTTTGGACTGAAAGCAACCTGAATCTTTTGTGATATAGCAACCAACTATCATGAAGACCAATTTACCTGGGCAGCAAGATAGACTGGAATGCTCAAAGGGACTGTCTGTGACTCCATGGTAAAACTGTGATAGTGCTTTAGGAGTACACACTTGTTACCAGGTTGGTGAAATATAATTATAAAATGTACACCCAGTTTTGCGTGTCTGTACCCTGCTTTTGACGTCTGCCCTGAGGTGGGCACTCATGGTCATGGAACCACTCCAGACAGCATGACAGATGCACCTGGATCAATAGAGCTTTGGATCAGAGCAGGGGTCAGCAACCTTTCAGAAGAGGTGTGCCGAGTCTTCATTTATTCACTCTAATTTAAGGGTTCGTGTGCCAGTCACACATTTTAACGTTTTTAGAAGGTCACTTTCTATAAGTCTATAATATATAACTAAACTATTGTTGTATGTAAAGTAAATAAGGTTTTAAAAATGTTTAAGAAGCTTCATTTAAAATTAATTTAAAATGCAGAGCCCCCTGGACCAGTGGCCAGTGTGAGTGCCACTGAAAATCAGCTTGCATGCTGCCTTTGGCATGTGTGCCATAGGTTGCCTACCCCTGGATTAGAGGATACAATGGCCAGTCAGGTTTGTAAAAGCCATGCTATAGGGACCTAGGTTTCCTGGCACTGCGTATGAGCAACTCCCACTGAAGCAAGTAGCCATTGTATGTATGCACTAGCTGGATAATAGGGTTCCTTGTCCTTAAATCTAGAGTATTGTGGAGTTACCTACAGCTGGTTGGGAATTTTTCAACAAGTTTTTAGGACCAAAAATGCTGATTCATCAAAACAGAAACTTTTAAAGGGAAAAGGTTGGTTTCAGCAAGCTCGTCAGCTTGACTAATTGCAACCTTGATGTTGTTTATCATAGGCTTGGATATATATATGTGTGTGTGTGTGTGTGTGTAATTATATCTATGAAATGGCTTGGACTAATAAAAATAGCTTTTCACTTAATAGTAAGAGTAGATGGGGCCCAACTGGTTTGAAAATATCTGAAACTCATAACTGTGTGGGTTCTGCTGTGTCTTCTAGTGACATTTCCAGAAAATTGTACTTCAGGAAAGCATGTCCTACCACAGTAATGCAGTGCATGCATCACTATATTACTCACTTCACCTATCACGTTGTTGCTTTTTAATACCTAGCTGATATAAAGAGCTGAATTCTTCAGGCACAATGGATCTTTTCAATTAGTTTTTCTTTAAAGAAACAAAAAATTGAATACCTGCCAGAAAATTGCTTCATGCATAGTATTCACTCTATTCTGCTCACTTATGCCTATGTGAGTAGAAAGTAATTTGTTAGCCTGAGTTCAAGTCAAACATGAATTTCCTGTTTATTTTAGTATTTACTACCATTTTAATTTGTAAAATACAGATCTTCTCTCAGGTGACCTTTCTGGAGAAAATTATGAATTTTACTAGATTAGAGCAAATATCTTTCAGGAAATTATCCATCCTAAGTTTCTTGCAAGCTTTAATAAAACATTACATTTTACAGTGTCTCTTTTACAGCAGCGCCCACTAGTCAAAAATATGTCAGAAAACTTTAGGCTCAGCTCTACTGATCATCATTTGCAAAAGATACACTTGCACATCCAGTCTACTTTCTTGACAAAAACGAGTCAAGGATACTCCAGTTTCCTTGAGATTGTCTTAGTTTAGCATAGACAAAAAGGGCTGTGTTGTTCTAATTTATATTGAGATAAGATGGCATGCTGGTTGTTGCAGCATTCCGTGATGCAGGAGCCTGAGGTCCAGAGACACCTTGGGACTCTATTTCAGGGTTTTATACTGTTGCCTAACACTGCTACTTCTGCAGACCACTGTTGCTAACAATTTTACATGGAAGAAGTCCCTCGAGGTATGCCTACACTGCGATAAGACTCATGGCACAGCTGCAGCTGGCCTGGGTTAACTGTTTGGGGCTATAAAATTGCAGTGTAGATGTCCGGGCTTGAGCTGGAGCATGGTCTCTGTGATCCCGTGAGGATGGAGGATCTCAGAGCCTGGGTTCCAGCCCAAATGTCTACTGGTTTTTTTTAGCCCCACAGCTTTTTTAGCTCCGTGAACTCTGAGCCTTAGTGCCGTGGGTTTTTTTTTAATCACAGTGTAGAACACACCCTGAGTGGATTTTGTGGCGTTTCTGGCGCTCTTCTTTTTTCAGGGTTAAAAACTCAGCTTGAAGTATTCTTTGTTCTTTGGTAGGTTTGTTGGTTTGATTTGTTTTGGCTCTTTCTCCTTGAGCCATTGGAGGCTAGGAATTTCCTAGTGCTGATATTTTCTGTATCCAAAGCTGGCATTGATTTTTTTTTTTTTTTTTTACTGCACTGCCAAGCAGGTGATTAGAAGCAGCATTGCAAGCTTCTTGCCTCCCATGGCCCTTGTGCAGGAAGAATGGAAGGAAAAGGGAATGTGCAAAAACTGTTTTCTCTGTGCATGCTGGGGGTGTGGCAAATCACCTCAGCGTGGGTCAGCAGACTGTACCACCACCCTTATGGGCTGCAGAGTTGGAAGGTGGGAGTGCAGCATGTGTAGGCATACCTGAGCTAACTATGATAGAGCCAGTCCACTAAAAATAGCAGTGTAGCCGCTCAAGTAGGTACCCAGTTCCTGGGTGGGAATTGTACTTGGGTGGCCAACTGGAGCTGCACCTTCGGATTTGCAGTATAGAGGCACAAATCCTTTCATCTCTACGCTGCTCTGTACTCAGGGCAGTGAATGTTTTAAATCCCACAGCCTAGCCCGTAATGAATACTTTTGCTTCATCGAGCTGGTGCAGTAGTAATTGGAGAGTTGGGAGAGGTGAACAAGCTTAGTTAGTGGTGTGGATAAAAGGGCTGGAAAGAATGGGTGAGCTAAAATGCTAAGATCCTAATTCTGTCCAAACTCCTAAATTGAAATCTTGCTAATGAGCTCACCCTTCTTGTGGGACAGGCAGGGTGAAGGAAAGTCCCATCTTTCCAAGGCTATAGTACAGCCTCTATAATTTTTAGGTTCTCTTCCCCTCAGCTACCTATGAAGATTTTTCATTTGCTCTGGGTTTTCTTTAAAAGCTATTCTCTCTCATTGTGTTAAACAGTAAAGTATCCAGCTCAATGGAGTCCTGTGGAGGCTTTCTCCGTCCAAAGCACCTCTTCTTTCCAGGTCTCTCTCTCCCTTTTTAATTCATGATCATTGCTGTTTACACTCTGTAATTACATTGTAGCATCCAGCCTCCTTGCCTGAGAAGATGGAGCCCCCAAGCCTTAATGGCATTCCAAGTAGACCACTAGAGGGAACTTTTAAGTGAGATCCACTCCCCTTTTTTAAACTACAAATATGAGAACAACTTGTCCTCAAAACCTCTTGTGGGTCTTGAATCTGGGTCTACCATATGGCAGCGCAAAGCTCATTCGAGATGTAAATAGATATCCCATAGATGTAAATAGAAATTTTGCACTTTTGGGGATATTGGAATTAATATCTGGCAAGAAGATCTGGGATCTCTTGAGGCCAATCTGAAGTTGACCTTTGAGTTTCATTATCCACATCTTAAATCAATTGTTTTGAAATATCTTGTGGCAAAATTAGCAAAATTTAGCATATAAGGAAGGAGAGGAATTCCCACCCCCCCAAAAAAATCCAGTTATGAAACTGGCAAACAAGCAACCCAACCTTCCACATTTTGATAGTTACTGGGAGTGTGCAAAACTTGTTTGTTAGTCTCTTTTCCTTATAGGACATCATTTCTATCATTAGTTATCCGAAGTGACATTTACAAATTAAAAATTGTTTTTGAATTTTTTATGGTATTGGATTTATTTGGGCACTGTTCTGTTCTACTTATTCTTATGAACTCTGTTTCATATTATCTTACATGAGCATGGTGGTTGAAATTCTTGGTATTTCCTGCCTAGCTTATGCCTCAGACTTTAAAATATTTGAATCAAATTGGGAATCTTGTAAATAAGTACATGCTCAGTAGAGTGTTTCATTTTAGTAACATCCCAGACATGCATTTTTTTCCTGTTAGTATTCCAGGTCTAGAACACATGTCTAGTAAGGTACAGACACGTACGTCTTTAGATTTCTGGAACTTCTCAAGAAAAGCATACTGCATTTCTAAACATTTTAAAGTGAACAAATGCAAAAAGACAAAAACAAAATGTCTTTGAACCTAACTGAAATAATAACATTTTAAAAAATTGAACACATGATTTGTTTTGATGATTTAATTTTGACATGTATGCAGTTTAGAATGGTTTCAACTTTTGAGTTGGGTAGTAATGGTCATAGATTTTCTTGATTAATATAAATTATCATACTTAAAATGGTTCCTTGTTTGTACTTTGGAATAGTAGGATGACAAAGTGAAGCCAGTGTATTTAATTTAATAGATACTACTTTGTTCAAATTATCTTGCCTCAAACTAACTTCAAAGTTATAGTTATGAATGCAATGCATGTAAGTGATGATATAAAATGAAGTCAACTGAAACATTATTTCATTGATGGAATACCATTAATAATTTGTAGCAAACTTGTAAAGGCAGATCTCTTGTGTTGATATTAAAATATTAAATTTTATGTACTGAGTTATTGACTAAAAGTGTGTTCTTAATGTGTATAATGAAAGTCGAAAGTGTATTGTAAACTCTGGCTGAATTCAGAGTAGCAGCCCTGTTAGTCTGTATCCGCAAAAAGAACAGGAGTACTTGTGGCACCTTAGAGACTAACAAATTTATTTGAGCATAAGCTTTCATGGGCTACAGCACCACTTCATCGGATGCATGTAGTGGAAAATACAGTAGGAAGATATATAATAATAATGTGTGTCTTTTTATTTAGTTATACACACACACACACACACACACACACACACACACACACACACACACACACACACACACAGAGAACATGAAACAATGGGTGTTACCGTACACACTATAAGGAGAGTGATCAGTTAAGGTGAGCTATTATCAGCAGGAGAGAAAAAGAACTGTTTGTAGTGGTAATGGAAATGGCCCATTTCCAGCAATTGACAAAGAGATGTAAGGAACTTGTGGGGATGGGGGATAAGCATGGGGAAATAGTTTTACTTTGTGTGGGCCATTACACAAATGGCTCAAAAATTTGTTAGTCTCTAAGGTGCCACAAGTACTCCTGTTCTTTCTGGCTGAATTGTCTCCTGACTGGGCTATATCGAAAATGCATTTCTGAAGGCTTCCAAGATGTGTCCAACCTCTTACTGCTATGGAAAATAGTTTATATGTCTTTATATTTCTCCATTAGCAATACAAATTTCTGAAATATTGATTTAACTCTATTTCCCCAAATTTAGAGCATGTAATTATTATGGTAGACTCTCTAGATCAAGAAAATCCCAGTTTATTTAATCACCTTTTAAGAAAAGGTTTATACTAACAGAGAAAGAAACTAGTGTTCATATTATTTTAGATTCAATACAGAACTGTTATCTTAAAATTAATAAGTGGCAATGACAATTGACAATGAGAATGGAGGTGCATCAATAACTGCTTTCTGGAAGACTATGCTTTTATAGCCTAACAACAAGACTCTCCAGCATTGATATGACTCTAGTGTCAATTGTATACAAATGAGAACTGTGTCTGATGTATTTGTTGGAAGAAAGTGAGTTAACTATAAGATTGCAATGGTAGAGAAAACGAGTGAGAAGGAATTCAGGGCAAAAAGAATGTTTGTGTGTGTGTGTGTGTGGCTGTGGGGTTGGAGACCTTGTTCAAGTGAACTACATAAACTTATGGTGGGTAAAGTTGTTTGAAGCTTTCTGAAATTTCACCAAAAAATGTGTTTTTGCTAAAAATGTTCGTTTTTTGACCAGCTCTAATGTAGAGCAAAAACTGAGCAAAACGCTAGTGTGGAACTGATGAATGGACAGGGAGAGGGATTGCCAGATTTACATTCACAGAAGCAGTCACTGCTTTGTGGACTGTTGAGATGAATTTGGCTCAAAAGGGAGGCACACAATTGTAAAATAATAATAATAATAATGGGGAAAGTTTAATAAAGATTGAGATCTGAGAGAATGCAGAAAATGAGGTAGCAGATTACTAATGGACATAAGGAAAACATGTTTTGTCAACATGTTTATAATCGGACTATCTGTAGTATACCTCATTTATCCTTCAGTCAATAGTTTCCAGCATCACATCTGTTGAAGAGAGGATATATTAATTCTTGTAAGCGGATACTGACTCTTGTTTAGTCAATACATTCCGATATTTTAAACTCGAGAGGTAAACACTTCGGTCAATATTTACATTGCTAGCCAATACATTGATATTCACTGGACCAACTCAAAAATATATATTGTTTATTGCAACAATCATTCTAATTAAAGATAAGCCCGAATCAAAAGTCTGCATCTGAACTCCCTGATTTTTAGGGGTAGGTGGATTTTGGAATTAGAACATGTGATTTTGTAATTGGCTGTGTATTTATAATATATATATATATATATTTATAAACTCAAACTCTGACACCAATCATTGCTAAACTTTGGAAAGTTGAGATCTGTATGCATATTTTCAAGGATTATCTCTAATTTCAAATTAGAATTCTAAATGCAAAAAAAGGCAGAAGGATTATTCCCCCCCCCCTTTTTGTATATGCCTTTTTTGTATATGGAGTCTAGATGGGTTAATATTGCTCCAGATCACAGTATTATTGACCTCTGAAGACTAAGGCTGTGTCTATACTACAGACCTTACAGTGGCACAGCTGTACTGCTACAGCTGCACCGCTGTAAGGTCTCCCGTGCACTTGCTCTATGCCAATGGGAGAGAGCTCTCTTGCCGGCATAATTATACCACCCCCAATGAGCGGCGGCAGGTATATCAGCGTGAGAGCCTCTCCTGCCGATACAGTGCTGTCCACACCAGCACATTTGTAGGAGAAACTTATGCCGGTCGGGGGAGGGAGGTGTTGTTCAGGGGTGTGAAAAAACAAAAGTTTTACTGACAAAAGTTCTCGTGTGGACAAAGCCTTGAACGATAGAAATTTACTGATTCATTTTATGTCTGTTTGCAGCCACTCAGGAGGCCAGATTTTTTTCTTGTATGTACCTATAAGTGTTACTTTAGGAACAAGAAGGCTGTCTTGTATACATGTAACCCTTCTGCCAGGTGAAGTCAGCAACAACAAGAGTTGAGTTCGATATGTAGGGGTTCCTCTTAGCATTACAAAACAGAACCGTCTCAAGCCCCCACCCAGAAACCTGGTAAAACTAACAGCACCCCGGGGAGCCTTTGGGAGGCAATATTTCCCCACTCACAGTGAGTCTGTGTATAACAAAAAATTTTTATCAAAGGCAGAGGGAATCAGCATTAATGTAGGAAAACACTGAAACCACAATTTGAAAATATGCAAACAATAAGTAAACACTCACTCCACATTATCTTTGGAAACAGTCCTTTGCCTCAGTTTCTCACCTTGTGATTTGGAAGTCCCGAAGGATTAATGTCCCTGTAATAACCTCCTCTCCTTTCCTTCAACTGCACCCCATTCACAGTTTGTTGTCTGAAGTCAGTGAAGTCCCAGAATTCAGAGAGATGTTCATGCACTTCAGTCATAGAATAAGGATAACAACATTTCATTCCTGCATCCATGACTAAAGTGAATTTTAACCCCAAACAGTCAAAGTTGATCACTTTGGCAAAACAGGTTTTTCTGCTGATCATCTAGGCAAAGTAAGTGTGTCTGTGCGAATGCAGTCTGTTCCTGAGGTCTTCCCCCCCTAGTTCATCAACAGATGGCAGTGGAGAGCAAATTCATTGTGGAGTAATGATGGAGACTTAAGCTTGTTTGTAAAACTCTGTATAAATGCTTAAATTCAACTGGGGCATGTTTTTCTCTATTTTATGAGAGACACAACAAACCAGGCGAAATACAAACCGATCATATAAAATGTCTGACTTGTAGCTGTTTGTTATTCTGCAGCCGAGACTTCATTGGCTGCAGGGATTACCCCATTCATCATTATATGACATTCTGACATGCATCGCTATAAATCACTGTAAGATTCCATAGCTGTGCTTTTGGAGATTATCGTAGAACTAGAAGTTGGAGATGGAAAAGAATTGTAGGTCATCCGCCACCTTCCTGCCAATGCAAGATTGTTCTCTACAGTAGGTCTTTGTCCAGTCTAATTTTAAGGTCCTCTAGGGATGGAGCTTCCACAAGTAATATGTCTCGCTTTCAGGAAGCTTTTCCTGATGATCAGTCAATTTTCCCCTTTCTTAATCTCACTCAGTTCCTCTTGGTTGTGCCCCCATGTATTGCACTAAATTCCTGTCCCTCCTTGGTGTTTATGCTCTTCAGATATCTTAATAGGCGCTCTCTTTATCTTTACCTTAGTGGGTTGCTTAGCCAAACTATACACATCTTGCCACAGAAGTCGTCCACCCAGGCCAATTTTTATTATCTCTGCTCTGAACTATCTCCATTTCTTTCATTAGCTTTCTGACAACTTAATGCCCACAATTGAATTCTGTATTCCTGATGCAGTTGCACAAGACCCACATACATTTGGATTATTAAACTCTATCTAAAGGAATGTCAGTGCAAACAGAAATGACCTGAATCTGAATAATATGATGAAAAAATGTATGTTGTTCTTACTATGTCATGTGTATTGTATATCCTCTAGTAGTGAAGAATACATGGAGTGTAAATTCCACAACACAATATTATTTTACAGAATAATTCTAAACAAGCATGTTCTTGTGTTATGATTCAGTGGTGTGCATTTCATATAGTGAAGAAAAAATCTATGTGTTTAGAGCTTGCTATTTTAACAGAGGCCAAATCAAAAAGGGTTCAATAATTGTGATACCAGGGAAATAGTGACTATGTAGTGCTGCAAAGAGGTAAGCAATGATTGATTAGTTTCTGCTAAAAAATGTGCAGAAGTTAGTTTTAAGAGTCATCACCATTTTGTAAAATTATTACCACATTAGTTTAAAAAAAAAAAGAGAGAGAGAGAAAAGAAGAAAAGAAATACTGCTTCCTTGCTTTAGGGAGGATGAAGTCAGTCAACATTCCTGAACTGCTACACTGCAAAATTTCTGTCCACCTGGTGCTCTGAAAAGACTCCGGTGCCAAGATAGGGATATGTGTTCCATCTATCGCCCCACCACAGTTAGGGAATCCCATTGCAGCAAAGCCATCCACTACGACCTGCACATTTCCCAGAGTCACAACCTTTCGTAGCTGCAGCTTAATGATTGCTTTGGCTACTTGCATCACAGCAGCCCCCACAGTAGATTTGCCCACTCCCAAATTGATTCCCGACTGACCGGTAGCTGTCTGGTGTTGCAAGCTTCCAGAGGGCTATTGCCACTCGCTTCTCAACTGTGAGGGCTGCTCTCATCTTGGTATTCTGGCGTTTCAGGGCAGAGGAAAGCAAGTCACAAAGTTCCATGAAAGTGCCCTTACGCATGCGAAAGTTTCGCAGCCACTGGGAATCGTCCCACACCTGCAACACTATGCGGTCCCACCAGTCTGTGCTTGTTTCCCGGGCCCAAAATTGGCGTTCAATGGCTAGAACCTGCCCCATTACCAGCATGATCTCCAAAGCGCAGGGGCCCGCGGTTTGAGAGAATTCTGTGTCCATGTCCTCATCACTCTTATCGCCACACTGCCGTAGCCGCCGCCGCCTCCTCGACTGGTTATGCAGGTCCTGGTTCAGCATTGACTGCACGAGAATGCGCGTAGTGTTTACAACGTCCATGATTGCTGTCTTGAGCTGAGCAGGGTCCATGCTTGCCGTGCTATGGCATCTGCACAGTTCACCCAGGGAAAAAGGCGCAAAACGGTTGTCTGCTACTTGCACGGAGGGAGGGAGGGGTGAGGCAGGGGTGAGGCTGTACCCAGAACCACCCGCAACAATGTTTTTTGCCCTATCAGGCACTGAGATCGCAACCCAGAATTCCAATGGGCGGGGGAGACTACGGGAACTATGGGATAGCTATGGGATAGGTACCCACAGTGCAACGCTCCGGAAATCGACACTAGCCTCGGTACATGGATGCACACCGCCGAATTAATGTGCTTAGTGTGGCCACGTGCACTCGACTTTATACAATCTGTTTTAAAAAAACGGTTTCTGTAAAATCGGAATAATCCCATAGTGTAGACATACCCTTAGGGAATAACATCAGTTTGAAATGTGCTACAAGCTCAAGCAATTCTTTATTGTTGATTAAAGCTGGTTTCTAGTCATATGGTATATTTAAGTATGTTTTTGGAGTATTTTTAACATATTCATGCAGTATACAAGATACAATCTAGTCTATTGTTTACCACAGCGTGTGCATGTGAATGCATTATTTTGATCCTTTATTCAAGGAATGTTCTATAGTGTGGAATGACTATTTTTTCATAACCCCCTTTAAATTATTCCTGGAACTTTAAGTGTAGAATTGATTTCTCTCTATTTTAACCTTCTTTTTAATTCTTCTGTATAACTAAGCACATGCTTATTCAAAAGTCCCAGGAGATCCATCAGTAGTACGAAATCAGGGTCTAATCTTCCTTCATGGACACATTTAGCTGCTTTTCTGGTGCATATTTACGTAGTGGCTGAGTTTGCAAGATAGTGTATGTGGCAATGTGCAGCATGTGACCATGTCTGAGAGCAGGATGGAGCCCAGAGTTTTAACTGTGAATGAAGTGCACTGAACATCCATGTCCAAGAGAGTAAAAATAGAGCCATAGGAGCTATTTTCTGTGATCATCCTATGAACATAAATACGTTTGAATGATTACGGTGAGCAGGTTTGGGGCCAAATTATGTTAGATCAAGAGTAGTATTTTCAGTATCTCTTTAACAACTTGCTTTAATCTTTCTTTGCAGTATTTTAAAGTACCTGTATAAGCTTTGCTTTTTTCAGTGGTATTCCTAAATGGAAGAATAGTAGGGGTGGACAAAACAGAGATTGGTTCAACAACAACACAGGAATACCATCTTACATGTTATGTATTTGCCTGTTTTGTTGCCATTACACTACAGTCTCAACTGGTCCAGCATTTGTCAATAAAATGTCTTTTTAAATAGGTCCCTATTCCAGCTTTTACTGAGAAACAAATTTATCTCTGATACAGAGCTGTAAATTTAGATAAATTTGATTTACTTTAGTTAAGTTATTTCAGATTTATACTGGTATATATTAATTTGGCTCTCAGTTCTTATTTGGGTCAAAGGTCATTAGGATTTGGCTGAGTATTTTTTTTTTATTTGAAATACAATTTTCCAAATTTCCTGGACATAAGTTGCTCTAATAGAAGCTTCCAAATTTTTGCTAATCTACTGCAATTGTATTTTTGTGTCCTCTGGACATACTTGCACTAGAAAATGGCAGACATCTGAACCACAAAGCATCCTTTTCCTGAGGTGAAAATGTTCCTACATTTCAGGCACCCTGTGTGCCTGCCTTGTCGAATACTCCTCTGACTTTAATACACTGGCAGCATTGAGACTGGTCTAGTATAGAAAACACAAAGGTAGCCAACATATCCTTTTGCACCACTCTAAAACTACTACTGGTTATCAAATTTAAGATGCAGCTGCAAAGTCAGGGAGTGGCAGGAACAGCTCTCTCGATCACTGATGTAATGAGTCTGGAATTGTATAAGATTTTTAGCTTTATTTATTTATTATTCTTGTACTCTGGGATATTCTACTTTTTTAACACCTTATGGAGTCACTAGTCATCTTATGTGATTTATGAAATTCAGGAGGTTGGATATTGTAGAATTACAGATTCCAAGCTTGACTGAGGTAAGGATTCCTTTATGAATCCAGAGCTTGTTGATCTTGAAAGGAGGACTGATTTAGAACTCAGTTGTTTAGTTCCTTGATTATAAAATATTTTTAATAAGCATAAAAACACAAACAACTCTTAATGTGGAATTTGGAGGAAGCTGATTCTTCCTCATTTACAGCATCTGAATCTAATTTGGAGTCTTCTGATTCTGCTGCCTGCAAATAAACTGAAACCCTGGGCAGGGTGTTATTTTTGGAAACCATGAGGACCACTGAATGAAGGAGTGGAGGACCCACTTTTCTTTCTCTCTCTCTGCAGAAGGCTTCAGGGCTGTTGGAGGAGAATAGGAGCTTTCTTCTGAATGCCAGATTTTTACGCAAGGGTCATACAAAAGGGGGTTCAGATCAGGATTGCCAACTTTACTTGACCACAAAACAGGATGTGCTCCCCCTCCTCAGCCCTGAACTCCATATAAAAATCAAGCCATTCATACTCATTTCAATCAGCATTTTAACTTTTTTTTTTAAGCGGCTCTTAGAATCTTTCTCAGCTAAAAGCTAAGAAATTACTTTTGCCCTTTAAAGAGTTAATGTTAACTAAGAAAATGAACTGGGGAATTTGGTAGGAAGGGTGTGCCAAGCTGAAAAACATACAAATTGAAGTTATACAGAATTGTGTCTGTCTGTCCATATGTATATTATCCCACAAATATATATTTATAAAAATATGTAAAATGTTTCTATATAATGTACATATTGTAAGTGTGTGGATCTATAGTTATAACTATAACGATATATGACATACATAAAAGCCAATTCATTATCTCTATTCTATGTCAATATGAACAAAGGAAGCCTTGTTGATATGTACAATGCAGGATGTAGCTCAGATGTGAAGGAGTTCTGACATCAGTGTTCTTAACAAGCACCAGTTAAATTCTCTTCTAGGCATGCAAGTACACATTTCTTTTTAAATCATGTTTCTTGATTGAAACTGAAACCATGCTGGCTCCTTCTTGATTATTTTCTAGTCTATACACTTGTTTATTATTGCTTTAGGAATCAGATTTTGCATATTAACTGTTTGCTGGTAGGCAGCACAAGAGAACAGTATATGCACTATTGTTTTGCCATGCAACTAAATATTGGTGGATTTAAAAATACTCAGTTATGTAGTGATTTACTACTTAAATAAAACAGTCCCAACCACAATATAAACATTTTAAGGCAGGTCATATTTCGGGCCTAATTTACTTGACTGTGTCATTCACTGTGCTGTAGAAATATTCCTAAAGCTTCTAGTCTGTTTCTGATATTTTAGAAGTACTGTGGTTTGACCGATGATTTTGAGTCAGTGTAGTTGATCAGATTAAAATGGTTTGTAAATTAGAGACATGTTTTGCCTATTAGTCTCCCAGTTCTAGAGGAAATTTAGTGATCTCCACCATCTAGTAGCTAAACTTTGAAGTTCAATACTGTATTACTTGAGCACTCAAAACTCCAGAGGAAGTCAGTATGAGTGTTGATTGAACAAGAAATGTGGAATCAGACTATTACCCTGCAACTTTGACTTCCTCATGGTTCCTATTATTTCCTCCCAGTACAGACAAGACAAGAGGGATCCTCTGTGAGTCCTAGCCAGTAGGAGCTGTGTGTTGCTTGTCACAGCTCTTTGTATATCACTTCCGGGATACAGACTCTTTCAAATGGAAATTTACATGTCCATACTATGGCTACACTTGCACTTCAAAGCGCTGCCACGGCAGCGCTTTGAAGCGCTAAGTGTAGTCAAAGTGCCAGCGCTGGGAGAGAGCTCTCCCAGCGCTGTCTGTACTCCACCTCCCTGTGGGGAATAACGTACAGCGCTGGGAGCCGCGCTCCCAGCGCTGGGGCTTTGACCACACTGGCGCTTTGCAGCGCCGCAATTTGCAGCGCTGGAGAGGGTGTGTTTTCACACCCTGCTGCAGCGCTGCAAATTTGCAAGTGTAGCCATGGCCGAGTTACTCTGGTGTAGGGTCTTCAGTAAGATAAGGAACAAGACCAATAAAGCTGGTTCAAAGATAGAAGAAATGAACCTCTGATTGTTGTGAAGGGTTTAAGAATCCCTTTTGTAATGCTATTGCAAAAACCCTGTTTTTAACCTAAATGTATGTTTGCCAAACTTATTAACTGAGACTCAGATTATATAATGAACCTAATAGTTTAACATTTATGACCATCCAGAAAGGAAGAGAAAGTAAGATTTGCAGAAATAAACACTTGGGAAGTGAGTCTCTGAGGTGTAGCCCCCGTGTTACCAAACATGTTAACACAACTAGTCCCGTTGTGTCGGGCACAGGTAGGCCCTTTTCCTCCTGGGACCTGTGATCATCAATCTGATTTAAAGTGACCCAGAACAAGCTTCTTCCAAACAAAGCATTATCTATTCACTAAAAGGTACATAGCATGCAGCGCAAAGGATAAAAAACAATAAAGGACTATGTGCCTATTTCCCCTTGCCTAAACCCTAATCTTGCAAGCTTTTGTATCTTTCATTAGTTGAACTACCTTCAACTCTGGGTTAGGAAAAACATCTGGAACAGCAATTTGTGTGTCTCTTTTGGTGTGTCTCGGTCAGCATCTCCTCCCTAGGCAGCTAACACCCCCCACACACCCTTTTTTTCCCCCTAGGCCCAGGATCCTTTAATAGCTTAGTTTCTCCTTTCTTCCAAGGCTCAGGCTGAAAAGAATCAACTTTGACAGGCTAAGGACTTGTCTACACTGGTAAGTTTTGTTGCCAAAAACACTACACACTACAATGGGACTTTTGTCATGAAAAATGCCCAGTTTTGGTGACAAAAATCTTTCACCCCTATGAGAGACTTTTGTCTTTTCCCCCTCCCTTTATTGTTGACAAAGAGCCACTGTAGACGCTGCTGATTGTTTTGTCGACAGAACTGGCTTCTGCCAGTATCCCACAATGCCTGCCCTGATTGCCCTGCTCAGTGTTTTGATCTCTGCTGCCCTGCAGACATGTGCCCTCCCCGTTCAAAGCTCTGGGAAGTATCTGTGTGCTGCTCTTTTTGGGGAACAAACAAAGAGCAAATCATTGGAATGCTCTTGTTCTGCCCTGCACTAGGAACACAGCAGCAAGCAGACTGCTGCTGCAGGGGAAGGGGGGACAGACTGCTATACTCCTTTGCCATTCCTCAGCATGGAGAGCTCATGGAGCTACTCATGATGCTGCTCTCAGGAGCTGAGGGGGCTGTGGGAGAACTTGGAGAGAATCCCAAGATATTCAGAGATCAGCGCTTCCTTCCCACAACACTGCACTGTAGGATACACAGGGCCAGCTCTGGGCACCAGCAAAACAAGCAAGTGCTTGGGTTGGCACATTTCCAGGGGACGTCATTTTGTCCATCCCACGGGACCCTGGGAGCTGTAGTTCCTTGCTTAGCTCCTTGCCTATAGAGCCAGCCCGGGAGCAGGGAAAGAACTACATTTCCCAGCTATCCCTTGGCCGCTAGCAACAGGAAAGGGAGAGGTAGGGAGTGAGGTAGCTGAGCCATGCTGTGAGTCGAAAGGGGTGGCACTGTGAATGGGGAAAAAGTGTGCCCAAGGAGTAGAAGGCATTGCCCTAGATGTCCCCTTCAGAAGACTTCCCCAGACTGCATTAGGGATACTGGTGTGATCTGACCTTGCAGCCCACTAAGAAGGAATTGGGTGGACTTAAACGGACAGTGCACCTCTCTATCTGAAGCCTAGCAGGGGAGGTACGTGGATCCCACTAGAATTTAAAATGAAAAGTAAGAGAGGGGAGGCTCTGCTAGGGGACTTCGGCAGCTTTAGATACAGTATCAGGCACGTAGGAGGGATTTCCATGTCTGAGCCATGGAAGCAGAAATTGACTTTTCCTTTCTAGATTTAGCTAATATTCAGAAAGGGAATCTAGCACCTGCCTTCCAGATTTGAACACCCTCAAAATTCAGGAGTGCTCAAGTTCAATTTGGGCAGCTGTTGCTTCATTTCTCTCAAATCAAATATACTGATCCACTGTAACTTGCTGTAGAAAAAGTAGGATAAGAAATGAAGAAGCAAGAAATGCTTCCCAGTGGTTTTTAGGACTGGAATTGCTATTTTCAACAGCTATTGCCCTCCCTTTTTTTTTTAAAAAAAGTTTTATTTGTTTAAAAGGAAGACAGTAATATTGCATTGGCAAATTCCCCCATAGAAACAGAGAGTGGAACAAAAGAATAATAAAGGCATTTCAACTTTTCCTCATTTATGTAGGACAGTCTTATAATATTCATCCAGATATCCTCCAATCACACAAGCTGAAAATTGTTCTTCTTTACTGCAGTTCTGTAACTATATAGGAACCAATGGAGTGAAATTCTGGCCACATTTTAAATCAACGGCAGTTTTTACCATTGACTTCAGTGGGGTCGGGATTTCATCTGTGATTTTTATCCTAACAGTGTTTCTTTAACAAACATCCTGCTTATAAGTCAAGTCCTGTGAACTACTAACTTCAATGGAAGTTAGAGAGCTGAGAAGAAACCTAGAATGACCACAGATCTTCTCACTTTCCAGTCGAATGTGAAATTTGCTATTGCAATCATGTTTTTCCAAATAGGAAATTACTTTTTCTAGTTTATACACCCAACTGTCTCTCTAAAATAAAAATCAGCACATATAGAACCAATATATGTTATTTTTTTTGGAGGGGTGGATTATATTTTCTCATTACTCCCCTGTTTTCCTTTTTTTCCTACCCATCTTTTTCAGTGGGGAAAAAAGAGAAAAAAGTAATATTGAAAAACTGAGAAACTATACATTTCTAAACAAACATTTTTTTTCATAAAAATTTTTCCTGAATATTTTCAAGCACAAACTTGTTCCTTCTTGGAAACCCATGGAACAAAAAATACTTTGTGAAAAAAATTAACTGTTTTCCATTTTTTGACCAGCTCTAAAAACTATTCCTTATCCTCATAGGAACTGTAAGATCTGTACTTGGAAAAAGATTTGGAAAAAAACCCAGGAGAGTAAAATACTATTGGGAATGCCCTGCGTATCCACTTCCCCTAGAGTGAGTGTGTATGTATGTGTGTGTGTATGTATGTATGTATGTTAGCACCCAGGGTTGTCCCTAGAGGGTGTTGGGTCTGGGACATAGGTGCTGAGTTTCTAATGTGCTGGGGGGTGCTGCCCGGCTCTGCCCAGGCCCCGCCCCCACTCCACCCCTTTCCCCAAGGCCCCACCCCACCCTGCTTCTTCCCATCCCCGCTCTGCCTTATCTCTTCCTTGCCCATTTCCACCTCCTCCTCCGAGCGCGCTGCGCCCTCACTCCTCTCGTGGCATCAGGAGGCACTGGGGGAGAGGGGAAACAGGTGATCTGCGGCAGGTGGTAGGTGCTGAGAGGGAGGGGAAGGCACTGATTGGCGAGGCTGCTGGCAGGCAGGAGGCACTGGGGTGGAGGTGGTGGTTCTGGTAGGGGTGCTTCTCTTTGCGCCTCCCCCACCTGCCGCTCGCCTCCCCATTTGCCTCCTCACCCCTACCACCTCACCTTCCCGCGCGTGGGACCTGGGGTGGTTGCCCAGATTCGCCATACCCAAGGGATGGCTCTGGTAGCACCTGGAAGCCCTAACCTAATCAGGTCCCCTTGTACTAGATGCTGTACGAACCCATAGTCAGAGTTTTCTCCCCAGGGCAGGGCTTTACAGTGTAAATAGACAAGGCAGATACAGGATGGGTAACACAGGGAAGATGAGGAACTGAGACACAAAGAGATTAGGTGCCTTGTCTAAGGTCACATGGAAAGTATGCAGCATAACCTGGAATTGAATCTGTTTCTTAAATCCAAGTCTAGAGTCTTAACCACAGGATCATCCTCTGTCTGCCGAAGGAGGCAGTCTAGAGGCACAGAGAACAACACAAGGGAGAACAAAGTCTCTTCTTTCATCCTATTTGCCTGGAAATGAATAATTTTTACCAGTCATTAGAAATGCCAGATATGATAAAATTATACTCTTAAGTAAACTTGCATAATCTCTCAAATTACTGTAAGAATGGCCCCCAGGAGGCAAATATTGCTATTTTGTATAGCTTGCTACATGAAGAATATAATTGATTTCTTTGTGCAGAGGACAGTGAGTCTGCATTTCTACATTCCATTCTGTTCAGGCGCTTCTACCATATCTTCCATCATCATATGTGAGCACCTTTCAGAGTTAAGAATTAATTAATGTTTTACATGTGAAATCTCCTCTTCATTCTCCCCGCCAGGCAGAAAGTCTGGAAGGGGGGGCACATGCTAAGTTAGTTACAGGGCTGTAGCAGTGAGGAGGAGAGAAGTCAGTGAGATAGGGATTGTATGAGGTAGGGGTTGAATGAGGCTTAACTCTTCTGTTCCTGGAAGAGCCTTGTTTTTCTTTCTCACTTCCACCACCCAGGGGCGGCTCTAGACATTTCACCGCCCCAAGCACGGTGGCGTGCCGCGGGGGGCCTGCCTGCCGCCCTCCCGGCGACCGGCAGAGCGCCCCCCGTGGCATGCCGCCCAAGCACGCGCTTGGGGCCTGGAGCCGACCCTGCCACCCCCCCCCACCACCTCTGCCATTCTACTGTACATGATAAAGCCTAAGGTTAGTTATCTTTCAGGAGCATCTTTTTTTATCCCAGATTGACTGACTACTACAGAACCCTGGAGAGGCTAAGGGAGGGAATGCCCCTTGTGCAAAGAAAGACCGCAAGTACATTTACACTAACTGCTCCTTTCCGATAGCTGCAGATTTCATCCTGGGTTAAATGCTGGCCACTTTATTGCTGAAGACTTTGGAGTCGATGGACTAGGTCCTCAACTGGCATAAATTATTGTAGTTTCATTTACATTAATAAAACTAGGCTGATTGACACACAGGGGCGGCTCCAGGCCCCAGCACGCCAAGCGCGTGCTTGGGGCGGCAAGCCGCGGGGGGCGCTCTGCCAGCGCCACGAGGGTGTCAGGCAGGCCACCCTTGGCGGCGTGCCTGTGGAGGGTCCGCTGGTCCCGCGGCTTCGGCAGTAGCCGCGGGACCAGCGGACCATCCGCAGGCAAGCTGCTGAAGGTAGCCTGCTTGGGGCGGCAAAAACTCTAGAGCCGCTCCTGTTGACACAGGGTGAAAATTTAGCCCACTGGGAGTACTCAGATGAGTAAAGAGGGGTTTGTACATCTTTACTGTTGAACCCCCCATCACTGTATAGAATTTTTACATTGTCAGTGAGGGATCAGTGGCTTCCCTACTGAGATCACTAAGGAAAGAACACTTTTTGTTTGGAAAACAGTTTGGTGTTTATCTTTTTTAAATCTCCAAGTCAAGTTTAATGCACCCTTCACTTAATTTTAATCCTTCAGGATGTATACTTTGGCTCCTTCTCAAGGAACAGATCTTCTGAGATTCTCAGTAGACTCATTTCTCCAAAAATGAGTTTTCAATTACTAAGAGATAGTTGGTTTTAATTGCACAGATGCATTATTTCATTTGAAGAAGGAATTTTCACAATGTGATTACAACTGTATTTTGGTTATTTTCCCTTAACTTTTCTTTTACCAGCCTTCACATACTCAATGCTTGTCTAATGAAAAAAGTTCATTGTCTTTTTTTCTATGATAAGCAAAGAATCTTTGTCACCTTTAGATAACTGCATCAGTTGTGGAACTTCATATATGAATTGAGAATCAAGAACTCTAATTTCCCTTAGTCTAATTTAACTCCTTTCCATTCCATATAGATTTGATGCTTCAGAGACTCATTGAGTATTTTCACTATAATGGCTTAGCTCCAAAATAATACGTAATCAGATTTTATATTGGGCCTAGATATAAACAGATTAGAATTATTAACTGCGTGGGAAGTTTTTTCCAAATTAGACTTCTCTTTAAATTCCCACATTCAAATACTTTTGGACAAGAATACAATGGTTTGTTATATAAACATAAAGGAGGCATTAAATCATTTTGGATGTCCAGTCTTGCTGTTAAAACTTGGCTGGTAGTTTATCAAAGGTTCTGGGGAGTTTCCATAATTCAGGTTCTAAGGAAACAGAACGTTGTTACAGATGCTGTAGAATGGAGAATCAGTATGTGGAAGAAAGCATCCACAAAGTACAAAAGCACAAGGCATAGATTGTAATCTCTTTGAGGAAGAGAATGTGTGGTGTCTTGATCTGTTTATATAAAGAGCCATGTAGATTCAGCAACTGGTGGGAGTTTTTGCTCAAGTGTTAAGGCGGTTCAGGAAGTCACCTAAGAAAGCGGGCTAGAGTCTACCAAAAAAAGAGGTGCTCTCAGCAGCCATTTTGTGTGAGAGAGAGAGGGAGGAAGGGGAGAAGAAGAGACTGAGATTGGATGAGAAGTCCTGTGCGGGAGGGCAGAGGAGAAAGGAAGGATCCTGGCAGGGATGGCATGGTATTCACCAGAGGTGGTTGTTACCAGGTAAAATCTTACTGCCCTGGGAAAAAACAGTTGGTCTTAGTTCAAGGCATTTTCTATTTTAAAAACTGTTTCTGTTATATCCTTGGGGCAGCCGGTGTAGGAAGCAATCACTTGAGGCCAGAGAGCAGGCAGCTAACCAAAACCTCCATTTAATTTACATATATACAGAGAGCACCTCAGCCGGTTGAAACCGGTTGAGCTAGCCCATAATAATCTAACTCAGTTGCCATAGCAACAAAACCATGACAACCAAATACACAACAGTTTCATTAATTCACACACCACATTCCTTTGTTTTAGCTACATGTTCAACTTGTGGTTACAGAAGGCAGTAGATTCAGAGATTTAATCTAGGATTGTACAAATAAAAATTAAAATTGCAGTAGGCGTAGATACTGAATATCAGAATGTATTTAATTTGGTTTGGTATTTTCTCAAGGAAGTTTATATATGTCATGACACTTCAGTTTTCAATATTATATAACTATTATATACTGTAAAACTATTATCAAATTGCTAAATATTTTTCAGTAATTTCCATAGTATATTCTAATAGTAATTTTATTTTTTACTCCTATCCCAGTTTGAGCCAGTATTTACTAGTGCTCTGTCCTAAACTAGTTTTTCCCAGGAAATTGCTGACTCTGGATCTGGACTTCTTAGATGACTCTGGCCTATGCGTAAAGAATTTTCCAGAGTGGTGAGAAACCTGAGGCAGGGAAATGCATACTGGTGTGTTTATTATTTTGAATGGAGCTGTGTATTTCTTGTGCTATTATGTAAAGAGTGTTGGTGTGTTAGAATCCTGTGCAAAGTCTGTCTGGGTGTCTGGCTTTCACTATTGCATGCCTCTCAAAAGGTAACTAAATCAGAAGATAACTGCCCTGGGAAAAAACAGTTTGGTGGGATTCTGGGGAACATGCAGTGCTGCTGGGGGGGGGGGGGCGGGGGGCGGAAGGCACTAATTTCAGGCCCTAGGCAATTGATCAAAGGGGTCTCCACTACTAAGAGGGTTGTCAGATATGAGGTCTGCATCAGGATTGCATCTGTCTAGAACCCAAAAATCAGGGACAGAACTTGCAGGGACTGGGGAAGAGTTAGGCAAAGGGTGTGCTATAGAGAAAGTCCCCCAGGAAACGTACAGATGCCACATTCTGCACACTCTTCATGCAGTCTTTGGGTTCCCTGTCTTCTTGCTGAGGCCTGAAACAAAAGCCCAGGACAGGGTAGTGGCAGGCTGCAGTTCTTACAGAGCAGTAGAAAGTTTGTTACCTCATCTCTGTATGTAATTCTGTTCACAATAAAAGGTTTGTCTTGAAACTGTTCTGCTCATCAGTAAAATACTACATAGGGCATATAGGAATCTGTGTTTGGATCCCCTCACAGCTGTTGGATGAGTGTCCAACTGTAACACCTTCACTATTTTGGTGTTTGGGTGGGGCTATAGAAACCTTGCTCTTTTTCTTGTGTTGGCTACTTTACCTATCAAAAGCTACTGATGTATCTTGTAAATACGGTGTTGTAGGATACTTGATGATGTGTTTTACTGGCATCCTTCATAAGAAGAATGTAACAGATTTACATGCCTTTTATCCATGACACGTTTAAGGAGTAAATGTCCCAATTCAGACAGGCACTGACACAGCAAAAGAGAAACAGTGCTCCAATAATGAATTAATAATTCACTATTTTAAGTATAAGAATAAATAATTACCATTTCTCCTTCTCTTTACCACTTCATGTAAAGTGAATCATGTATTACTCTTTGCACAAGAAAGATCATCTCGAGTTTGGATAATACTGGACTATAAGAATAAAAGACTAGCATCTCCTTCAGATGCGGAGAGCTTCCTTGGCAATCACTGTGATTCTTCGATTTCATCAGTTTCCCTTTTCCTAATATTATGTCTTTGTAATGTTGTTTAGATTGCCATTTCACTACTCACTTGCAATTCTGGGCCCATTTTATCCCTGATGTGCCCACAGGTGAAATTGGCCCTTTGTGTTTCTTTTCTATCATTGAAATAATGATAGAAAATTAAAAATTCTATTCATATTAATATTTATAACCATGATAATGATATTCATATTTCTTCATGTTAGCACTTGAATGGTATCCATAGTCATACTTAATCATAAATATTTTTTCTGGGTTAGTTTTTGCCACATCCTTCATCTAATTCAGTTTTTAGCAATACTTATTTACCCTAATGACACCATCACAAAAAAGTGACTGTTCCTTTCCAAATCTTATGTAAATTGACATTTGACAACTGATGTATAGAAAACATGATTTGCCATGGAGTATTTGGATGGCTGAGTGGATTAGTAATGGACATGGAATCTTTCACATGTAGGCTGGTAGTAAGAATCTGACCCAGTGCATAAGTGGCTAAAAGTTACAGCCATCTGATGGGTGCTTAGTGGCTAAATGTGATGAGTTGATAGTCTGAGCCAATTTCCTTATGAAGGTGTCCACATCACAAAATCACCACTACACCTGTCACCAATTGGCATCCTGATTAGCAGTAGCACTGCATAGAACCTTCTGATTTTAGTTCACATAGGCTTCATGAACCAAACCCAGCATGTTAAATTTGCAACGGGTCACGTAGTTTTAGGTTTGTCTGGACACTTGCATTCATACAGCTGGTTCCCTCAATGCCTAGAGATGGGCAGATAGCCAGGTTGTCACCCTCTCTCATCCCCAATAAGTGGTTCAAGGAACAGGCTGACTTCTTTAGCTTTAATTATCTACACTAGAACTGCAGTCTCAGACAGTGCTTGTCTACATGGGGAGTTATTCGCTAATCCTGAGTGACTGCACATGTGGAGTACCATATTATTTTGAAATAAGAGTGTCTGCACATGAAGCTTATCAGGAATAGTTAATCCACTTTAAATTCACACCCTATTTTATTCCAAATTAACTTGAATATGTAGACAAGCTCTTAGACCTTCATCAACCACAGGATCTGTGATTATAAACTGGAAAGAAAGAAGCTTGGAGACAAGAGAGACCGTGATTAATCAGGGCAAAACCTTCTGTAACCCCTGTGAGGAGGAGAGATTGAACTTGAATGATATCTTTCTTCTACTCCACTCAAAATGTGAAGGAGCAAAAGGTATCTAGTCCCTCAAACTTATTGGCATGGTCCGAGATCTCCAATAAAAAGTTGAGAAGAAAAACAGCAAAACTCTGGGACAAATAAAAGAGATAGCAAAAATAGTCTCACAGTACGTGGCAACCAGCCATTGAATTTGAAATGAACGATAATGCTAAATGGTCCATTACTACTGTGAAACCTATCCTAAGTATTCTTGATCGTACTGCATTTAACTCTGAAAACACTTGTATACCTTGTCATGCCAACAGAGTTACTGACATTGGATTTCCTGAAAAAGTGGAGCAGAGGGTACTGGGCCCTGTTGTAGGGAAGGGAGCCAGCAGAGTTCTCCTAGCAATTCACATAAATCTCTAGCTGAGGCTCCAAGTAATAATTTATTGGTTTGTATTGCCTGTGCCATAATTAGCTTCCTTCCAGCCTGAGGAGGTGGGAGACTAGTGAGTTCAGGTGTTTGCCTGATGAACACCTGGGCCTCTGAAAAAGAGCTGAGAGGACTCAGGGTCTCCCACAGGAAACTAACCTGCTTCCTGCAGTTCCTCTCCCTGACATAGTAGGCAGGTAGGTCCCAGGAAGGGAAGGCAGAGAAAAAAGGGCCTTCAGGGAGGAAGTCCTGGAAGGCAATGCTTAGCTGAAAGAACAAATTGGCAGGGCTTAAAAGTAGGCCTGAAGTGCTGGGAACTTCAGTGAGTGGTAGATTGCAAGAAGGACTCCAGGGAAAGCAACTTGGGAGTCAGCACTGTATAACTGAGTAGGGAAAGTGTTAAAATTAGCCTGGAAGTTGCCATCAACTGAGCCCAGAAGGTAGGCCGAAGAGTAGCCCAAGAGGGACAGAAGAACCTGATGTTTGTTTGGATTTTTAGATGGACTTTTATTATCCCCAAAGAAGTTTAATTTGTTTAGTAACTTGGCCACATCACTAGAACCTACCCATCTGGAGAATAGCTGCTGTACCCAAGGTGTACTTCTAAATTCCCTGACAATCTGCCCAAAGTTTAACTGGTTTCAGACGATTTTTGAATGAGTGAGCTTAGTGAAATTGCTGCTCTTAGATGATGAAAGAGTTACTGTCCAGCAGTCATCTGTGCTGATGAGCATTAACCAAGGGGAAAATGTGACTATAAAAATGCATCCATAAACCAAACCCATAGATTTTATCCAGGTTAATCATATATCTATCAAAGCATTCACTGGCTTTCCAAAAGTGTAAAGTTTTTCTGTCTGAGGCTACTGCATACTTATTGCGCTAAACAGTTATTTGGGCTAACTGTAAGAAACCTATTTCATGTTGTTATTTTGTACAATAAGGTCTGATTCCAAACTCATCTACCCTGACAATTGATTTAAATGGAATTACTCCTAATTTACATTGATGTGAGAGCAATATCGGGCCAGGAGTAGCAGGAATTCAAAAAGAGAGGGAGACTAGATATTAACATAAAACTAAAATGTATCTGGCCATTATATAGTTAGAATGATTGGTAAGGAATGTAGTTCTGATTTGGAATTTAGTTCTTGAAGTTCTCAGTATAGCTTCAAAAGTGTAAATCGTCCCTCTTTTTTTCAAGAAGGCAGTTTGGAACATAGTATGTTTACAGCACATTTTCCATCCATTATATGGCATGTAATTACCATGATTCTTACCTTTGCTGTAGGAAGCTCAGGGGAGAAGTAGTTTCTTGTGACAAAAACAAAAGGATAAGAACATGGGATGGGGGAGTTGTAAAATAGTATAGGGGGATAGCAATTTAACTAAATCATAAAACTTTACTTTCTGGATATCTGGTGTTTGATATTTAATAATGACAGAAACTGGTAATGAAAAGAGAAGTTTGTGCTGAAAGGAAACTTTGCTTTAATATCGACCATTTGTTTATTTTCGCAGGGCTATTTCTGCTCTGCTACCTAGGCAGCCCCACTGACTTTTCTAGGGTTGCACTGGTGTAACTGAGCAGAAATTGAACCTGTGTGGTTTAACTAAGCAGAATTTGGCCCAAAGTGTTGAAGACTAGTGGAGTTTGTATGCAGTAGTTTTGTTTTTCAACTTAATAGTGGATCATATTATCCAGATAGTGATGATGAAGACCTGATCTTTCACACCCCTCACCGACAAATCTATGCCAACCTAATCCCCAGCGCATACGCAGCTATATTGACAGAAGAGTGCATCTGTTGATGTAGCTGCCGTTGTATGGGAAGGTGGTGTTCCTCCACTGATGGAAAAACCTTGTATGCTGGTGGTATAGGCTGAATCTCCACTATGGAGTTATGCCTGCATGGTTTCTGTAATGTAGACAAACCCTTCATTTTATTTTCTGTTTTATTAGTTTATAATCAATGTAAGTCTCATCAAACCGAGGAGCAAACTGTAAAGATTTATGCAGTTTGTGGTCAACTTTCCTTTCCATTGCAGCTGTCATGAAAGGCAATGGGAGCTACAGACAAGTGTCAGAAGTCAAAATTTGCCTAATGAGAGAGGTATTTTTAAAAGGCACAATAAATAAAAGTGCACACACAAATGGAGGAAAAGTGTGCATTTTTATTTTCATTCATTCTTGGTGTTTAGTGTTAAACAAAAATGTTACTAGAAAAATATATAGTAAAAACATTAATACATCTCTGCTAGAGCTGTGGAATAGCTGAGTTTTTGGTTTGGTGTCTGAAGCAAAAAGTGAAGAAAACCTCAAACGTTTGTTTCAGGTCGACCTAAAATGAAATGTGTTGGAATTTTTTGGTGAAAAAATAAATGAAACGTTATATTCCAACTGAAATGAAATATTTTGTTTAATTTTTTAGGTTTTCAACCCTTTAAAAACAAAATTGAAGCAAAATTGAAAACAGTCATTTCAAAATGGAAAATCCAAAACATTTCATTTTTCTGATTTTTTTTCCAGACAAAGCAGTTTGGCAAGCTTGACATGAATTAATTCACAAAATGTTTTGATTGACCCAAATATGCATTTTGTTGGTGGAAAAAATGTAATAAAAAAATGGCTGTGCCTGGGACCAGGCTGCAATAGTCCTTCCTGCACCCAACAGAGCAATCTTAGTCCAGTGTCCTACAAGTTGTTTTTCTCATATGGATCCACACTGAATTCAGCGGGGCTCCATATGGCACTGGATCTGTCGCCATGTATCACATTGCAAAATTGGGGCATTAGTTCTTGTACAAAAAGGCTTAAGCATGTGAGTGGTGCCATTATCACTGTTCCCATTGTCACTTGTTCACAAATGCAATAGATTTCAATGAAATCAACTTAAACCTGAAATTTCTGTTCTAGGAAAGTTTTGATTCAGTTGTTCACATGTTTGCTGGGATTTTCATTCTGCTGTATAGATGGACATCTTTTGGTTTCATTCTTCTGCATTTGTTATTTAATGGCTTCCATGCTGATGATGCTTGTTAAAAAAATTAATGCATTAATTAAATTTGTGGCTGAACTCGTTGGTTAAGAATTATGTCTCCTGCTCTGATTTGCCCACATTCTGCCATATATTTCATGTTATAGCAGTCTCAGATGATGACCCAGCACATGTTGTTCATTTTAAGAACACTTTCACTACAAATTTGACAAAATGCAAAAAAGATAACAATGTGAAATTTCTAAAGATACCTACAGCACTTGACCAAAGGTTTAAGGCATGGAAGTCTTTCAGAAGTTTTAAAGGAGCAACACTCCGATGCAGAAACTACAGAACCCAAACCACCAAAAGAGAAAATCAATATTCTGCTAGTGGCATCTAACTCAGATAATGAAAATGAGCGTGCGTCGGTCTGCATGATTTTGGATTGTTATCAAGCAGAACCCGTCATCAGCATGGACGCATGTCCTCTGGAATGGTGTTTGAAGCATGAAGGGACATATGAATCAAAAAATTTGCATCCAAAATATGTAAATAAATGGTATTCTGTTATTAACAGCGTGATTAATCATGATTTTTTTAATCACTTGACAGCCCTAGTAATTATAGATTGTATCATAATTCATATACTCAGGGAACAAATTAAGGCATCCTTAATTCTGGCATTCCTAATTGCTGAGTGTTTGACGTTGCAACCTGAATAACATTCCTTTAAAAAATAGTTTGTGTAATATACACGATGATCTTTTACTCGGTTTGCCTTGAACTTGTTGATCATTTACACTAATGTATGTACGCCATGTTACCTCCCTATTGTCCTGTGTAATTTCTGACGAGGGCACCACTATTACATTGTCATATGCAGCACACTGATTTGAAAAGGGAGTTACATTATTTATTATTTCTATTACAATACTACCTAGGAGCCCTAGTCATGGCCCAGGGTCCCATTGTTCTAGGCACCTTACAAACCTGTAATCATCCTATTCATGTGTTCTGCATGGTAGAAAACAGCCAAATATCAAGTCTTCTGCCTTGTGATTAGGTGAAGGAAGCATGGTTGATGATTTGCCTTGGGTCTGCAAGAATGGATCCTATGTTGCTTTCCTTGCACAATTAGCTGTGAATGCTCTTTTTGCTATAAAATAACTTCACACTGCAGTAGTAACTCATCCAAGTGTCTTCCAACATAGTTAGAAGATGTGCCCAACAAGTTGCTTGTTCTCCTTCAAGTGTCACATATTTCAATATTTTCCCTCCAACTCTAGCTTATGTACACAAGCCTGTATTTTAAAGAACTGCAAATGTAAAATGGGTAGAACTTTTGAGTTTCATGTTTTCGTTTGTTTCTCACAGCAGGTGGTTATTTTTTGGTAACTTTCTTTTTGCGGATAATGATGAAAAGAATAGAGCTATAGACTGGGATTTTCACAGGAGACCACAGGAGACAGGTGCCCAATATCTTTGGCTTTGGGTGAAAGTTGTGCAACATCACTCCTTTGAGTTCTTGTGGAAAGCCCAGGTCAATGTTCAATTCGCTTAAAAAAATAGATTTCATTGGGATTGACTGAATATTTTAAGGTGTGAACAGCATCAGATTTTTCTTTCAGACAACATTGTTTTGCAGTGTCTTAAATATTTTGCCAGCAGCATTCTTCAAATGAAGATTTTTATCCAATATCTTTTTTGATGCTGGTGAAATAGCATGAAAATAGAACCAAAATGAAATCTATAGGTAACAATCTTCCTTGAAGCATACCTTTGCTGTGCCTTCTTAAACTTTCAACTGTAAAATTGTTAAACAAGATGCAAGTGCTATGCAATATCCTGCTGAAGATAGAAGAAATATGACTTCATTATAGTTGGCTGGATCAATTCCTCTTCATGCTAATGCACACACATCAGTCCAGAGAGGATGTTGCCAAGAATAATATATAATCTACTCAAGCCTACAGTAAAAGCTTACAAAAAAATCTATTTTTATATAGTTCTTGAAAGAAGGAAGCGATAGCAGGCAGTAAATTAATTCCATTACTAAAAAGCCACTGCTGTTAATGTAAGGTAAATATGAAAACAATTTGAGTGGATGGCTAATTTTGTCTTATGCTGGCTATAGCTTCTCCATTTTTTTGCTACCGTGTTTGGTTTTTGCCACAGTTATAACTTACAAACAGGGATGCAGTAGACATCCGCAGTGCCAAAGTACACTTGCAATTCAAAGTATTTTAGTGGTTAGGAGGACCCCAGGTTGCAAAGCTTTTCAGACTTTTAGACAATCCGATTAGAAATACAATATTTTCTTACTTAGGTGATGGTATTAATTCAAGACCAAGGAGGTATAAATCCATTAGCATTTCTACCTCTCTAATATATAAATTCTTGTTTGTCCTCCAGATTTTCTTATTTAGTTGATGAAGAAATTTTAAAATTGTCCAGAAAATCTATTGTGTGATAACTGTCAAGATGGAAGAACACACAGTTCTGCATACTGATATTTTCAAATAATAAAGTACACCAGCTTTTAGCATTGTCCTGATGTTTGTGAAAAAGATAAACACGTATCCAGAGGGCCATGCAAAGGAGCAACAGAAAACCTTTTAAATTCAAGAACGTTTCCATAGTACAGCTACCATATAGTTGTTTGCAGAATTGTATTGAACATTAAAAGTTAAATGATGACTAAAGGATATGGATATACAATTTTGCTGGCTTCCCTGTTTGATTTAGGATTGATTATGTATAGGATGTCCCTTCAGACTGATACTGTGTAATGCACTCATCTGTCTAGCTAGTAAGGCTTGGTCTACACTAGAAAATTAGGTTGGTTTTACTATGTCAATCAGGAGTGTGAAAAATCCACAACCCCTGAGTGGCTTCGTTAATGTGACCTAACCCCTGGTGTAGACAGTTCTTCCATCCACCTAGCTACTGCCTCTCAGGGAGGTGGATTACCTATGCTGATGGGATAACCTCTCCATCAGTTGTGCTACAGTTGTGCCACCGTAGTGTGTTAAGTCTAGACAAACCTGAAGTTAAATGTTGATTTAGAACTGTCTGTAAGGAAACATTGCTAGTGGCTATTAGTGCTTAACTTAAAAATAAAATTATCTGTTAATGGGATATGGTAGCAAATAGCAATCATTTGAACTTCCTCCATTTTCTAGAACTAACATGTCTTCATGCTCCCCTGGCAAACTGTAATTTACTTACAGGCAGGTCTTTTCATTTTGTCTGTGTACAGCATCTGGCACAAGGGGGCTCTGATCTCTGATTAGGACCTCTTGGCGCTACTGCAATATACATAATTAATATTTATTTTAAATATGAAACAAGAAAGCACAACAAGCTAATAAACCAAAACAAAGAAGGATCCATTTTTTGGAGAAGCATGCTATTTAGAAATACATTGGTTTAAACAAGATTAAATAGCAGCTTTTAATGTTTTAAAATGTCTTTGCTAAATCACACATCAAAATACATATGCCATTTTCAGTAGAGTCTTTGCTTTTTATTATTTCCTTGTCTGATTACTTTCTAAAAAGTTCAACTTTTAACCTTTAAAAATGAATTGTACTAACTGTACTAAAATGATGTTGAAATACAATGAAAAGTTTTAATCTGTAGGATCCCAAGCATAATATTAATTTCTCTCTTTAATTTGACAAAAAAAAGATGCTGTAATGGCTAATGCCTGTGGAAAGATATCTAGAGAATTGTTCCTAAACAATAGCCAGAATCTGATAGTTTGACTAAAGCAAAAATTACATGTCCCATTCGTATTCTAAAAGTATTATTCAGCCTAATATGACTCTTGGTTTTTGCTTGCTTTATTAGAGTACTTCAGGGTTTGACAATAAATATTTGCGATAGTGATTTAGGAATATTGAAAACTTGTATTTTATGCTATGTTCTAACACTGGAATTAGCCCCTAATCTCGTATTATCTATATAATCATGTTGTGTTAACTTTTTAACAACCTGTGGTAACACTATTTTAAAAGGTATTTCTATGCTGCACATTTTAGACTTTCTGGCCAAATTCTACACTGTTACTTCCATAAAACTCAGCTGATGCCAAATGGGCTAAGGGCAGAATATGTATCATTCTTTCACTATGTAAACAGCAGTGGTCAGTTAGTTGTGAGAAAGGGATCAGTTATTTGCAAGTGTAATTTTTCAGCCATTTGAACAAATATTCTGATACCCTAAAACTGAAATATTCTACATCCGTCATTTTTTATTGAAAATAATTTGCATATTAGCAGTCTGCTGTGGAAATGTTATGCAGCTGCGTATTATGTTCTAACAGTGAGTTGCTTCTTATCACTCTGGGATAAAGGTGTGTGAAACTGTCAGTAACTAATTTGCTTAAAATAAGTGTCTCTTTGCTGGTCCTGGTATCAGGCACAGCATTTCTCATCCGTGGGTCTAAAAAGAAAAGTGTTTGAAATAGAAGGGCAGTAGAGGAGTCTGGTTATATGATATATAGCACTCATTCCATGTGAATAATCAAGATAATACTTAGCTGAGATATGTATTACTGGAGCTGAGTTCACTTGTAATAGAATAAAGTTTGAATATGCAGAACCTTAGTATTTGCATTTTTGCTTCTTAAAAATTTATATCACTGCCATCATAGTATCCCTAACAGTGCAAATGCTGAGGGGAAAAAAACCAACACATTTCTAGATATTTTTCATTAATGGCATTTAGATTCTATGGTGAGGAATGTGGTTAAAAATACAGATAAATCAAAACATTGAGAGATGATATAATTTAAATTAATCTTTTTTGTTTATACTTGCATGCTATGTGTATCCACCATAGACTTGACAGGCAGGGGCCCTAAAGTATTATCTAAGTGCAGATGTCTACATGTAATACACACTTTAAACTATACAGAGGTGTTTGTTATCTTTTAATGAGAAAATCTACCCCTTTTGGCGTAGGGGGTGTTTTCCTGTTACCACATACATGATAATTCTTTTCATGGTTGTTCCATGTATTGTATAAAAATATATAGATTAGTAAGGATATTTTTATTTGCTTGATTTTTACATCCAATAATAGGAGCATATCAGTATAAATAGTCTTGGTTTGTTGTTGTCGTTGGGGTTTTTTTTTTTTTAAAAGCAAACAGGTGTGTATATATAGGGAAAATGCTGACTGTTATGGGTCTGATCTGCAAAGGTATTCATGCGTGCAGCCTTATTCTTGTGTTGGCTTCTCTGTGCAGGAGTAAAACTCTGCTTACATGAATTTCTTTGCAGGATCAGAGCTTATAACTGCTAACTCGGAATGTAGAGGATGGGTTTAATTGCATTCAGTGCATCACAGGGTGTCCTATGTTACTATGGGTATTTCTTCACTGCACAATTAACACAGGTTCTTGCTCAGGTTTTAACCCAAGCTCCCTACCATCCATGCAGAAAAACCTCTGACCCAGGTTGGTAGGTGCTTTTAGTCTAGGCTGGTTTACCCTGGGGGAATGGATTAGAGCCCGACTTCTGATGTAACTTGAGCTGTGAGAATGCAGGCTACGTTTTTTGAGTGCTGATAGTCCTCCAGTGCCCGTCCTGCAATTACCATTGGCTAGACAAGGAGAGAATCTTAGAGCATCTCAGAACCATGCCCCAGAGACACATGGGCATGTGCAGAAATGGGGGAGCATGTATATACTGCTGCTGGGAGTGAGCCTGGTGCTAGCACACTCCAAATAGCAGTGAGGACATTATGGATCAGTCTGGAGCTTGGCTTGTGGGTTGGATGGACTTGAGATTCTGAGCCACAGCATCCACACTGCTATTTTTAGAACACTAGCTCAAGCCTCGCTAGCATGTCTGTCTGCCTGGGATGGGAAGCTTGCTCCCAGCTAGGCTGACCAGATAGCAAGTGTGAGAAATCAGGACAGGGGTGGGGATAATTAGGAGCCTATATAAGAAAAACCCTCAAATATCGGGATTGTCCCTATAAAATCGGGACATCTGGTCACCCTACTCCCAGCTGCAGTGTAGACATACCTAGAAAGGATGCAGTAACACAGGTAGAGCTTTGCTGTGGGAACACTCACACCTGGGTTAGATGAATCTGGATACTCAGACATGGGTGCCAATGACACCTGCATTAACTGTGCAGTGAAAACATGCCCTGTCTGTGCCTGCTGCTGATTTTAGTGGTGGCTACTACTGCTCACTGCTTCTCAGGGCTGGACCGCAAGAATCTGTAAATTCTACAAATAATTTTAAAAATAAAATTGTTTCTTAATGATCTTTTATCTCACTAAAAATGTGTGGGACTGTAGGTTTTTGCTCTGACAGATTTGCTTTTATAGCACATTAATCTCTTCTGTAAAAATGTGCTGAATGAATGGAGATGAGATGAAAACAGTTAATGGATTGAATTATTTTTTTTAAGACTTAGCAATGAAGTTGTTTCTTACAGATTTATTTCTAGTGTTTTGGTAACTGTTAAAATTAACATAGGTCTGCCAGGAAATTAAATAAATATTATTAAATAAAATATTATTAACTTGCTGGAATAGGCTTGGATTTAAATGACGGTTCTAAATGTTTAAGGCACTGCCTGCCATGTAATTTACAACAGCACATTGGTGAAAGCTTTGGTTAAATAAGACTGAGCTGTGAAATCTGTTGTTTTTATTGTTATGAGAGATCCCAGAGGCCCCGACCTGATAGTGCTAGGCACTGTACAAACATAAAAAAGAGGCAGCCCTGCTCTGTAGTCTGTTCAGAGGGAGGATATTAATGTACTAATACAGTGAAATCAGGGACTATTCATGTGATTAAGAGTTACTGGATTGGGTAGTTAGACAATAACTAAATGCCTTTATACAGCATCTGTTGCAAGGTGCAGTAAAGCAAAACATAATTAAGCCACTAAAATATTAAATTCTAGAAAAAATTGGCAAACATATTTGTATATAATTATTAGTTATTTGTTTTGTGGTAGAACCTGCAGGGTAGTTAATTGGTTAAAATATTTCAAAATTTTAATTATTTTTCTAAGAATTTTAATGAAAAAAGATTTTTTGTGAAAATTTTGGCCCAGTTTTTATAGGTCAACAGGCAGCTTTAACTCCTCATTCCAGTTGAATATACCTAAGAGATTGTATGACTTTCCACTGTCCTAGCACTTTACAAATATCAGCTCTTACAACAGACTAAGCATTATACTATTTTGCAGATATGCAACCTAAATTGTTCCAAATTTAAGACAATTGGATCCTGATTTTCAGAGGAATAGTACACTCCCTTTTGGCTCCCATTGAGTACAGCTGGAGTTGTCGTAATAATCAACTCTAAAAATCAGGCTCTAGAAATCTCAAGTTGGACATCTAAAATTAGTGGATGCTTTTTGAAAATGTAGGCTTTATTGAGAGATTGATGGTAACAGACAGAATTAATGTAGTCTGGAAACAGAACTTGGGAGTTCCTTGCTAGCAGTCCTAGTTGAGGCTACTCCTGAAGGTCACAGAGGCTTCACAGGTAAACTCTGCAGATGTAGAATACAGAAGACCCATGTAGTTTTTAAATCAGACTAATCTCTGTCAGTTTAGAAATTAGTCACCCAACAATTGATGTTGAACAAAACACTAGTCAGTTTTGCAATCATAAATTACAACTACTGTATAACTTTGGTTCTTTAATAACAAAACTTTTCTTTATTGTACCATTTATAAGTAGAGTGGGACAGAAGTTATGGTGATCAGAACGGGCTAGATCTAAATATGTTGATTACATGCAGAGTGTAGGCCAAATTCATTCTTGGTATAGCCCTAGTCAAGATTATGATGATACACCAGGGATGAAGTTGGCTTAGTAAATCTAACTTTATTTAGGAAACAAATTTGCAACAGAATGGACAGAGTAAGCCAATACTTTTCCTCCAAAATTTAGTCATCTTGGAATTAGTTGAAGGAATTGATTTGATGATTTTACTTACATTCCATGATTGTGGTGTAAATAAATAGGAATGTTTTCTTTTTGCTCGTTACTACTCAGTGTTTGGCTTATCTCATAGGAAAAGCTGAATGTGGTAGGTCTCGTAATGTTTTAACATCTGCCATGCAGTTGGATTACATCCTGCTGAGTTTTTAATAAAGAAGTCCATATACTTGATTTGCAGCATAGTCTGCATGTACAACTCTGAAGTTGCAAATACTGTCTTTAATGCTATTGCTTCTTGAACAAACGTCTCCTGAAAGTATCCAATTCAGTGAAAGTACAGTAACGCTGAACATATGGAAAAAGAAAAAGAAACACTGAAAGAAGTTAACAAACTGCCTCCTTTGCAAAACACATTGTATTTATGTTATCAGCATGAGATTTTAAAATATCACTGGCATGAAGATCTTACATGGGGGTTTCACAGTTTTTTCTCACTACAGGTTCTGTTTTACCATGTGGTGTTTACCTTTGGTCTTGAGAAGAATTCTGGAATGAGCAGAGTGCTTTTTAAAGGATAAACACTAACTGTTACGTTTTGGTTCCAGAATTTTGAGTGGTTAAAAATAAAATAAAATATTATAATAAAGAGTGTTACATTCTATTCTGCATAATCAAAAAGAAGAGGAGGAAAATGGAGAAAAAGATTTTAATTTCACTGGATACATTGTATAACTTTATGAATTTAGCATATCTTCCTCATTACTTAGTAGTAATAATAACAACAACTTACGAATTTAGTGCCTTCTACCTGAGGAGCTCAGATGTTCATGATTTAAGTATTGCTGTACTCCCAAGAGATAGCATTATCCTCTCATCCAAGGTCAAGCAGGAAGTTTGTGGTGCATTTGGGAAATGAACACAGGTCTCCTGACTCTGTCTTCTGCCTCAACCACAAGACCACCCTTCCTCTAAAATGAAATGTATAATACTGCAGGCATGTTTTGAATCACTATATTTCTTCGTTAAATAGAACCTTTAGTGATTCTGTAGAACAAATACAGAGCGTGATACAATTATCTTTTTATGTGAAGCAGTGTAGTAGCTATATGCATTAGTCAAATATGCAACTCAAGGTAAATGCAATTTGTCTTTAAGTTTAAGTATTCCCAGATAGACTGGCCAGATTAACAAACATACTCTCTCTTTTTTTCCATTGCAGCATGTGTGTTCCGTTACAATGGGCTCTCTTTTGTCTACCTCGTCTACCTCTTGCTCATTCCTCTATTTTCAGAACCCACAAAAACAACGATGCAAGGTAAGAGTTTTCCTGATGGTTTTTTAAAGGTACATAACATGTAATATGTACAAAAATCTTGTAGGTGTTATAAGATGGAGTCTTACAGGTATTTCTTCAATATACTTTCGTTGGTTTGAATTTTTCCTACGGTAAGCGAGCTGGTTTTGTAATACGTCATGTAAACTCACTGAATCTGGTTTTGGAGTGAGTATTCCCAAGTAACTGATCTGATTAAATTCAACTATGGAGTATTCTTTTAACAATGTATGTTTTAGTCACAGATACAGACATTAGCACCCCACTGATCTCCCCATTACTATGATCTCGAAAAGTTTTTTTTTAATTTTTATTTTTTTTTATTTTTCCAGTTTTACATCTGCAGAATAACTAAATGCACCATGGATAAAATAACCCACATGTCACGTTAGCTGCACTTCAATATTAAAATGTGAAAATAGGGTTCCAGAGATGAAAAGACAAAAGCCATTTCAGAAATAGGATATTTGTTATTCCTGTTGGGGGTATATAGCAACAACAAATGGGTTAATCTGTAAAAGTTAGTTCTCAGAAGTTTCTGGTCAACAGTATTGTAACTTCAGGATCATTGAATAGTCAATGAAAATTTGCTGTGGTAAGGTAATATTTCCTTTTTGTGTTTTATCGGTGATATGTATTGTCACTCAGTAGCTTGTGGAGTTGCTTTAGTGGGTAGATCTCTGAACTGGTCCCTGCAGTTCAGAACTCCTCTCATGTGGCTTGAATCAAACTCTTATATTAAAGCAGTTATCATCCCCCCAGTTCACCTTCAGACTATTATTTACAATAGTATCTCTCTTCAAGAAAGATTTTATTTTTACTCAAGTGAGTGGTGGGATGAAGAATAAAAGTAAGCTTCTTCCACAAGGGAGTGAAGGAAAAAGAGATATTATATGGGGCCTTCTTGGGGCTGACACTGTAGGATGAAAATGTTACCTAAATTATTGGCTTTGTTTTGAATGCTCTGGGTACCGTCTGCATGTAGCACAGTTCCCCTATAGCAGCTCTCTCGAACAACACGCTGCACCACTGTGATGGTTAATGGAGAATCACACCATTTTATTCAATAAATATCCCTAATGAAACAAACTAGGAAATCTAGACTTCAGACATAAAAAATCTCAAATTACTAGGCTCCTACAGGGCTCTTACCTGAATGAGTAGCATCACGTCCATATAAGACCCTATGACATCTCTCTGAATACAGGGCTTCTATTACCACATCAGTCATCTCAAAGGGGTCTCCCAGGTTGCATCTGGAGCTACCCCTTTCAATTTTCAGCAGTAACTCTCAGCCCACAAGTCTGGTTCTGTTTATATTCTCCTGGCAACCTCTGTCTGGTATGTTGAGGATGGGGTCAGTGTGGCTCCTCTTCCTTCCTGAGTAGTCAAGTAGTCTTGACCTCCTCCCAGGATACCTTTTGTCTGGAAGTTTTGTTTTCAACATGACTCTAGCTTTTAATATTTCATATAGCTATAGAATCTAGAGTCATATAGTTTATTTATGATATATTTAAATAATATATAAAATCTATGTTTCTGGAAAATAGTTTGCATCTGATCCAGTGTTCTCCTGTTTTATGTCTGACCTTCTGAACACTAGATAAGAGAGAACCTGAGAGGGAAGGAGTCATCCTAGTCAATTGCCAGTTTGAAAGACACCGGCCTCTTACCTTTTTAGATTATAGTAACTTGGTTGAGTAACAAGTCATACACCAGTGTACATTAACCAGCAAGTAACCTACTTACAAGTGTTTTAATGATAAATAACATTACTCCTTCTAAAAAACAGCAACCATTTCAGTGTACATATGCAATTTCAATTGGCAGTTACACCATTTATCCTTCCCTCCTGCCCCCCCCCCCCAGTCAGTGGTATCAAACTTTTTTCTTTTTGAATTCACTGAAAAGATTCCTTGAGGAATCTTTAACTTTGTCTAAATGCAGTCTCCCATCCCCAGTTTAGCTTCCTTTTTTCTCATTATTGCGGAGAAGAGCTGAGAAATATAAACTCTCAGGAAGTTGTAGTATTGTTCAATTTATAACACACAGAGAAATCATCTAACTACAAATTGTTGTTTTTGCCAAGTTAGAGTACTGTGTTCTGTTATAGGGTCTCACTAAGAGTTAATGCACAAAACTAGTTTGAAGATCGGGTGAAAAAGAGAAATTAAACTAAAAATATCTCTCATCTTATTTACTTACTTATTTATATGACCTCTATTACAATACTGTAGTGTTTGAGCACCTACATATACAATATTTTTATGGGGAAAAGAGTTTTTTTTTCTCCATTAAGTTCCATTGGAGGAGAATGGAGTCAAAGCTAGTCTTGTACTATGTAAAATATGTCCTCACCGTAACCGTTAATTATGACTTTCGCTGTGTGTTATCCTTGTCAGTGTAAATGCTGATGCTTTTTTGAAACCTTCAAAGTATGGTGATTTCCAAAACAATATCATGCCACGTTGATTTCCACATGTTAGTTGCATGTAGATTAGAAAATGCATTTAGTTAAGCCATTTTACAGGAAATGTGTTGCCTGTTAATTTATTATTTTGATTACAGTAGCACCTGAAGAATCCAACCAAGAATGGGGCCCTGCTGTGTTAGGCACTGTACATATATATGATGAGGGGCAAAGTTTACAGTCAAAATAGAGAAGATATTCAAAGGATGGAAGAAGAGAAGTATTATTAAACCTATTTTACTGATGGAGAACTGAGGCCCAGCAAGAATAAGGTGGAATTTTCAAAAGCGTATAGTCTTCTGTTGACTTCAATGGGAGCAGAGTTGGGTCAATGCTAAGTGCTTTTGAGAATTCCACCCAAATGGCTTGTCCAAGATAATAAATACATCTATGGAGTGTGTGACAGAGCCAGGAACTGAACTCAGGAATCCCAAGTCCCAGTTCAGTAACTTAATCCCGAAGCTATCGTTCCTTTGCTTTTAATCTAAAAACATTCTCCTCCTGTATTATGGAATAAAAAGGAGCATTCATCTTTCTCTCTCTATAACATTCACTAGTTCATATACTTCCACTATGGGTCCTCTTAATTTTCCCCTTCCCAAAGCCCCTGTAGTTTTAACCAGTCAATCCCCGCCCAAAACCTAAGTGGCATTAATGCAATGTTTTGGTGGGGGCCCAATGGGTGGGATTAGTTTATGCTTGGATGCAAAAGTGCCCAGTGCAGCCAGCAAAAACAGAATTGAAAAATAAAATTAAAAAAAGGCATAAAAAGCAAATCCTCAAAATTTTAGGAAATCCCAATCTAAGAAAAACTGTCAGTCATTTTTACTGTGGAAAGTTAGGATAGTGAGAAAATGAAACGTTAGTAAATGCCCAGATGTGGATTAAAGTTTCTCTTAAAAGCACTGAAGGTGATACATGAGACGGATGCAGCAAGCCTAGAAGGGGAATACGGGTGCAGCTTCCTAGCTAATATCCGGTTATCATGTTGATTGTATGTGTTTTGCTTTTTCTGCCCTTTTCGTGCCCACAAGAATGATTGATTGACAACTTAAATATAGTTACTTTCTAACAACCAAGTGTGATATTTTTGACTGTCATCCTCATCCTCTCATTCTAGTTTTGTTTTTTAATTTATTGGATTTAAAACAAATTCCAAAGTGGTTTGATGGATACACTTTAAAACAATCCAATATGTGTCATTGTCAACAGAGCTTTTTCAGTGGGGAGCACTTTCAAAAAATTTCAGATGGTCTCATAATAATGTTATGTCATGGTGCACTGCACAGCTCATAAGCTAGCTACAGTGGGATGTCTTGGTGCATTTTGTATTTAAAATCCACACTTAACATATTAGAACAGACTGTCTGAGGAAGATTGCTATTAACTTTAAATGTGTGGAATGCGGAGGGTTAAATACCTTAGCTTGTTGAATTTTAAATTGTATATGTGTGTATGTATCTCTTTCTCTATCGTATGTATGTGTGTGTCCACGGACTATAAAAGGGGAACATTGATAAGCTATTTTAACTGGAAATAGACAAATCACCATTAAATCATAGAGTCAAAATGTTAAATAAAGCAAGCTTTCTACAAAATAGAAAAAATAAACATCTTACTATGTCTTCATATTTTCCTTTCCTTCTTTCCTTTTTCTCTTGCTATACTTCACTTTTTAGTCTATACAGTACCTGAATCTTGTTACCTATTTTAATGTGTTCCCTCCAATTAATTTTTTACTAAAGTCTACTCTTTCATTGTACGTTTTATTGTTTTTCACTTTCTGTTCTTGCCTTTTTTCCTCCATCTCATTGTTACTTTTGTTTTTCTTTCTATTCATTTTTCCTCATTTTCGCCTCTCTAACCCATTCCATTCATCCACCTACCACTTACACTCTACAATCACCATTCTCATTTCTCTGGGTCTTCCCATCCATCTTTCTCTTTTCCCTTGGCTCTTCTACTATTTCCTCCTCCTTCCCCCTAGTTCTTTTCCTTTGTTGGTCTTCTCTCCTTCGACTTCCAAGGAGACACTCACAAAATGACTACAGGTTAGTAGGTCGGCATGGACAAAATCAATATAGTGGAAATTTTCTTTTAGAAGTTTTTAGAGGGTGCATTATTATAAACAGTGGGGAGTAAAATATTGTATTGAACTATATTGTACATTAAAACCCTTTTAACCTCTTTCTCTCTTTATTCCGTAATGTTTATCTTCTAGAAAAAATGTGATCACTAAAATAACTCAGTAATAATAATTCTTACCTCCTGTTTTAATGTATATACAATCTCCGTTCTCCATGAGTTATGTTCTTGCCTGTTGATCTAAGATCTCATCCATCTCTAAAATGACATATTTTCTCCAATTAAAGCTAAAAAATTAAGATATTCAATTGACTGAAAAAATTAGCTGAACATGTTACTAGTTGAAATACTATTCAACCATCCATGGAGCTGGTCGAATAATGGAAAACGTATTCACAAATAACCTATGCATTTAAAATTTATTGGATTCATTGTTTGTTCATCTTGGGTAGTTTGCTCAACTCTACCGCTAATGTTTATAGGTCTTGAAATCAATTACTATTGACAATTACTGTGACATTAATATAAACACAGAGTGTAGCATTCTTTATGTAAAAATTATAAAGAGGACGTATCGGTGTAGATAACCGGTTATTTCATTTGATTATAGAGGTGGTTTAAAACTGCTCAGGCCAACTTATCAAATGCGGCAATAGGAGCTGTTCTTGATGCAGCTATAATTTTACAGTAATTCTAAAACTATATAGCTTTTTAGGTAGTGGTTCTCCTTATTTAAAAGTGTCTGACTAGTGACTGGTTTATTACCTACAGTAGCTCTCTTGAGACAAAGAATAAGTAGTAACAGTTTAATAGACCAGTTGCAAACTATAATTCTGTTGCCCTGATTGGGAATCAATGGAGTAATGTGTTTAAAACAGTTTTAATGATAGTGTTGTTTCTGTCTTGAAAGAGTAGAGTAAGTAAACTTATATTTTAAATATACTTGGCTTGGACAGGAGAAATTACTCATTTTATCAGTACTGAATAACTGGTTTTCCTTAATAGAAGTGAGATTACATTCTGTTAGGTTTACCAGCTGTTCCTTACTCAAGTTGCTAGTTTATATTATGGTAGCTGTGAATAAGAAGCCTTCTTAATCAGGTAGTGTTTTTAAAGTAATATACTTCACTTTAGTAAAGCAATGGATCAGATTCAGCTATCATTATTCATTTTGTTACTCAGCATGAGTAGAGCTACTTTTGGAATAAGATACTACTCCATGTGAGAGAAGACTGGCAGAATCTGGCTCAAAATAGATATCTGTATTTTTATATCTCATCTGGCTGAGGAGCTAATGTAATAAGAATTATCCATTTAAAATAATTTAAAATATTTGTATTTAAACAGTGCACAAACCTGTAAATATTCAAGAATATTTTTTGCCCAGTTGTGCTGGAAGGAGAGGAGACACTGGATGTGGTTTAATTAGGCTGCAAATTTATTCTTAAATGTCGGGGGGTATCGGGCAGATAGAAGTGTATAGTGCAGGTAATTCCATAATCATTTCATATATACCTGGGAAGCTTCCGTTAGCCCTTCCCATCCCTGATCCTGTCTTTTACCAATGCTGTTTACAGGAATTGATAGAGAACATAAGATTTGTAGGGAATATTAGTGCTTACAGGCATCTTGGGCTTGATTAATCAAACTTGTTAAGGAATGAGTTCATAAAACAGAAATTTAGACCTTTACCCTGCAAAGACTATGTACATAGCTGTTATGCTCTGTGAGTAATCCCATTGAACTCGATATAGAGGTAATAAATTCAACCACATTTACAGGTTTACAGATCTGCTACTATTTCTATGCTAAGAGAGCTGATTCTTTAGCTGAAGTGATAGGAGCTCGTGCTTTTATGTTCAGAGATCCTGAGTTCAGTCACAACAGGCAACCCAAACAGGGCTGGTGTTACATTTGGCCTTGCCACTGGTAACCATTAGTCTATGCCATGTTTTCAGAGACAGAGGTAGAAATCAAGAATGCTAATGCCCTGCGTTCCACTGCTGTCTCACAAATAGTGTTTAACCCTAACACAATTTGTGTTTTGTGTCTCATTGTATGAGATGATCCATCTAGGAGGAAATAACATGCTTCCCTCCACAGCTACTTATACTGAAATGGAAGAGGTCTGTTGTGTGGATCTGAAGGTTGTAGGTTCACTTTTGGGGACTGGATATCTCAGGATGTGGCTAATGCTGTATACAGCCTTTCATCAGTTTGTATCCTTCCCAATTCTGCAGGAATTAAAGTTGCTCCCCTCTAATAGATATTTATTAACCCCTATGAGAGATGAGTTTGAATCCCCATTCAAACACCCCACTATGTTTTGCACAAGACTATAAGCGTTTCAGGACAGGGGCTTTCTTTTACTATGTGTTTATATGGTGCCCCACCATAGGCCCTGATTGTAGTTGGATTCTCTAGTAAGTGTTCATACAGCTAGGGCCAAAATGGTCTTATTCACTGTGAATTTGCGAAAGTTGGCAGTGCTGTAATTGTCATATACGTTGAAGAGGAAGAGTGGGAGTTAAAATATCAGAACAAAAATATGAATTAAAAAAATCTCATTTTTTGGAGTGGGCCTGACTCATGACTTTTGACATTTTTGGCTTGGCAATACTGTATGTTAATATGTGTTTCAGAATGGTTCCATCCATACTGTAACTGTGTGACCACAGAGATAATTTCTTCCATTTTTTGGGCAAAGTTTTATTGCCCATTGGCTTTTAGGTGTCAATTATAAAGTACACTGAGGAATAACTGGGTTGCTGACTAGAGAGGGAGAGCTGTTTGATATCCCCAGAGCTACTGAATGTTTTTGTATAAGCTTGAGGCATCAGAGAGATTTATTTATAGTTCAGAAAATGCTTTTGAGCAATTAAAATGTGATTTTTACCGGATTGGGCATATGTCTGTTTATGGAGCCATGCCAGTCTGCTACATAAACATCCTTTGGCTCAAAATACTGCATCTCAGCTAGGTTTCTTCATTTTTAGCATCATGCATATTCCCAGGGGGTGAACAATGGAGTTCATTATAACTAACAGGCCAGATCCAGGAGTACTTACTCATTCCTTACTCAGGCAAATTTTAGTAAAAATGAAGCAGGTCTTTAAGATCTAGCCCAACATTGGAAATCCTCTTGCTTTTCAAAAGTGGAGAAGTTTTTTGTTAGTTGCTAATATCATATGCCATTCTCACTGCTTTCATATCAAACCATTTTGGTGGGGAAAATCTTCTTAAAATTAATTTTAAGTGAATTTATTGCTTATGAAATGGCAATCCTCGATTCATTGATGATGCACCATAGCAACTGTACCCTTTGGTGTGTCTCAAGCTTTGCAAAGTGGCATGCTCTAATGTGAGAAGATAGATCTCTGATTCTGTGCTCCTTTACCCATGGCCTCTCTAAAGAGACTGTCAGCAGAGACTCCAGGTAGATGGCTGATTTTATGGTGTGGACACCAGTTTTCATCTTCATCATCATTGTTTAAGTGCCAGATGTGTTTTTGGAGCTGAATAAAACACCGAATCCAGACAGCACCTTACCCTCACCTTTACAACCAAAGCAAAATAGGCACGGTAGACTGGGTAAAGTGGGAAACCAAACGGAGGAAATAACTAAGGTTTTAACTTCAGCTTATATTATTAAATCATTGATGCTTTTTTGTGTTATTACAGAAAATGTATGTCTTCAAGAGTGATCTGAATGAAAAGAAGAGTAGTGTCTTTGCAGCCTGGAGTTGGATAAGAGCTCCATAGGTAGGGGTAGCATTGAAGAAGGCCTGGAGATAGTTGTGATGGTGTGAAAATAGGGCATGAATGCAGGCGTTAGAAGTGTGGGCTGAGACACCAGTTTATTTCACTTACAGGCCACCAAACTGCTGTCATGTTAATGAGCTTTGGCCATTCCCGTTATGGCAAGGACCTGGTAGTGAAAGTCTCCTTATCCTTTTATCCCTCAAATATTCATAAACAGAGGAATAGAAAATGATTTTAGGGTGTGTGTCTAGAGTTAAGTAAAAAAATTAGTTGCTGAATCTCATTGTAATGAGCAGTTTTGTACCAGAACTAAATTTGTCTACATTTAAGAACATGAGATCGTGGTGGAGCAGATCCCCACCCCGTCAGGAAGGAGTTAGAGCACCTCTGAGCGCAAGCATCCTCAGCCTGGTGCAGCTTTGGATATGCCTACACTGCATTGTGAACCTAGGTCTTTAGGACTCAGGAGTTTCCAAGCCCACGTTTGAGCTTCCAAACTGAACTGTGAACCTGGCCGTACAATTCCTGGACCTGGGTCTCTCAGCTGTGCTAACGTGGCAGACCTTCTGACTCAGGCCCTAGACCAGGGGTGGGCAAACTTTTTGGCCTCAGGGCTGCATCGGGTTTTGTAAATTGTATGGAGGGCCGGTTAGGGGAGGGGGTTGTGGCCTGACCCCCAGCCTCCTATCTGCCCCCCACCCCCGCCACGACTCCTGCCCCATCCAACCACCTCTTCTCCCTGTCCCCTGACTCCCCCTGGATCCCCTGCCCCTGACTGCTCCCTGCCGCCCCATCCAACCCCCCCTACTTCCTGACTGCCCTTCTGGGACCCCTGCCCCCATTCAACCCCCTATTCCCCCCTGACCGCCACGACCCCTATCCACACCCCCGCCTCCTGACACCACCCCAAACTCCCCTGCCCTCTATCCAACCCCCGCTGCTCTGTGCCCCCTTATCACGCTGCCTGGAGCACCGGTGGATGCCGGCGCTACAGCCGTGCCGCCTGGTTGGAGCCAGGCCACACTGCCGCCACTGTGCAGCACAGAGCACCGGGTCAGGCCGGGCTCTGCAGCTCCGCTGCCCCAGGTGCAGCTTTGATGCACAATTTGCCTGCATGATTTATCCCTATCATATAATATGATAAATTTGCATGCTAAGAAATCTGTATGTATTCCTGCCATATATAAGCAAATAAAAACAATCTATTTCCTCTAAGCCTATAGAAACGTTTTTAATTTTAAGAATAACCGAAATGTACCAACATCAAGAAATTGAACTGTGACCCTTCTGGCCTTGAAAAGAAAAGTGTGTGCACAAATGGAAGCCACATTTGGAAAACTTAACCCAATAATTTAAAGGAAATTTTGCAATCAAATGTCCTTCTTAGAGGTTGATTGTTTAAACAGTGGAGGAAATCTGTGTAATTTTACCCCTCCCCTCAATCACTGGGTAGTATCGTTAGCAAACATGCACTAACTATAGTGGAGCAATTGTTGTATTCAGTTTTAGGGCCAGATTCTACTGAATTACACCAGCAGGGTAACATTACGGAGACTATATCAGCATAGCTTTGTTGAAATAGCAATGCCAGCATAATTCCATAGTTTCAATGCAGCCTACACTGATGTAAGGGGTTTTCCATTAGTGTAGGGTCATCACCTCTCCAAATGAAGTTAGATATGTTGATGTAAGCATTCTTCTATCTACATAGCTGTGTCTACACTGAGGGTTAGTCAGCATAACTCTGGTCAGGGGTGTGGTGTTTTCACATTGCTGACAAACATAGCTACGTTGACCTAATTTTTTTAGTTTAGACGAAGCCCTAGTGGTAATACTCAGGTCTTAAATCCGCGGAACTAACACCACAAGTTGGTCCCTAACCTGTAAATAAAATCAGAACACTTTAAGACGGGAATTGTCTTATTACAGTAAACTGATTGTATTATCTTTACTGCTGTAGTAGAAGCTGGTCCCTGCCGGTAGCTATATTTTAAATATGTATTCTAGATTTTGGGCTATAATAATGACGGAAGGGGAAATCCTGCTTCCCTTTCCTCTGTGGGATTGGAGGACCCTGAATGCAGTATGGCCATTGTAGTTCTGCTGTACAGCGGGGAGAGGGTATTGGCACCCAAGTGATTTGCAGGGAGCAGAGCATTGCTTACATCCCAGTACGTAGCAGGATTTGGACGAAAGGCTTATGGATCTGTAATTACATATGTCCATGGACCAATTCCTACTTTCCATAGGAGAGGCCTAATGGCTGTGACAGCTTATAACTTTGTAGTGTTCAGAGGACACTGTGGCAGTGTTGGAAGTTTCCTTTCACTTTCTAACAATGGAGAACTGCTGCTCACAGCTCATTTACTTGAACTGTGCGGAAGGATTGAGGATTTGCTCCCTAGTGAGAAGAAGAAAAAAGAACTGTGGATTTTACTAGATGAGGAAGGTGGTACCATGTAATTGTATGTTTAAGTGTTGAATATAAAATAGTAGTGGACATATAAAGCTACCCGCATCTGTTTATTTATTAAAACACCTTTGTTAGCCCCCTTTTTGAATACCATTATATTTTAAATAATCATGTTTGATTATGTCATCATAAAGGCAGAGGGAAGAAAATCCAGTAAATCATTAGGTATGTGTTTTTATTATAGTGATCAACCTAAAGATGAGAGGAATTCCTCTGAAAGCAGCCTGTACCAGTGTTTTAAAAAGCAATTGCAGCTGTTTTCAGTTACTCTTCTGTTGATACTGCCCCACCCAAGATCATACAATCCTACTACAGTACTTCAAGGCCTGCTGTGAATCCACCATGTACAATATTGCAGGCAACAAGAGGATGCCTGAAAGGGCACTTAAAAATGAGCTGCAGAATGACCTAGCTAGCAGGCCAGGCTGTGACAATGGTATCATTTGTTGTTGCTTTGGTTGCAGCCTGGGCTGTTCATCATAAATCTCTTCTGTTAGAAAACTGCCTGATTGTACTACTTGAAATTTTGTCTGCTGGGGTAAACATTCTTCCTCTCCAGTAAATACACCATATTTATTTGTGGTCTATTTCTCTTGCTTGAAGGACTTATTCCCGTCCCTAACTCTTCCCCAGTTTTGCTTCAGACAGTATATATCTTGTTTAACATGCAATCAGGTGAGACTAGGGATGGTTAGTGGTAGTGCCTATGTATTCCCCAAAGTAGACACCCTGGAATGGCTGGCTGCTGTTTTCTGTTTCATTTGTCAATGTACTTCTCACCATTTAGTAGAAGGGAGTAGAATGTAGTGATACAGCTGGTCAAAAACTGGCAGTAGAATGTAATATCCATAAGTGTGTGTTATAAAGACAGGCTTGGACCAAACCACAGATCTGACCCTAACCCAAACTTTATGGATGGCCCTGTCTCTGTAATGGACTGAAATCTTGAATTCAGACACTGTATTTGAAGAAGTTCAGATGTAGGCCCAGATTTTGCATCTTGGTCCCATTTCTAGTACATATTTTAAAAAATTAAAATAAAGCCCATGTAGGAGGCATTGGGTGGGGTGGTTCAACTCTTCATAGTACAGGGATAGACGCTGGAATAACACCTCAGGAGACACAATTCCTCCCCAGAGAGCATGGGCTGTCGGCATACTGCATCTTCCCTGTGGCTGGTCCAGCTTTGCTTTCCCCTCTGTCACCACACAACTTTTGACCCAGATTTGTTTCAGATTTTTGTAAGAGTTCCTTCAGTACCATAGTTAAAGAAGAAATTGTGAATTCCAGGTGATGACAGGGACCTGTCCCTGGCAGCCCTATAACAAGAGAGTGTTGAGGAACATTTATGTTAATTATCCTTCCATGTGGTTTCTGACCTTCTGCTGCTTCCTTTTGCTGCCTCAGTCCTGCACTGCTAAATGACACACGACATTAGGGCTTTCTAATTTTAATGAAAATGACTTGACAGTTTTTCAGATCGCTGCGAGCATTTAGAAACCAGAAAATAGACAACGGGGAGAGGTAGAGAAGAAAATTAAGTCCCCTCCACCCCTACTGATATTTCCTTTTGCCATTGTCTAGATCTACATGTGTAGCACATTGTTTAAATCACAGGCACTGAATTTAGAGTTAGAAAACTATTCCTTTACAAGCAGTCAGAGCAAAATATTGATAGATTTGGATTAAATTATTCATGATGATGCTTTTTTAACTAGCGTGTTTATATTCTATTATGACAGTTAACATGGGTTGTACTAGTTAGTAAAATAAATAGTGTTCTGCAGGCTGGTCTGTTTTGTTTGTGTGTTATCTGAGCTGAAAACAATAATAAGGTGCTGATTCACTTGTCTTTATATTTGAATAGCAGTAACTGATTCTGTCATTAAGCCAGATGTTGTCCATCAAATATTTATCATGTAGCCGTTCCAAAGGCTTTTAAGGGTCCATGCAATTGCTGCTGCTAAGTTACAGAACAGAGCTTTTTCGAGTATTTTTTTAAATTACTCATGTTTAAGTTCCAAGAGTTTTTATGCTGCTATTTCATGTAGAGTTAATTCCCATAATGCAAGGAGTATGAGAAATAAACAGGAAGAACTGGAAATCTTACTACATAAGATAAATTATGACTTAATTGGCACCATAGAGCTGGTAGGATAAATCTGATGTGTGGAATATTGGTATAGAGAGTGATAGCTTGTTCAGGAAGGACAGGCAGGGGAAAAAAAGGCGGAGGTGTTGCATTATATGACAAGAATATAATACTTGTTCTGAGGTCCAGAAAGAGGTGAGAGGAAGACCAGCTGAAAGTCTCTGTGTGAAGGTAAAAGGGGAAGAAGTAGCAGGGACATCATGGTAGCAGGTCTCCTGGCAACACCAAATCAGCAAGAGAAAGAGGATAAGGCATTTTTAGAACAAATAACCGAAGTATCCAAAACAGAACACCTGGTAGTAAGGTGGGACTTACTTTTCCAACAGATGTCTGGGTAATACAGCAAAACACAAAATTTCCAGTAAGTTCTTGGAATGTATTGGGGACATATTTTTGTTTCAGAAAGTGAAGAAAGTAACCAGGGGAACAGCTATTTTAAACTTGATTCTCACTACAGGGAGGAATTGGTTGCAAATGTGAATGTGGAAGGGTAAAAGTGATCACAAGATTCATGTTTCTAAGGAAAGGAAGGAGTCAGAGCAATAGAATGACAACAAACTTCGAAAAAGCAGACTTTAACTCAGAGAACTGGTATGTAATGTCCCATGGGACAAAAATCTATGAGGAAAAAAATTCAGGGGAGCTGACAGTTTCTTAAGGGCACAGTTTGAATAAGTGCCTTTAACATTATCCCAGTGCAAAGGAAAGATAGGAAGATTAGCAAGAGGCCAATATGGCTGCATCAGAGTTCTTTAATGACCTGAAAATCAAAAAGGAATACTAGAAAAAGTGGAAACATGGACAAATTGTGAAGGAGGAGTACAAAAAATAGCACAAATATGTAGGGACAAAATCAGAAAGGCTAAGGCACAAACTGAGTTACATCTAGCAAGGAACATTAAAAGGCAATGAGAAGAGGCTCTTGAAGTAGATGAGGAGCAAGAGAAAGATGAAGAAAAGTGTGGTTCTTCTACTTAGTGGGGAAGGAGAGGTAATAACTGATGACATCAAGCGCACTGAATTGTTTAATTCCAGTTTTGCTTCACTCGTCTCTAAAAAGGTTAATGGTGACCAGATACTTAACACAGTTAATATGAACAAGAAGGAGGAAGGAATGTAAGCCAAAATAGAAAAAGAACAGGTTAAAGAATATTTAGATAAATTAGATGTATTCAAGTTAGCAGGGCCTGCTGATATTCATCCTAGGGTACCTAAGGAACTATCTGAAGCAATTATTTTTGAGGTTAGGTGAGGTCCCGGAAGAGGGGAAAAGGGCAAACATAGTACCTAGCTTTAAAAATGGGAAGAAAGAGGACCTGGGGAATTACAATCTAACTTCGGTACCTGGAAAGTTACTGGAACAAATTATTAAACAAGCAATTTGTAAGCACTTAGGGGATAATAGGGTAATAAATAATAGCCGGGATGGATTTGTCAAGAACAAATCCTGCCAAACTAACCTCATTGTCGTCTTTGACAGGGTTACTGGCCTAGTGCATGGGGGAAATCAGTAAATGTGATATATCTTGATTTTAGTAGGGCTTTTGACATAGTCCCACATGACATTCTCATAAGGAAACTGAAGAAAAGGGGTCTAGATAAGATTAATATACAGTGGGTGCATAAAGGGTTGACATACCACACTCAGAGTAGTTA